>NC_057861.1:104798543-105157293 GCF_019393635.1 Dromiciops gliroides
TTTCCTTCTCCTCCTCCTCTTCTTTCTTCTCATAGTTGGAATGGAAATATAGTGTAGCTGATTTCCACCCACTGTGCACTTCTTCATTGGTCCTTTGGGTCATCTGAAATTTTGGTTCTTCAGAAATTATGTTGTTCTATGAGTCACAACCTTTAAACAAGGATAAAAAAACTCTTTCCTTTTTTGTTGGACTAGATGATCTATAAAATTTTTACAAGTGCTAACATTTTATGACTTTATGATTTCAAAACATCCTAGTTAAAGGAAGTGGAAATTCTTATCTCTATTTTCAATGAGGAAATGGAGACTCAGAGAAGTTAAATAATACATTTGCCTGAGATCACATCAGTTAATGACTGGATTCAGAAAATTAAATAGCTTAATTCACATCACCTATGTGTTTATATAAATCTGATTGACGCATTCTAATTGACACATCTATTATAAGGTGGTTTTAATATAGAAAAATAGCAGGTTGGAGGTAGATTGAGTCTCATAGATCATTCTAATCCCACTTATTTATTAAAAAAGTTTTATTGATGCTTTTTGTTTGTATATTGGTGATTTCTGGATATACACTCTACCCAACAGCTAAACTGAATGCTATATTTCAGCATGCACAGTGTGCTCTGCCTGGTAACCAGCCATGTGGAGGTTTGGTGAGATGGCTTCTAGAAATGACAAATAATGCAAATAATGGAGGGACTCTGTCCCCAATTCAATGTCATATGTATCCTAGTATCCTTGGATTATTTCTTGTCTGGTGACAGAAAGTTTTTTAATTAGCTCTTGCCCTGGTAGCTTTCAAGTGATGAGGAAAAAAATGCTGAGAACCTCCAGGTGAGGACAGAAGTAGCACCAGCATCAGCAGCAGAATTCAGCTATTACTGCCCAACCACCACGTGGCCATGCATACATGAAGCCTATATTTCTTGTGTCCCTATTGGGTCTGTTCTTTCCTAATCTTAGGTGCATGAGTATGAGAATGCTTCAAATTACAACCCTGTGAGTTTTGAAAGATCATAAGAGTCACCAGAGGTCAACCAGCCAGACTTCATAGCTAAGGCCAAGTGAGGAACTAGCTCTGGGAAACAACTTGCTTGACCCAGATCAGCCAATGGTTGGCTTGACAGAGAAGACAATGTATTTGAAAGTTCCTTGCTCATTAGTTACAGAACTACAGAAATCAGTGGGTAAAAGTCTTTGTAGCAACCCATTCTCCCAGGAATTGAATGGGTATATATAGAGGAGAATATGCTCTAATTGGTTTTTAGGATTCAATTCTTTTTAAATCTTTTCAGTAAATAATCCTTTTGAAAAGCTAAGTGATGTTAATTGGTCATTTGGTCAACTGGTTACATTTTCTATTGGGAGGAATATAACAGATGGGGGCTCATGAGAAATAGTATTAGAAGGCTACCCCACAATCCCTCAGCTTTAGTCCTAAAGGCCTGGGTGGGAGTAGTAGCAGTGAGCCCTTGAGACCACAGTCTGCTAGTACAAGTGGGGAGTAGGGTAATGACCCCCAGGGATTATATATACTGCATTTATGACAATGACAATAATAGCAAGTTGAGCAAAAATAACAACAAAAAGACCTTGTCTGACAGTGTATGCAATATTCTGTCCTCTCAGTCCCTCATGTCTCTACTGAAAGGAGGTAGATTTCCAAACCCATTGAGAAGAAACTGAGGCCCACAGAGATGAAGTGACTTGCCCTATGTCATTTAGTTAATTAGTGGCAGAATTGAGACTAGATCCTGGGTTTCCCACCGTTCAGTCCAGTGCATTTTCTGCTTTTTTCCCCCCCAAACTTCAAATGACTCTTTGACCAATATACTATTATCTGGTCATCTTTGGTACTGGGTTCTCTGGCTCAACTTTTGGCTTTCAGTCTGCTGCTCTTAGTCCATTATTATTCAAGATACCTTGGATCCTGTTACTGGGGTGCATAGTCCTCCTTTGTTCCCATATTCAGGCTACGGGAGGTAGAACTACTCATTACTTCAGACAAGGGGTCAGGTAGATATGGGTTTTCTGAAGGCAGAAGTAGGAAGCTGAGGGAGTTAATGAATTTAAAAATACAAAGAATTCTGAAAAAGGAAGAATATGCCACATAATTTTAATAAAAATTCAAGCCATATGGGGATTAGAACAACTAAGCTGTTTTGAATTGTTTAATGAATGAATGTTTTATACCATGAGAGCTGTCCTACAATGGAATGGATTGTCGTGGAAGACAGTGAACTCCCTTCTTGCTGGAAATATTCAAGCTCAAGCTGGATGACCATCTGTTAGAGAAGCAGCATGCTTCTTAGAGAAGGTATGCTGGACCTGGAATCTGGGGAGACCTAGGTTCGAATCCTGGCTGGTAACACTTATTAGCTATGTGAACTTGGACAAATTATGTCTCCACTAGCTTTTCTGACCATTTTCTCATTTGTAGAATGGGATAATAATATGTGTACTACCTATTTCATAGGAGTGTTGTGAAGGAAGTTTTTTGCAAACCTTAAAACACTATAGAATTGTGAATTATTATTGTTGTGTTTGGAATAATGACCACTGATGGTCAATTGTGATAGACTTAGCTCTTCTCAACAATACAGTGATCTGAGACTGATAATGGAAAATGCTTTCCACTTTCAGAATAAGAACTATGGAGTTTGAATGCAGATTGAAGCATACTATTTTTACTTTGGCTATTTTGTTGTTGTTGTTTTTTCTTTCTTGTATTTTTTCCCCTTCTGATTCTTCGCTCACAACATGATTAATGTGGAAATTGTTTAACAAGATTGTAATGTATACCATATCAGATTGCTTGCTGGCTTTGGAAGGGGAAGGGAAGGGAGGCGGAGAGAAAATTTGCAACTTAAAATCTTACAAAAATGAATGTTGAAAACTATCTTTATATGTAATGGGAAAAAAGAAAAAAATACTATTTAATTTAAAAAAGAATAAGGACCACTAAAGTCTGTTTCAGATCTGAGATCCCATGATTCAATACCTGGATCTCTTTAAAGGAGTCAATATAAATTTCTTTCTTAGGGAAAATAAACCAGATATAAAAATCATTTATTAAAGACTTGCTTTGTGACAGGCACTATGTTCTGTGCTGGTAATACAAGTATAAGTAAGCAAGACAACCCCTTTCCTCAAGAAGCTTATATTCTAATGGGAGAAGATAACATACAAAGGGGAGCCAGAAAGAAAAGTAGGTGTCATGATGTGGAGATAGTCAGGAAATAGCATACAGCCCTGGTTTCAGGCAAAATAAGGTGAAATATCATCTATTAGCATCCCAGGGACAGAGTCCAAGGTTCTAGTGGGAGGGGGAATAAAGATAATCACTGGAGTAGAGGTGGCATGATGTGTCCGTAGCTGAGGAACTAAGGATTGAAGGTAGGCAATCAATGGTCACAAAGATCCAGTATGGATTAATCAAGAACAGGTCACATCAAACTAACTTTTCTTTTCCTTTTTTGATGGTGTTCCTCAAGTTGTAGGTCAGAGAATTCTGTAGCTACAGTTTACTCAGTTTTTTTTTTTTTTTTTAGCAGAGTGTTTCATAAAGTATCTCATGCTATTCTTGTGGAATACATGGGCCAGGAAGTAGTACATTTATATGGATTTGGAACTTGTGGAATGGCCAGATTCAGAGAGTAATTTTAAATTATTCAGTGAGAGCTTGGCAGGAGGTCCTTAGTGAAGTGCTCCAGGGATCTGTGCTAGGGCCTGTAGTTTTATCAATAACTTGGGTAAAGGTATATGCATTGATCAAATTTGGTTGACAAACAGCTGAGAGGGATAGCTAATATGCTGGCTGATGAACTCAAGATCTAAAATGATATTTACAAGCTAGAACATTGGGTTAAATCTGAGATGAAATTTAATAGAGTTAAATGTAAAGTCAAAAGTGAATCCAAAAAAGTCTATTTCACAAGGATAAGATTGTAGAAACATGTTAAGATAGCATTTCATCTGACCAAGATATTGGGGTTTTAGTCAGTTGAAAACTTAATTTGAATTAATCATTTGAAATAGCAGACAAAAAAAGCTCATTTGATTGGGCTACATGAAGAAAGGCAAAAGTCCCAGGGTCCTCTGGACAACAGGTGTGCTGGAGCAAATTTGTACTGGCTTGAGAAAGGCTATTGTTAAATTCTTTGTGTGAACATTTACACCTCAGACATTGGCAAATACTACAAATCACAGCTTGATTTATTGTTTTGTTGATCGTCTAGGTTTAATGAAATGATGGAGGAAATGTTAATAATAATGGAGACTAAACTTAAGAGTATGTCATGTAGGGGGCAGCTAGATGGCGCAGTGGTTAAGCACCGGCCCTGGATTCAGGAGTACCTGAGTTCAAATCCGGCCTCAGACACTTGACACTTACTGGCTGTGTGACCGTGGGCAAGTCACTTTACCCCCGTTGCCTGCAAAAAAAAAAAAAAAAGAGTATGCCATGTAGACTTTCTTTTGCGGGGAGATCTGGTTGTTAAAAAGTTTACCAGCACTATCTCTGGAGTATTGTGTTCAGTTCTGGATGTCTCATTTTAAGGAAAGACTTTGTTAAGCTGCAGGGGGGATTCAGAAGAGGGCAACAAAGATGGCGGCAGCCCTTGAGTCTGAGCCTTGTGAAGATCTGTTGAAGGAGGTGGGGATATTTGCCTGGAAAAGACTTGTTGAAGACATAATGGTAGTGACAAATATTCAAAAGGCTGTCATGGGGGAGGGGAATTAGGCCTTTTCTGTTTGGCCCCAGAGGGCAGACCCTGGAACAATGAATGGAAATTACAATGGGGCAAATTTAAGTTTGATGTCAGAAAAAGCTCCCTAACAATTATAGCTATCCACACATGTAAATGGGATGCCTCAGGAGGTAGTGGGTTCTCTCTCACTGGAGGTCTTCAAACAGAGGTTG
Source organism: Dromiciops gliroides (assembly GCF_019393635.1). Taxonomy (NCBI): domain Eukaryota; kingdom Metazoa; phylum Chordata; class Mammalia; order Microbiotheria; family Microbiotheriidae; genus Dromiciops; species Dromiciops gliroides. The sequence goes on from NC_057861.1 coordinate 104,803,471, forward strand.
GGTGACTATTGTAATATCGTAATAGGGATTCTGGGTCAGATAGATGGCTAACAAGGTCTCTTCCAACTCTGTTGTTCTCTGTTGGACAGAACAATGTTCTGTGATCCCCAAGCCCGAGCCCATTGTCTTCCAGATTAGTGCTCCTTTTACCACCCCATCTAAGTGTGAGGGTGACTGAATGAGCAAGGCTATGGTGGGCTAGTGGGTGTGAGGAAGGGACTGACTCAGACATCCCACAATCAGCTTTCCAGCTTTTCTGTTCTTCACCGTGTTGAACTTGGGTAGGCTCCCCTACAGGTTACCACGGCACTAATGTTGTGGCAACACTTTGGAGCAGTCAGATTGACCAGGGGGAGAGAAAGAATGTTCCGCCAGGGATTGGTGTTCCCATTCAAAGTCTCTATACCCTCCCTACGTTGCTTGACAGCTGATCGACAGACAGCTGAATGGGTGACATCAGCACCCCTGCCATTTCACAGTTCAACCAGAAGTATTATTATTGTCTGGCACCCGGTGCCCCATCAAAGTTGCTGACATGGCAATTTAGCAGGAAACCCACAGGCCAGGCATGGAAGATCTCCGGGCCTCAGTCTTCACGAGCCTTAATATCAGGGTAAGATTACCTTTCTTCACAAAGGTGCTGTGAGGCTCAATTAATTAAGGTTTATAAGGGAGCAGATGAAAGCAATTACATAAGGGTAAAGGGTTATTAAGATCTTAGATAATGATACAGGGCCCTCAACATTCTCCCACACAGTCCCCGAGGGGCCTAAGCCCCCTCCTGGAGAAAATGCCTTAATCAGAATGACTAATGTTGGGAATTTTAGGTTTTATGGCAGGTCTTTGGAGAGATACTGTTGGTGAGAGGACCTGCTACTTCCAGAAGACTCCTCCATAGGTAGATAACTTTTTGGCTTCCAAGGTCTCTTTCAGGTCTAAATCTAAAATATCCTACAATTCCTTTCTAGAAAAGCAAGGTTTAATTGTGGTGGCATCTCATAGGCTTCAGAAATGGGACAGCAGTGTGGCCTGGTAGAGTCAGAAACACAAAGGCTCAAATCCCAGCCCTGCCACCTGTGGGATTGTGGCAAAATGTTTTACTTTTCTCAGCCTCAGTTTCTTCCCCTGTAAAATGAGGGTAATAATAGTTGTAGGGCTTGCTGCTTAGGGTGGTTGTGAGGCCTACAAGATAGAACATATGTAAAATGCTTTGTAAACTTAAAAAATGCTGTATCTATTATTATTATTGTTATTATTATTATTATTATTATTATTATTATTATTTTTACGGGGCAATGAGGGTTAAGTGACTTGTCCAGAGTCACACCGCTAGTAAGTATCAAGTGTTTTAGGACAGATTTGAGCTCGGGTCCTCCTGAATCCAGGGCCAGTGTTCTATCCACTGCACCAGTTAGCTGCCCCCGATTTTAATTGTTATTTTTAAGGAGAAAGAGAGGGTTGATTGGATTTTCCCCTCCTTCTTTGTCCTTCTTCCCCCCCCTACAATGCATGACCTAAAACAGGTCAGATAAATTCCCAGAATTCCAGGTCCCTCAGAGGAGTTTCCAGGGGCAGCAGAGAAATTGGGGGAAAAGTGTGGGTTCCTCTAAAGGTCACTGGACAAATGCCTGACTACCCTCTGGGGTCTATGACCTTTCTTCATCTTTTTTAAAAATCAAAAGCCTTGCTTTAAAAAAAGTAATGTGGGATGGTGGAACAGAGGGAGAGAAGAAAACTATTTAAGCAAGAATTCAGCTAGGACACAGGGGATCACAAAAGTCTATTCCCCAGAATGAGAGGGAGGCATTGGTCCTGCTGTGGTCATCTGCCTTGCTCAGACCACGTCTAGAGTGCTGTGTCTAGTTCAGGGTGTCACATTTTGGAAAGGACACTAGTAAGTTGGAATTCAAGTTTATCTTAAAAGGAAGGAAGGAAGGGAAGGAGAAAGGAAGAAGAGAAAGAAGGAAGGAAGAAAGGGAGGGAGGGAAGGAGGAAGAAGGGAAAGAAGTAAAAAAGAAAGGAAGGGAGGGAATAAGTAAATAAGCATTTATTAAGTACTTACTATGTTCCAGGCACTGTGCTGAGATTAGGAATAGTGAGAAGATCCCAAACTGTCTTGTGGGGATCAGCTGGAAGAACAGGGGAAGGTTAGTCAGGAGAAAAGAAGGTTTGGAAGGTGGGAGAATATGATGGCTGACTGTCTTCAAGCATTTGAAAGCTTGTCACATACAAGAAAGATTAGACTTGTCTGATTTGACTTTGAAGGGAAAAACTAGAAACAATGAGCTGCAGTTGCAGGGGGTAAGATTTAGACCCCAGGTAGTATTCTTGGACTAGTGCAAAGCTTCCTTAGAATAAGTTATGTTCCTCAAGTCTTGCTGTGCTGGAGTGAGGGTGGATTGAGAGAAAATCACTTCTTTATATCTATACCTGAACATGGCATTGCTACATGCTTGGTGTGTGTGTGTGTGTGTGTATGTGTGTGTGTGAGATATGAAATGCTTAGTGAAATGTCTGGCGCATAGTAGGTGCTTAACAAATATTTATTGAATTGAATAGGAAACTGTATGTGTTACTCTTATCCTCCTTCAGGAAGGGAAGAGGCGATGTGATGTCAAGAAGGTTGTTGCAGGAGTGTCGGGATCCAATTCAAACTAGCTCCCAAGAACAGATTGTTAAATTTTCAGTGTGAAAATTTACACCCAGGAAATTGACTAACGCTACAAAGTGGGCTCGATTTATTGTTTTGTTGATTATCTAGATTTAAGAAAGTAATGAAGAAAATGTTAACAAAGCAGATTAAGCTTCAAAGTGTGTCATGGGTATGCTTTTTTCTTTTTCTTTTTTGGAGATAACTGGTTGTTAAACATTTGCCAGTACACTGTTACTGTCTGGTCACATGAGAGTTGTTAGAGGAGTATCTAGAGACAACCGAAAATGGGAGGCTTCCTGATTGGATGAACCTTAGTGAAGGGTTTTTTGTTTTTTGTTTTTTTTAATATACCAATAGATGGGGGGCAGCTAGGTGGCTCAGTGGATAAAGCACCGGCCCTGGATTCAGGAGTACCTGAATTCAAATCTGGCCTCAGACACTTGATACTTACTAGCTGTGTGACCCTGGGCAAGTCACTTAACTCCCACTGCCCCGCAAATATATATACATATATATATACACACACACACACATATATGTACGCATACATACATGTATATAAACATATACACACATGCATACACATATGCATACACACACACACATATATATATATATATGTATATATATATATATACATATATATATATATATATATACCAATAGATGGTGGAACCAACCCAGAAAATAGTGGGGTAGGATTGGATTCTCCAGTTTAGGGGGAGTCTGGGTGAAGCAAGGTGATGCTGGTGGTGGCTGCTTCTACCAAATTGGCTCCTGAACCTCATGGGGGATAATGATCCTCCTTGGGCAGGGATTTAAGAAGGGACTACCTAGCTGGGCTAATATTCCTAAAGTGCAGCTTTGATTGGGTCACTTCTCTGGTCAATAAACTCCATCGGCACTCTGTTGCTTCCAGGAGAAAATACAAATGACTGTTTGACATTTAAAATCTTTAACAAGCTCCTTCCAGCCTACCTTTCCAGACTCATCACTCCCTTTCCCTTTCAGTATACTGTGATGTAGTCCAAAGCTTTTTTTTTCCCCCCTTTCAGGGCAATGGGAGTTAAGTGACTTGCCCAGGGTCACACAGCTACTAAGTGTCAAGTGTCTGAAGCCAGATTTGAACTCAGGTCCTCCTGAATCCAGGGCTGGTGCTCTATCCACTGCACCACCTAGCTGCCCCCCAAAGCTTCTTAAACTGTGGGTTGAGACCCCATAACTGAATGTGGGGTCATGAAAAATTTGGCAGTAAAGTTTGATTTGTATACCTATTTTATATGCCTAAATACCCCAGGGTTGTGTAAAATTTTCTCTAGTGAAAAGGAGTCAGGAGTGGAAGAAGTTTGAAAAGCCTTGACCTAGTCTAACTGACCTTTTTATTGTTCTTCCCTTACAATTAAACAAAACCATCAGGTAAGTGGCTATGTCTGACAATACAGACAGCATTCTGCCCTAGTACTCCTTTGCCTCTCTGCTTTGAAGGATCAGTATTTCACTATCTGTTCTCTGGGATCTGGTTTGGTCTTTTAAGTATTCTGAATTTAGTTTTCTTTTGGTGACTCCCTCCTTGTATATGTGTCATTGTGCAACTATATCATTGTCACGGTTCTGTTTATGTCGCTTTGAATCAGTTCATACAAATCTCATGTTTCCTTTCCTCCCGTTCATTGTTTCTTACTGTACAATGAGAGGGAGCATGGTATAGGAAGTAGAGAGCTTGCCTTGAAACCAGGAAGACCCAGATTCCAGTTCTGCCCCTGCCACATCCCAGCTAAATTACTCTGAACAGGTCACTTAACCTTTCTCAGCCTCAGTTTCTTCTGTGAATTAATAATAGCTAGCATTTGTAGAGCACTTTAAGGTTCACAAAGTATTTTACAAATATGATGTCATTTTATCTTCACAATAATCCTGTAAGCTAGGTTCTAATATTATTACAATTTTACAGATGAGGAAACTGAGGAAGACAGAGGTTAAGTGACTTGCTCAGGGGTCACACAACTAGGAATCATCTGAGGCTGAATTTGCATTCGAGTCATCCTGACTCTGGGTCTTCTACTCTGTCCACTGTGCCACCTGGCTGCCTCTGAAATATGGACAATCATAGGACTGACAGGGTTAGTTGTAAGCTTTTTAAAATGAGAAAATATTTGCAAAATGTTTAGCATAATACCTGTTGCATATTTGGCACTCAATAGATGCTTATTCCCTTCTTGTCCCCATTTAGTTAAGTCTGGCTAGGCCTTATTGATTTTACCTCCATTGCCTTTCTTGTATCCCTCCCATTTTTTCCCACTCATTCAACCCTCCCCCTAGTTTCTGTCCTTATGGCCTCTTACCTGGACTTTTACAATACCCTACTAATTGATTTCCTGACTCAAATATTTCCCCACTCTTATTCTTCTTCAATACGAATGTTAAATTAATATTCCTAAAGAGAAGGCCTGACTGTGTCACTCTGTCCCGCGAGCTTCCCTAGGTTAAATATAAAGTTTTCTGTTTGACTTTTAAAGCCCTCTTGAATCTGGCTCAAGCCTATGTTTCCCAGGCTGATTTCACATTTCTCCCCTTTACAGACTCAAAGTCCAGCCAAAATGACCATACACAACATTCCATCTGCTGTTTCCCTGCCTTTTCAAAGGCTATCCACCATATCAGGAATGCTTTGACAATCTAGGGGTTACTACAGTTCAGGAAACTGAGGCTTAGAAAAGTTAAATGTTTTGCATGAGGTCATAGGCCTCTGACTCCAGAGCCAGTGCTCTTTCCACTCTATCAACTTTGTATTAACTTATTTTTGTGTGTATTATTTCCCTTTGTTAGAATATAAACTCTCAGAAGGAAAGAACTATTTCTACATTTTGGGTTTTGTTTTGTTTTTTGATCTGGGTAGTCGTGATCCAGACTTGTGCCTGGAATAACTGGAGAAGAAATATCCTTTACCAAAGCAGGCCTACAATGAACTGTTCTACAGCTAATAGTTCTGCAGAGTTGCCTGGGGTAGAGAGGCTAAGGGAATTGGAGAAGGGCATGCATTTTTTTGCCCAGAGATGGGATTGGAACCCAGGTCATCCTGACTTTTGGAAGCCACCTCTTGACCCACTATACCACATGGAGTGATGATTGTCTCATTTTTGTCTTTGTATTTCCTCTTGCGTGGCATATGTATACATACATGTACCAAACACATGTATTTGTACACATTTACCCATGTACATATATGTATAAACACCTCTGTATACATCTGTACACATATGAACAATATATACATGTTTCTAAACACATGCACACATACATCATGTAGTGTATTTTTGTTCATTTTTTTCAATCCTGTTCAGCTCTCTGTGACCCCATTTGGGTTTTTTTGGCAAAGAAAGTGGAATGGTTTGCCATTTCCTTCTCCAGCTCATTTTACAGATGGAGAAACTGAGGCAAATGGGGTTAAGTGACTTGCCCAGGGTTACACAGCAAGCATTTGAATGTATATATATTATACATATGGCTTTCTTGCTTGCTTGCTTGCTCTCACTCTTGCTCTCTCTCTCTCTCCTGAACTGATTGTACTCTAGACAGAATTCATCAGAGTAAGATGCTCCTGGTGAGGAAATTTTCTCTCCCAACAGCAGCTGAACCTCAGACTTACTCAGGGGCCCTGAAAAATTCAGTGATTCATTCAGGGTCATAGATGTCAGAGACAGTATGTGAGCTCAGATCTCCCGGGCTCCAAGGCAGCCTCTCTCTATACTATTGCATGATGGCATACAGTAGACACAATAATACTTGTTGAATTGAACTAAATTGGAAATCTCCTTGGCAGGGAGTTTCTCAGGAGCCACCCATTGTTCTCTGTTGGGGTACTCATATCTTCAGCTAGAAGGCCTTTTCCTCCTACATCAGTTTTCAATACATACTATCAGATCCTAGATTAGGGCTTGGATGGGTCTTGGTGATTTTCTAATCCAGTCTCCATTCATTTTCCACCCAGTTGCATTTCTCTGAAATTTGTCATTATGCCCATATGCCAGGTACTTTTTCTACTACCCTCCCCTACCCCTTTAGCTTGTTTTTGCATGTTGTCGTCCACCAGAATGTAAGTTCCTTGAGGGTAGGGACTGCCTTTTGCCTTTTTTTTTTTTTTTTTTGCATCCCCAGACTTAGCACAGCACCAGGTACATAATAGGCACTTAATAAATGTTTATTGACTGACTAAGCCACTCACCTTATAGCTGAAGAAACTGAGGCTCAGACAGATAAGAAATGCTTGTTCAAGGTCACATAGGAAGTTTGTGACAGGGTTAGGACTCGCACCAAAGTCCCAACTGCTACTCCAGTGTGCTTTATATCTTTTTTGTTCAATTGTTTTCAGTTGTGTCTGACTCTTTCTGACCCCATTTGGGGTTTTCTTGGCAAAGATACTGGACTAGTTTGCCATTTTCTTCTCCAGTGAATTAAGGCAAACAGAGGTTAAATGACTTGCCCAGGGTCACACAGCTAGTAAGTGTCTGAAGCCAGACACTTAACAGACACTTAGATGTCCGTTGAGCCACCTAGCTGTCTCCTTTTACCTTCATAACAATATCTCTTGATTATGCCCTCTTCTCTCCTCTGATATTGCCATCACTCTAATGCAGACCCTCATCTCCTCATGCCTAGACTATTGCAATAACCTGCTCGTTGGTCTCCCTGTTATTAGGCTCTCCTCACTTCAGTCTATCCTTTACTCAGCTGTCCAAGTGATCTTCCTAAGGCTCAGGGATGAGCCTGTCACCGTGTACTCAGTAAGCCTCAGTGGTTCCCTATCACCTCCAAGCCCTTCATAACCTATCCATTCTAGTCTTCTTATACCTTATCCCCACACTCCTAGTTCTCCTGTCCCCCTCTTCCACTCTTCCATTCAGTGACACCGACTTCCTTGTTCTTCCAACAAGACACTCATCTCTAGGCTCTGGTTATTTTCACTTGCTGTCCCCCTATCTAAAATACTCTTTCTCTTAAACCTCCTGGATCCCCAGGCTTCCTTTAGGTCCCAGCTAAAACCCCACCTTCTACAGGGAGCTTTTCCCAATCCCCTATAATTTTTGTGCTTTCCTTCTGTGGATTATTTTAAAATTATCCTGTTTATATCATTTGTGCATAATTGTTTGCATGTTGTCTCCTCCATTAGACTGTGAGCCACTCGAGAGCAGGGACAGTCTTTTGCTCTTCTTTGTTTTGCTCACCAGAGTTTAGCACAGTGCCTACCTTATGATAGGTACTTAAGAAATGCTTATTGACTGACCGATTGAAGCAGTGCCATGCAGCAGATGGATAGGGCTTTGGATTTAGAGGCAGACAACTTGGTTGCAAATCCTGGTTCTTTTACTTATGACCTACAGGACTTGGGAAAGTAATTCAACAACCTCTCTGCGCCCCTGTTTCTTCCACTGTAAAATGAAATGATGGCCCTTAAAGTACCTCCCACTTCTAAATCTACTGTGATGATTACATTTTGGAATTGAAATAAAAAAAAAAAACTTTGGAGGTATTTCCTTTGAACAATTCCCTGCAAGTGATTCTCTTCTTTGGTCCTCAGTTTCTTCATCTGTAAAATGAGTGGGGTTAGACTAAAGAATCTCTGAGACTGTGTGAGTCTCAGACAATGTGTGCAGTTCTCCTCAGTTCCTCCCTTTGTCTCACTCGGGCCTCTTTGATTTTTCCAATCACATTCTTTGTGCCTTGCTCACTCAGAATCCTCCTGCTGCTTCTGTCTGTCACATTAACAGTCTCAGTAGCTTCCCTGCCACTTCTTTCAGAGAAACATTTGGTTAGTTTAAAACAGATTCACGTCTTGTCATACCAGTTACTGTGACGGCTAAATCCATGTTATTTCCCCTCTTAGGCTTTGCATAAGAGCATGTGTGTTTTAAAAAGGATGGCTTCAGGACACAGTGACGCTGCTTGCTCAGGGAGTGACTCATTAGGCTTCTCTTCATTGTCTCGGGAGGTCATGGAGCCTCTAGTCTGAAAAGAATTTTAGTGGTCATTTGAGATTATTCCTTATCACCTCGGGTGTTAGTCCTTTCTCCCCATATAAATTGCTCAGTTGTTTCAGGCCTTCCTGACCCCATTTGGGGTTTTCTTGGTAAAGATTCTGGTGTGGTTTGCTATTTCCTTCTCTAGCTCATTTTACAAACAAGGAACCTGAGGCCAACAGGGTTAAGTGACTTGCCCAGAGTCACACAGCTAGTAAGTGTCTGAGGCTAGATTTGAATTTAGGTTTTCTTGATTCCAGACCCCCATTCTCTAGGCCACTTACCTACCCTGTAAACAAATATAAGAATTACCTTCTATTCGGTAGTCTGTGTGTATGTCTTTGAGGGAAGGGATTATTTGATTTCATTCTATCACCAGTATCTAAGTACAGGGCTTTGATCATAGATCATAAATAAAAAGTTAGAAGTGACCTCAGAAGTCATCTATACCAACTCCCTTATTCTATACATGTAGAAGCTGAGATCCCAGGGACTCAAGTTAAATGACCTGCCCAAGATCCCATACATAATAAGTATTGGAGGGAGGGTTTGAATCCAGTTTCTTTGATTCTAAAGCTGATGGTCTTTAGTATTTTTGTGGACTACAATCCACCACCCTAATTCTATAGATGTGGCCCAGGTAGCCAAAGGGATTTGCCCATTCTGATTATCAGGTGACCTCTGCTTTAATTCTTTGGATTGGGCCATGGGGCTATAATATATTTTAGGAAGAACGTTGATAAAGGGGGAAACAAAGAGCCCTGATGACATGATATTTCAGGATCCATTGAATGAACTGACCATAGTTAGCCTGAAGAAGTCTTAGGGGGTGACAGAATGGTTATTTTGAACTGTCTGAAGGGTTATAACATGGAAAAGGGATTTGACTCTTTCTGTTTGGCCCCAGAAGGTACCAATGAGTAGAAGTTAGTCAGTCAATTAATAATCAATCAATAAACATTGGTTAAGCAACTACTATGTACCAGGTACTGTTCTGAGTACTGGGGGTACAAAGAAAGGCAAAGAAAGACAGTCCCTATTTTCAAAGAGCTTACAGTCTAATGAGAGACAACATGCAAACAAGACACATATACGGGATAAATCGGAGATAATCGACCAAGGGAAGTTTTAGGCTTGATGTAAGGAAAAGCTTCCTCAAAATCAGAGCTATACCAATGTGGAACAAGTTACTTTTGGAGATAGTGGAATTAGGTGCCCACATTGGGTGAATAGTCAGCTTCTCAGCTCTCTTCTGACTCTGACATTCTGTGCTCCCGAATGCCAGGGAAGCTTTCTCTCTTCAGCAATTCTACTTTCTTTTTGTGTTAATGGAATTCTGGAATATCGCTGCTTACTCAGGAGGGCCCTGTTTGTGATCAGGGCATCCTGAGAGCCTACATGGTCTCTGCCAGGCACACTTGGAGTGCTAGGCTTTTTATTATTTTTTGTCTTCCTCTTCTTAATCCCATTGGCTCTTGTTTCTCCCCTCAGCTGACAATTTTTCACGTAAATTTGGAGTCTTCAAATGAATCGTCTTTTAATGAGCACGCAGACTAGTTTATTCATTTCCTTCCAACTTTTCAGGCCCATCTTTTTTTTTTTTTTTTGGATGAAACCCTTAGGGTGAGTCCAGTTCCATCAATTCCACTTTGTGAAGGGGCCTAGAGGGTACATCTGAGAACAATTAACATTTCCTTTGTGAGGAGCTAAAATAAATACGGCTGTGGCAAATTAAAAAAAAAAAAAGCAGGCAGCCAAGATAGACGCTCATGTTGGAGACTGACAGAAACCGTGCCTGGGGTAATTACCTTAGAGCCTGGCTTTCCTTGTCAAATGAGGGTAGACCCTAATTATAATTCAGACACTGGGGACAAGAACAACAACACTCTCATTCTAGGCCTCCTGTGTAACAGGAAGGTAGAATCTTGGAACATGGAGGGACCTTCTGGGAAGCTCTCATTTCACAGATGAGGAAACTGAGGCTGAGAGAGGAAGTAAATAGAATCAGAGAAAGTAACAGAATTTCAGAGATGGAAGATATTTTAGAGATGAACTAGTAGGACTGTAGATTTAGAACTAGCTGGACACTTAGAAGAAGGCATTCTGGTCCAAATCTCCCATTTTATAGATGAGGAAACAGACCAACAGAGGTTAAGTTTCTGACCCAGGGTCACACAGCCAGTAAAGTGTCTGAGACCGGATTTGAACTCTAGTATTTCTGACTCCAAATCCAGGACTCTCTCCATTGCACCATCAGCTGCCAACATTAGACTCAAATTGCTTCCTCAGTGAAGCCCGTATCTAGAGAAACTTAGAAACTCACAGCTGAAAGGAACCTTTGAAGCCATCCAATCCTGAATATAACTGAATAACATTCTCCTCTTTACCAGCCTCAGTGAAAAACCATTTCGCTTTTGCTGGAAGGTCTCTAGTGGAAACTCACACCCCTCTGAGGAAGCCCATTTTTCTTTTTGGATAACAGCAATCGCTATGATTTATATATATAGATATATATAATACATTTATATTATATAACATTATATTATATAATTTATTTTATATTATATATTTATCTGCCTCTCTGTGGCTGGGCACAATTATGAATTTTTAAAAATTAATTTAACTGGGGACAGCTAGGTGGCGCAGTGAATAAAACACCGGCCCTGGACTCAGGAGGACCTGAGTTCAAATCCTGCCTCAGACACTTGACACTTACTAACTGTGTGACCCTGGGCAAGCCACTTAACCCTCATTACCCCGACAAAAAAACATCCCCCCAACCCCACCAAACAAAAAACAAACAAAAAAATCAATTTAACCATAAACAGTGGGAAAAAAAAAGTAGATGAAAAAAATGGAAACATCACATTGTGATGTGTATTGAGAGGGGCAGTCAATTGAGTTAATCTTGTTCAAGAGCTTGAGCAGGTTGTCACCTATATAATCATATCAAATTGCTTACTTTCTCAAAGAGGGGGCAGGAGAGAGGGATAAAATTTGGAACTCAAAATAAAAAAAATGAGATTATTAACTTTTTACATGTAATTAGAAAAAATTTAATGAAAAATTAAAAAAAAAGATCTTGAGCAGGAAGTGTAGATGGAAAATGAGTTGGGCTCAGAGTTAAGTAAAAGGAAGAAGTCTGGCTGAATTGTTTGAGAAATGATATACTTTCTATGAGCCTAAATCAGTAATTGCTTCAAAAATCAATCAATCGGGGCAGCTAGGTGGTGCAGTGGATAGAGCACTGACCCTGGATTCAGGAGGACCTGAGTTCAAATCCAATCTCAGACACTTAACAATTACTAGCTGTGTGACCCTAGGCAAGTCACTTAACCCCAATTGCCTCAAAAAAAATCAATCAATCAACATTTACTAGGCGTCTTCCATGTAACAGGCACTGTGCCAAGTGCTGGGGATACAAAAAGAAGCAAAATGACAGCCCTTGCCCTCAAAGAACTTAAATAAAAGCAAAAAGAAAGCCAGTTCCTGCCCTCATGGAGTTCACAGTCCAATGGGAGAGACAACATGCAGACAAATAGAGACAATCTATGGGCATTGCCAGGGCAATATTGGCATCCTTGAGATATAAAAAGAACCAGAGGTTTTTGTGAGAGGAACTTAAGGAAGGATGTGAATGGAAATCTCATAGGATGAGAAGGCATGGAAGATGTTAGGTTTCTTTTTTCTTTTTTTTTTTTTTTTAGGGCAATGAGGGTTAAGTGACTTGCCCAGGGTCACACAGCTAGTAAGTGTCAAGTGTCTGAGGTTGGATTTGAACTCAGGTCCTTCTGAATCCAGGGCTGGTGCTTTATCCACTGTGCCACCTAGCTTCCCCCTAGATGTTAGGTTTCTATCAATGGAAGAAGTTCCCACTTCAGTGAGATTACATATCCAAATAGATAACTCAAGCTTTTTCACAGCTGGCCAGAACTGTCTTCTTTCCACACAGCCAAATGTCTTCTTCAGTTATTGTCTAGCAGTCTGATGGCAGCAGGCCCAGACTCACCCCAAGGGTGAGAATCTCTAGTATCCAAGAGACTTTGTAGTATAGCCAAGTCTATACTATATGGAAGTATACTACCTTGAGATCTAACTAAATGTTTTATATGGTTATGCTAAGCTTCATGGGGCTGGAAAAGAGTGATGGGGAAGCATTTCAATTCACTCTGGTTACATCAGAGCTGGGATTCCATCATGTTGGGAAACTCCCAGGGTAGAAATTCCCTTCCATTGATATAGACTGACCACTTATCAATAAGTTTTAGTTTATTGCCTGGGACCACTGAGCAGCTGGTGTGTGTCATATGTCGAACTTAACCTCTTCCTGACTCAAGACCAGTCCTTTTTCTACTAGAATACCCAACACACATATGTACAGATAGGTATGTAGATATTATACACACGCACACACATACATTTGTCCATATAATATTTATACTGACCCTTTACATTCATCTATATATGTATACACACACACTTACATAAAATGCCTTAGATCATACTGCAGTTATTCTCAAGGTCTTGACTTGTTTATTGATTCTTGTTTATTTTTTATAGAGGAAGGACTCCCTTTGTTGAGTGAGGCAAACTTTTGCCCAGCCTCTGTTTCCACTTGAGCCACTTCACACAGTCTAAGTTTGGTGAGTGTCCAAGTTGCACAATAATTTGTAAATCCCCTCCCCGCCTTGGCCATATTACATAATATGTTCCAGAGCTGGTAAGGTAGTTTCCCTGAGAAGACTATTTTCAGTGGCTTCTGCTCAGTGCCCAGAATGGATAGCTTCATACCTAGAGTGGCCCTGAGGCTATGTTGGGTTACACCCTGATTGGGAAAGTGAATTCCCTTGCTACTCAGGGGCTCTGAGCAAGCATAATCACCTTCTGCCCCATGCCCTGAGCAAGTGTGCCCTGGTTTTTATAAGATCCCTTCCATAGAATCGAAAGCTTTTAAAAGAATTGTGGTCTGGTGGGAAGAGCTGTGGTCTTTGAAGTCAGAAGATCTGCTTTCTAATCCCAGCTTTGACCATTAATAGCTGTGTGACCCAGAGCAAGTCATGTCAATTTCAGTTTCCTCACTGGTAAAAGAGATAATAAAACCTTCTACCTTGCAGGCTTGTTGTGAGGGAAGTACTTGGCTATGCTTGTAGCATATAAATGGAAGCTTCCATAAAGACAAAGAGTTAGATAATAGTAATTGAAAGGAGCTAGTAAAATGAATATGTGACTTGAGTTTGAGACCACTGGACCAACTACATGATCTCAGGGGGTGCTTTCCAGCTTAAATTTTCCAAGAGGGTTGTTTGTGTCTTCTGCTTCTTGAGGGCATTATGGTATAGTGGGTGGGACCCCGGAGTCAGGAAGGCCTTGTTTTAAATCCTGCCTCAGATGGTTATTAGCTGGGCTTGTCATTTAAGCTGCCTATTCCTCAGTTTCCCCCTTTGTAGAATGGGAATAACAATAGCACCCATATCTCAGTGTTGTTGTGAGGATGAAATGGAGATAACATACGTAAAGCACTCTAGAAATGTCTGCTACTATTATTACCAACTAACATGTATTTGTTAGCACCGATATGGGCCAGATCCGGTGTTAGATTCTAGGCATATAAAATCAAAAGAGAAGCATTCCTTGCCCGCGGTGAGTTTACAATCCAGCTGGGAAGAGAGCCTGTACCTAAGCAGCTATAGGCAGAATAGATACAGGCGGCTTGTTATGGGAGCAGTGCCAGCAGCCAGGAAAACCAAGAAACGCCTGATGGAAATAATGGAGCTTGAGCTGAGCCTTTAAGGAAATGGAATTCTGAGAGACTGACATTTCAGCACATTCATGAAAATTCGTGAAGCGTTCCATCTTTTTGGTTCAACATCGGAAACTGATTTTATCACTGGAAATGACCTTAAGGAAGAAGTATCTTCTTTAATGGGGGGTAGCTAAGTGGCTTAGTAGATAGAGGGCTGGGCCTGAAGTCAGGAGGATTCATCTTCCTGAGTTCAAATCTGGCCTCACACACTTACTAGCCATGTGGCCCTGGGCAAGTCACTTAACCGTCTGTCTCGGTGTAAAATGAGCTGGAGAAAGAAATGACAAACCACTTCATTATCTTTGCCAAGAAAACCCTAAGTGGGGCCATACATGACTGAAATGGAGTCAGACGTGACTGAAAAATGACTGAACAACAATCTTTAATATCTGCTTTGAGACTATATCCTAAGGACCTTGGGACTTTAGGACCATCTGACTTGCAGCTGAAACCTTCCCTATGTGTTGTCTCCCTTTTTAGAATGTAAGTTCCCTGAGAGCAGGAGTTGTTTTACTTTTCTATTTGTATCCCCAGTGCTTAGCACAGTGCTTTGAATATAGTAAGTGCTTAATAAATGCTTTATTCATTTCCTCCCTCCCTCCCTCCATCCATCCATTTTTCATCCATCCATCCATCCATCCATCCATCCATCCATCCATCCATCCATCCATCCATCCATCCATCCATCCATCCATCCATCCAACCTCTCATTCACCCATTCATTAGGAGCAAACAGTGAAAAGGCATGAGGTAGGAAATGGAATGCTGTGTTTGAGGGATGCAAGAAAATCAGTGTAAGATGGAGGGAAGCAATGTTCTAGAAAGACATGTGCTAGGCTGCAAAAGTAGATTGGAGCCAAGTTGGGAAGAACTTTCAATACCAGAGGAGTTTATATTCCTGTGGAAGCCTTCATAGCCTGTACAGGGCCGTGTAGACAACAGACATAACCAATTTTTCTTGAATGAATTAATTACTGGTGAGAATGGTGACATCAAACAAGACTTGGCTGAATATATGACTGACCAGTGGCATGCTCACTATGCCCCTGGTGCCCTGTTACATTATTATGTGTTCTGACATGGAAGAGAGAGGGTCCCCTTTTGGCCTAGGGTAAAACAAACTCATTTTTTTAAAAAGTCAGAATAGGTAGATATTCATGTTTTGTGATGAGAATAATGGTTGAAATATCCCCATATGTCTGTATATCCTGATAGTAGTCAACTAAGAAGAGACAGTTATCAGAATCACAGAATTTCAGGGTTGGAAGAACCTCCAAGGCATCTACCTGCATCCTATTTTTTTTGGGGGGGGTGGGGCAACGAGGGTTAAGTGACTTGCCCAGGGTCATACAGCTAGTAAGTGTCAAGTGCTTGAGGTCAGATTTGAACTCAGGTCCTCCTGAATCCAGGGCTGGTGCTTTATCCACTGTGTCACCTAGCTGCCCTGTTGCATCCTATTTTGAACAAAACCCTCTTCTATTATATCCCCAATGTCTGATTAGTCAGTCTTTTTTTGGAAAGGGAGACCCTATTACCTTCTAAGGCAGTTTATTCCACTGGGCAGTGATGAGCAGGTATGAGTAGACTCAGGCATTAGGTCAATTGTAGAGGCAGAAGGATTGGAATGTGGAGAAATTCTGGAAGCTCAATTTGTTAGGAAGATCTTCCTTATACTGAGCTAAAATCTGGGACCAGGCTGATCGTAGTGAACTTCTTTTCTATGAAACACACGTGAAAAGTGCTATTATATAACCCCATCCCCAACTCTGCTTTATTCTTATGAAGTCTTTGTTTCCATTGAAGTTACAGAGAGGTTTGATGGATTTAGATTTAGGTTTGATGGGAGGAAAAACTTCCTAATGATCTGAGCTGTCTGAAAGTAGAAGGGACTATATCATGAAGTATTAAATTCCCCATCGCTACAAACAAGTCTTCAAGCCAAAGCTGGATGACTGGGGATACTTGTTCAGGTATGGTTCAAATTAGATGGTTTCTCAGCTCCTTTCTAGCTCTGATATTCTATGATTCATACCCTCTGTTCCTTTCTTTGAGCCTCATATGCCATGTTTTCCAGTCCTGGAACCCTTAAATGTTGGGGCAGGAAGAGAATTTAGACAACTTCTAGCCCATCACAATCCCATTCATTTCAAGGATAATGTGACTGAGGCCAGGGAGAGATTAAGTACCCAAGGTCACATGTCTAAGAAAGTTAGTTACCAGAGGTATAACTGGGGTGGGGAAACTGGGGCTTTGTCCCAGGATGCTGCATTTAGAAGTTGCTGACAGCTGAATCTATAGAATATAATGCCTAGTTAGTAAGCATAAGTAATAAAATTAGGTAACTACTAAATGATAGGCTGGCATAGGCTTCTCTTTTCTCCCTTTTGTCTGTCTTTCCTTTTCCTTTCCCCTCCCTTTACTAGCTCCATGTTTGACTAACTGTAGGATCAATTTATGGTCTTTGTCCTGGGTGCCAAAATTCTTTGTTATAGATCTGCCAGTTCCTTAGACATATGGTAGGAAACCAATGTGGAATAGTGGAAGGCATGCTGGACAGAGAATTGGAAGAGATCTAGGTTAACCTTACTGAGCCTTAGTTTCTTTTCCTGCAAAATGGTGATACTAATGCCTTTTGAAAAAAGGGTTGTTATGAGCCTCAATTGAAATATGGTATGTGGGGCAGGTAGGTGGTGCAGTGGATAGAGCACAGGCCCTGCAGTCAGGAGGACCTGAGTTCAAATCCAGCCTCAGACACTTGACACTTACTAGTTGTGTGACCCTGGGCAAGTCACTTAACCCCAATTGCCTTACCAAAAAAAAAAAAAAAAAAGAAAGAAAGAAAGAAAGAAAGAAAGAAAAGAAAAGAAATATGGTACGTAAAATACCTTATAAAACATTATTATTGTTTGGAGACTCAACTATGAGAGAAAAAAATGGACTTTTCCAATTGTCTTTCTTTACTAAGGAGCAAGTGTTTGGATGAACCAAAAGGAGCTATGTCAGTGGTTATTACTGTATCAGCTACAATTTGGTCAGTCATTACTTATTAAGCACCTATTTTCAGCTAGGCATTTTGACACCTACTATTTGTCTGGCTCTGGACTGGAAAGTGGGGAATATAGAAGACATGGTCCTGTCCTTCAAAGAAAAGCATAGTGTAGTAGAAAGAATATTGTTTTAGGACCAGGGGTGTGCTGGTTAATGTTTGACAATCAACTCTGAAAAAATGTACACATGTACACACTTTTAAACTTAACCTGCATTATCCATGTTTTCTACAACACTTAAGTATAGACAACTATCAATGCAATAAATCAAGTGCTGATTTATAGTGTTTGCCAATTTCTGAGATGTTAAAACTCATATTGAAAAATTATCAGTAGGGCCCCTTACCCCCCTTCCTGTAGCTTGTATGAACAGGTTCCAGCACACGCCTGATTAGGAGTCTAGGGACTTGAGTTTGAATGCCTAATTGCTCGGCTTTTGGGCTTGGAGTTAGGAGGACCTGTGTTCAAATCCTGCTTCAAAGACATAGTAACTGTGTGACCCTGGGCAAATCACTTAACCTTACTGGGCCTCAGTTTTCTCATTTATAAAATGAAAGGGTTAGATTTTAAAACCTCTAAAATCCATTCTTTCTAGTTCTAAATCTATGCTTCTCTTGTCTTGGATAAGTCACATGAACTCTATGAATCCCAGTCATTGGGGCCCAATTAGGGAGTGCCCTGTGTCCTCTCAGCAAGGGACTGGGTACTCCATGGGAGTATCCTTCAGACCAAGGGCTAACCCAAAAGTTCAGCATGCTGATTGGAAGAATTTATCATGGTGATTGGGGGGTGGGGACCAACCACTAATACAAATGGAGAAGGTGGGACTTGAGATAGTCTTTGAAGGAGTTCCAATTCACCCTAGTCACTTCACAGAAGAGGCAGACCAGCCAAAGCAGTCACATTTTATCATGGATACATTTTAACCCACACAAGAGAAGGAAAATAGAATTGTAGATTTAGAGCTAAACGGAGCCTCAGAAGTTTCATTTTACAGGTGAGGAACTGACTTGTCCAAGGTCACACAGCAAGTGAGTGGCAAAGCTGGGCTGTGTGTATGTGTGTGTGTGTGTGTGTGTGTCACACACATACACATACACACACATATATATATAAAATTCACCTGTAAATTAAGGAAACTACCAATATAGGAGAAATAAGGTCCTTAATCGGGGCAGAGGAACTATAGCTAGAAGTAGAAGCTAGGAATACCCCCAAAGCTGGGCTTTGAATGCAGATTCTCTGGTGCCAAAGCTAGCATCCTTTCCGCTATGCCACGTTGCCTAAGGTACAAGGCCTTCCTTGAGACACCTGAGGAGGGGCCTGAAGAAAGGCAAGGATGAGGAAGAAAGGAAGTGAGATTCAGAACAAAGCATAATATGCCAGGATCTCCATCTCCAGAGAGACAAAGATACAACTGTCTATCAGTCTGTAGAAGAAGGGTTTCTAGACCTCAAGGGGAGCCGCTTGGAGCCACAGCATGAGAAGCAAGGACCTGATGAGTCTTCAAAAGGCCTTCTCCTAGGTTTAGCATATAGATTCTTCCAGGTTTTCATTGCTGTCTGGTGAACTCCTGAGTGCTGTCCCTCACACAACGTGGCTGCTCGTGACTCCTCCCCCACATTGAGGATGGGGGCCAAGAGCAGGCAGATTGTAAGCTCCTTGAGGGCAGGACTATCATGTATCTCTTAGCACTTAGCACAGCACTTGGGGCCTAGTAGGCACTCAATAAATATTTGTTGATTGTTAGGATAGTCAAAGGAAGCTCAACAACCTGGGCATCGATGTTGGGGGGTGGATAGAAAGGGGATTTTATAGGCAAGCGATAGGGTCGCAGTCAGGCGTGTGTTGGTAAATGTTTAACAACTGGCTGGGGGTGGGGAATGTACCCAGAACACACTTTTTCATTTACTCTGCATTATTAACATTTTTTTCCCTATCATCTAAGTCTAGACAGTCAACAAAACAATGAATCAAGCTCTGATTTGTAGTGTTTATTGATTTCTGAGGTGTAAATGCTCACACTGAAAATTTAACAATCATCCCTTGGGAGCCTGGCTCCAGGACACCCCTGCCATAGGCTCCCATGGGTGTTTTCTCACCCCTGATTTCACAGGCAGGGAACTAGTATTAAAGAGGTTGCCTGGGGTAGAGAAAGTTCTAGCATGGAAAGTTCCAGGCCTCAGAGTTTCCAGAAAAGGGAGGGGTGCTATTCAGAAGGAGGGGTACATGTCTAGAACAGGTTTAACCTGTTGCACACCAGGAGTTTAAGGATATATGCCTCTCCAACCCCCAAACTCCCCCAAACAAAAACTAGAGGCTTTTTTAACTATCAGAGAAAGCTAGGTAAGATTGGGGTAGGTGGGGGAAAAAAGAGCAAGGGAAGAAAGGTATTCCAGGTTTGATAACCTTTAGGACTAAAGGAATGCCAAGCCCTGCTTCCCAGTCACCAGATATATTCAAAGAGGCCACTTGTTGGGCCACTTGTCTCCAATCTGTGCTCCACTCAGTTGCCAAAGAGACTTTCCTAAAGCACAGGTCCGACCGTATCACTCTGCTATCAATAAACGTGAGTGGCTTCCTATGGTTTCAAGGGTCACATACGAACTCCTCAGCCTGGCATTCAAAGTCTTCCCCTGCTGGTTCCAAGCCACCTTTCCATCTTTAGTATTCCTCTCCACAGTCTCTGTAGTCCAGCCAATTTAGCTTCCCTGCTGTGTCTCATACACAAGTCATCTTCCATTTGTGTCTTTGTGGTGACCCTACCCTTCATCTAGAAAGCACTCCTTCCTCACCTCTTAGAGTTCCTAGTTTCCTTCAAAGCTCAGGTACAGTGACGGGCCACCTTTTATCGAAGACTTTTCCTGATTACCCCCCCCCCCCATTATTGTATATTTATGTAGTATATCTTCTGTATATATTTTGTATGTAAGAAAACAAGTGTGGTGGGGTCCCACATGTATGTCCTTAATATGCAAAGATTCTCCCCCCCCAGAATGTAAGTTCCCTGAGGGCAGGTACTTTATTATTATTATTATTTTTGGTCTTTGTTCAGTATTTCCAATTCCTCGAACTCTGCTTGACCTATAGTCAGTACTTAATAAAGTCTTTTTGGTAGATTATTTGATTGGTGATGTTATAGAGGAAATTCATGTTTTGGGTAGAGTTTGAATTACGTAAGCTCTAAGATGATTTCTATTTCTGGGATGCAATGTTCCTCTGGTTCTACAGGGTGGGCCAAAGTCATGAAAGGGTTTCAATATTTAATAACGCCTTTATTTCTCATTTCTAATTTATAATACTGTAGCATCACAAAAGGTATATATAGGGAATGCATTTGTATTAATTGTGAAAATCCAAATCTCATAAATGGTGAAAAATAAAGAAAAAATAATCAAAACATAGTGACTTTGGCTCCACTCCGTATAAGGCACCAAGGTCTTGACTTGTCTCAATTACATTCCCACACTCGGGTTTTGAACATAACCTCCTGTTTTCCTTCTCAAATTAACATTGATTCTATAGCCTTGAGCAGCTCCCTGGGAGAGGGGGGACCCTCTTATGTCTGAACTTTCCTTGGCCTTCCATTTGGAACTGAAATCACAGACCAGACTCCCAGCTTCATACTCATGTACATGACTTGGGACCTCTTTTTCTCTGCCAGAGGCTCATTTCAATTCTCATGTGCCAGTTACATTGGGCATCCATCCTTTTCAATGTTCGGGATCTGTCTCACCTCACCCTAAGCTTTAGAAAGGCTTTGAACCCCAAGAGATAGGAGCTGCACTGGCCAGAGCAATCTCGGAACAAAGTCCACCCTCCCAGGGGCTCCTTGTTCCCCAGGCATCAGGGCTTTGCCAGCCCCTTGTTAATTGGCTGTATTTGAAGGAAGGCAACGTTCAAAGGAGCAGAGACAATTAAATCTGAAAATGATCACCTGGGATTAAAGGGGATTTAAAGGGTAATTGCTTTATAACAAGCCGCAGAGCTGCAAATGACAGTCACAGGGTGGGAGGGAGGGCTGGTGGGATTGGGCAGAATTGTATCGAACACTTGTTTATTTTTATGGGACCTTTTTAATCATTAGGACTTGGCAAAGCTATACTCTTTTCCAAATACTTTGGGTTTGGGCAACTGCCGGGGACTTATCTGCCAACAGCAATTACTCGTCTACTTGGAAACTATGGCGACACAAAAAAAACAGAGGCACCATTTATCAGCACCCTGGATGAATTCTTTTATGGCCCAGGTCATGATAATACCTCCCATTTGTGTGGCACTTTTAAAGGTTTTGACAAGCTTTCAGGTCTTTTCTCTCTTCCTTGGCCTCAGAAGAGTCCTGGCAGGTGGGTAAGACTGGTGGTCATAGACTCATTGGTTTAGATATAGAAGGTAACCCAGAGACCATCTAGTTCAACCCTACAGAAGGGAAAACTGAGGCAGGAACGAAATAAAACAGTAAGAGAATAAAAGGCACGGTGATGTATTGAAAAGAATGCTCTATTTAGAGCCAGAAGACAAACTAGGTTCAAATTCCTACTCTTAAAAAATTGCAATATACTGATGTTTGGTAATACAAAGGTCCCTGTGAGGGATAATGTTAAGGTCAGAGGTCATAGAGACCTTATAGCAAATGAATTAAGGGCACCTTACACATATAAGAGCTGGGCTTTGAACATAGTAGGTCCTTTGTCTCCTCATCTAGCACTCTTTCCACTACGCTATTATTTTAATATTTGTCTAATTAATTAATTAATGATTTTGTGGGGGCAATGAGGCTTAAGGGACTTGCCCAGGGTCACATAGCTAGTGTCAAGTGCTTGAGGTCAGATTTGAACTCAGGTCCTCCTGAATCCAGGGCCAGTTCTTTATCCACTGTACTACCTAGCTGCCCCCTACCACTACACTATTTATAATTTTATTCCAATATTACAGTTAAGCAAACTGAGTGCCAGAGAGGTCATAGCATCACAGCTTTAGAGCTGGGGGAGGGATCCATAGAGGCCATTTAATCTAACCACCACATGTTATCCTTGAAGGAACTGAGAGGGGAAGGGACTTGCCCAAGGTTACAGAGGTAGCATGGAACAAGCAGTCAAGTGACTTTGCAGAATGTAGTGGGAACACCAGTAGATTTGGAGTCAAGAGGCCTGAGTTCAGATGGATTCTAACCCTTACAAACCTTGTGACACTGGGCAAGTCACTACTTCTCAGAGCCTCATCTGTCAAATGGGGACAATAATACTTGTATTATATCTCTCACTGGGTCCTGAGAGAAGCATGTTGTCAGCCTTTGAGTGCAAAATAAATATGAGTTATTATTGTTAAAAGTAAAATAACTAATAAATGAGAGTAATAGTATTGGAATCCAGGACTCTCAATTCCCAGTTGGTGTATGTTCCCTCTATTGGACCTTGTGGCAGTTAGGTTGTGTAGGAGATAGAATGCCAGAGTTAGAGTTAGGAAGACCTGAGTTCAAATCCTGTCCCAGTCATTTACTAGCTCTGTGACCTTGGGCAAGTCACTTAACAATTGGAACAATAACAACAATAACATCATTTCTTCAGAGTTATGAGGATCAAATGTGATCATATATGTTAAGGGATTTATGAATCTTATATGAATACTATTTATTATATAAAAGTCAGAGTCATTAATTCCAACATAGCATAAAAATGCTAAGAGGTATACCAACTGATGGACAGACAAAAAATTGGCATTCATTAACTAATTAGAAGTTTAAATAATGATCCAAGAACATGAAGAAGACAGAAGTATTACATGTAATAAGATCACTAGCTTCCCCTTTTTCCAATAAATATTTCCAAAGTACCGATGATTCCCAAGGCCGCCCCATATTCTAAGCAACCCCAATCGAATAATAAGACCGGATATTTACTCAGATTTCTGGTTTACGGTTGACATGATGTTGGCTCAGTTGATCTTCATACTAATCTGGGGAAATAGGTAAGGCAGTTATTGGCGTTCCCATTTTGCGGGTGAGCAGATTAAGATTTGAAGAGGTGAACTGACTTGTCTTGGGATGGACAACTAATATGGGACAGAGCTGGAACTCAGGTCTACTGAATGGGATCCACCCCACCCCTTGTTCCATGGCCCAAGAAAGCAAGTGAAGTTTAATTCTTTCCATGATATTGTGAAGTAAGTGGAGCTTGTCTTTAGTGTCCACCCAACTCTGTTTCTGAGATGCTCTTTCTTATCTTCATGAATCCTTTCCTTAGCGTTCAATGCCCTTAGTCTGCTTCTAGGCTCTTGGGGTCCTCTTCTGTATTTTCTGTCAATGTCTGTGCCCTGGTTCCTTCCAAGAAGGGGTGAGGGATGTGGAGTCAGGAGACTTGGCGTTAACATCTAGAGGAGGGCAACCAGGAGAGTGAGAAACCTTGAGATTGTGCCGTGTGATGACTGTTAGAGGGAACTAGGGATTTTTAGCTTGGAAAAGAGAATTTGAAGAGTTGTCATGTAAAGGAAGGGTTAGCTTTGTTCTGCTTAGTGCCAGAAGGCGGAATGGGCAGCAATGGGTGGAAGTAGCAAATAAACAAATTTAGGTTTGACCTAAGGGTAGAAGGGCCTGGCTGTGTGACCTTGGGCAAGTCACTTAACCCTGTTGGCCTCAGTTTCCTCATCTTTAAAATGAGCTGAAGGAGGAAATGAATCTCTGCCAAGAAAACCGCAAATGGGGGCATGGAGAGTTGGACATGACTGAATGACTGAACAACAACAACCAAAGGAAAATTTTCTTAACTTTTCTGCCTTCAAAGTTGGTAGGTTCTAACTCATTGGATATCTTCAAACAAAGGCTAGACAAGCAGTGTGTGTTGTAATGGGGATTATTTTTTTCAGGCATGGATTGGACTCAATAGATCCTGAGTTCTCTTCTGACTGGAATTCGGTGATTCCCTGACTCTATTCTGAATCTTGACTTTGACACTCACTGTCTTTGTGAGGGCAGTCAAGACCCTTTATCTCCCTGAGATTCAGTTTCCTGGGTATAATAATTCTTGAAATATCTAGCTCAGAGGTCTCCTAGCAGAGGACATAGATAGGAGGGGTTAGATGTGAGAAAGATAGTGTAGGTAGAATCAACAAGACTTTGCAACTGACTGCATATTGGGGGAAGGTGTGAGAGAGAGAGAAATGTCAAAAGGATTTGAGTCTGGGTGATTGGGAAGATAAAGGTGTCCTAAGAAGAAATAGAGACCTAGAAGTGGAGGATGGAGGGTGGAAGAGGTTTTAGAGAGAAGATGAGTTCACTTTTCAGCAAGTTTGGGATGCCAGCAGGACATTGAGATGAAGATATCCAGCAGGCAGTTGGGATATGTAACTGGAATTCAGGGATCATATTGGGGCTAGATATATTTGCCAAGAGGTAAAGCTTGGAGCCATAGGAGTAGATTTGCTTATCAAGAGGGGAATTGTGGAGAGGGACAATAATAGGTCCTTAAAACAAAGCCCACTTCCTCTTTGTCTATTTGAATCCTACCCAATCCTTCAAGACTTAGAGTGCAATTTATTCCTAAAGGCCTGGTAACTCCAGTTACACTATTTTTCAGTTCTTTAAACTGTTGCACTTCTGCCTCTTGCCATCTGACTTAGCACTTCCAGAAGTGGCTCATATATAGGCTCTACTTTATATCTTTCTCTAGACACCCCCCCTCCCCCAACAGCCACCTCCTAACTTCCTCAAATCTGGCTTGTATAACCTGGTCACTTGCATGGGGCTAATATTCAATAATTACCCTTTAACTTCTTTTTTTTTTCTTCTTTCCATTTTGCCTCTAGCATCCCTTGGTCAGAGATGGGATCTGAGTGTATAATTTTACTGTTAGCTTCCACTAGCTTTTGCTATATTTCTCCTTTTTCTTAATATGGCTCTGTGAATTTACCAATGCTGACTGCTTTTGGCTGAGAGCCACAGCTGGTCTCAGGTGCACCTCTACTTAGCAATTCCTTGGAACCTCCATGTCCCGCCTCCAACACATTGTACAGCAGTTATATTTTCCTTCTATGGCAATTTTGTATATTTTTCCTTTTTAAAATGAACATTTTATTGGTGCATTTTATTTTTTATATCATAATCATTCCTAGTATACTACCTCTACCCAGCCCATAAAACTTTCCTTGAAACAAAGAAAGTTAAGCAAACCAGTGGACACATCAACCACATCTGGCAATGTTTTCACCATTCTTCACTCATAGTCCCCACCCTCTCTAAAGGAAAGAGGAAGGCAAATTTCTTTATCTCTTTTCTGGGCCAACATTGGCCATTTTAATGTTTAATTATTTTTTAAAAAGAGATCTCATCATAGGGAGGTGGAATAGATTCAGACAAATAAAATTTCCTCCCAATTCCGGCTGTTTGTCCTCTTTCCCCAAATTACTTAGTGTTAACTTTGCATGCATTTCTTATTTTCTTATCTGTATACATATTGTCCCTCCCCCCCCCCAATGTAAACTTTTTGATGGCAGACATGGTTTTGTGTTTGTCTTTGTATTACCAGTGCCTAACACAGAATAGGAGCTTAATGACTTCTTGTTGAACTCCAATGAATTGGTATTTGTTCCTGTTTTGTCTCTTAGACATTTGCTCCCCTGTGTACTCCCTTACCCCCTCCTTTGAGAACAGGGTCTGTGTACTGTTTATGTAAGATAGAATTGGTCCAGTTTATTCTGGGTAGTTTCTTTTGAAGCAAATGGAGGCAAATATTGGATATATTTAGGAAACAGTAGTTGTTGTTAGTCCTTTGCTTTTGAAGAGGACCAATGAAATCACAGGATAGTCTTGAATTGTGCATGAATTGGATTTAAGTGAGTCAGAGTGGCACAAAGTCATCAGCCTCACTCTCTCTTCCAGAGTCATCAAAGTCCAGGGGCAAGACAAAAGTCAAGACAACTGGTGATGTTCAGGGATGCAATGATTGTTTTCGGCATCTTCAGTGTCTGACCAAGCTATAAGCACCCCAGAGATCCTGCTTCAGCTGCTTTCATGGCTGTTGGAAAAAAATTGTTCTCATCTGCTCATCCTACTGGGGATGAGTCTTCACATGCCTGGGGTAGACATTCCCCTAACTCATTGATGGGTTTGAGGCCTGTTATTTACCCTCGACCTGGTTTAGACTGTCTGCTGAGACAGTTTTAACAGGGCAAGTGAAGTATGACATAAGCTGTAAAGTTATGCAAGAATCATATCATAGAGGACTATTAATGCCAGCATCCAGAGTTTTAACTTTATATGAAAGGCAATAAGGAGCCAGTGAAGGTTTTTGAATCAAAAAAGGAATATAGAGGGGCAGCTAGGTGGTGCAGTGGATAAAGCACAGGCCTGGAATCAGGAGGACCTGAGTTCAAAGCCAGCCTCAGACACTTGACACTTACTAGCTGTGTGACCCTGGGCAAGTCACTTAACCCCCATTGCCCCCCCTCCCCAAAAGGAATGGAAAGTTTCCTGAAATTAGAGGACCTAGGCTTGACTTCCATGTGTTTCATTTACTACCTATATGAGTTTGGTCAAATCACTTAACTTCCCTGAGCCCCATTTTCCTAATCTGTAATATAAAAGAGTCAGTCTAGAGGATGCTGAAGGTCCCTTTCAGATCTAAATCTGTGATCCCATGGTCTGAGCAGTGCATTGGGAAGATTTATCTGGCAGTGCCGTATAGGATGGAAGGGAGTGGAGATAGATTAGAGGCAGAGGCATCATTTAGGAGCTTACTGCCTTATTTCAGATATGAGATAATGAGGTAGTTAGGCTGGTGGCACTGGGAATGGAAAGGAGGGGACAGATGCAGGAGTTATTTCTTAGGTAGACTACTGACTGGATATAGTGGGCGAGGAAACAGAAGGAACTGATTCTCAGAGATGAGAACCGAGCTTATAATTATGGGTGATTAGCCATACAGTGGATAGAATACCTGGCCTGGAATCAGGAAGACTCAGCTTCCTGAGTTCCAATCTGTCCTCAGACACTTACTAGCTGTGTGACCCTGAGCAAGTCACTTGACCCTGTTTGCCCCAGTTTCCTCATCTGTAAAATGAGCTGGAGAAAGAAATGACAAACCACTCCAGTATCTTTACCAAGAAAAAACCCAAATAGGGTCACCAAAGAGTGACATGACTGAAAAATGACTAAACAGCAAAAGAAAGGAAAGGTTGCACTAAAAGAATGATCAAAGAACATTTTGTTGACCATAGAATGGGGTTCTAGCAAGTACAATGGAAAGAAAGGGTGGAGCAGAATAAAGGTTCAGGAAGGGTAGGTCTGAGGTAAATGGGAATAGATAGTAAGGAGTGGTAGTAAGGGGGAGGGGTTTCACCCAGGCAACTACAACTCTGACAGAAATCAGAGGAAAGATGTTGGAGTTTGTTAGCTATAAGACAGACATCCACCTGTTGAAATCACAGGGACCTTAGAAGCCATCATGTATAACACTTGTTTTATAGATGAGGAAACTGAGACATGGAGAGGAAGAGTAAGTTAAGTGACTTGTCCTGGGTTATACAGTGTCTCAGGAGTAAGTGTGTGAGGCAGGATTTGAACCCGTTTTTTCCTTACTCCAACTCTAATGCCCTGTCTACTATGCCATGCTGCCTATGATTGATCCTGTAATGACAGTGCTCCAACTATTAGTTTTTTTCTCAAGAACCAGTGAAGAACGGAGATGAAATTGGGCATCTGGGTCTGTCAATACTTGGTGATCATATCTGTAGGGGCATAACAATCACTTCACCCTACTATAGCTGGGGATGATACATAATTGTTGGCCCACCGGTCATAGATCTAGGGCTAGAAGGGATTTAGTCTAACCCCCTCTTTCTACAGATGAGGGAACTGAGGCCCAGAGAAATTAAGAGATTTGATCATTGTCACACAGGTAATAAGTGGCAGAGCTGGATTTGAAACCAGGTCCTGTGTCTCTAAATCCAAGAGAAGATTCCCCACATATGGCTTCTGGCTGGGATATTGATATTTGATTATCATGTCTTGGGCAGGGTCATGAGGGTGAAAATCCTGGTGTAATGGGGCTCAGTAAAGCAGGGCGGAATTGGACCAGGCTTCCATAGCTACTCCCTGGGTGCTCCACTGTGTAGATGGGTGGAGGCATTTCTTGTTGATCTAGAGCAAGAAGCCTTTCAATTCTAGTCTACAGAGTTGGAGCTGTCAGAGCTGTAACTAGGGTTGTGTGGTGGGGGCTTTGCCCCTAATTGAGAAAGTTCTTTCTCTATCTGTCCTGTCTTGTCTTTCACATACAATACACACGCGCGTGCACACACACACACATTTGTGACTTCATTGGTAGAGGAAAGTCTGGAAGAAGAAAGTCCTACTGATTCCATCAGCACATTCTCTGCAATTTACAGTGTTAAAAAAATACTAGGGGCATTGAAAAGTGATTTGCACCCCCACACCCCACCCCTACACCAAAGTTAGAATACTCGGTATATGCCAGAGACAGGACCTGAGCCCAGGTCTTTAGATCTTGTATCTTTAGCCACTATCCTCCTATCTACATTTATATCTTCCATTTTTTGTCCTCTGTCTCTTCCATTTCACCTTCATATCATTTCCACCTCTCTCTGTCTCTTTCTGTCTCTCTCCATTTCCATATCCATCATCTCTATCTTTATCTCTTATCTTAATCTATATCTCTCCCTCTATCATCTTTATCTCACATATCTGACTCTATATCTTTCTATCTCCATCCCCACCTCTATCATCTCTATCTTTACCATCTATTATCTCACCCTTTCTCTAGCTCTATCACTATCTGCTTTATCTGTCTGGATCTCTACCATTTCTCTTTATCTCTCTATCACCATCTGTCTCTGTTTCTATCTCTGTCTCTGCCTCTATCTCTATCTCGGTTTCTGTCTTTGTCTCTGTTTCTATCTCCACCTGTATCCTCTTCTATCATCTCTATCTCATTCTCTATCTCTCTCATCTCTTATAGCTATGATTTGCAGGTAAAATTCATCTTAGTTTCTGACCAGCTTTATTTACCATCAAAATACTCTAACACTATCATCCCCTCCCTCCCCCCAACAAGTATAAGTCAGACCCTTATCAATGCTGCCGCTGCTCATGCTGCAGATGATAATTTAGGGCTCCTGTTTTCACCCCTGACTTGAATCTTCTCGATTTGATTTGTAGCTTTGCACAGTCTTTCTTCCCAACACAAAGCTAAGAGGGAGTGTTAACTGGGATTTCACACATCTCCTGCCCCCTCTACGTTCCCCATATTTCCTGTTTTATTTTCAGCTTGTCGGGCAGACTGCGGGTGTTTTTGCGATCTGGATGGGTAAACACTCATTTTACCAGAGATGAAGTGCAGGATGCCCTTTTAAGAGTTGAACTATTATGCTGATGCCTCTGGATGGGAAGTCGGGGAAGCTGAAACCTTCCCGGGGTGCAGACTGAGCTTTGTTCTCTACGGATAAGCTGTTACGGGAAACAAACATCCCAGTCAACTCATTAGCATAATCTCAAGAATTAATGGCTTGATTGATGCTTTAAGTTTCTCTGCCATTTTCTATAACTGATAAGGTATTAAATGGAGCAGATAAAGAAGAGAAATCATGACATAATATACATTATTTAGGTGGTTTTCCATGGTGTCTACACACACAGACACATACGCACCCTTACCCACACACACTCACACAGCCTATTCATCAACATTCATCTTTTGAATAGTATTCGAAGCCCAAAGCCTTCCAAGATATGGAATTAATTTCATAGCAGGTGATTCTATATATTTCATGTAAGCCATCTGTCCTCTCTTAGATCACCTCTCTGCAGTTACAATAATGAATCATTCCTGGGGCTGGTTTAACTGGGAATCTCTCTCCCGTTGGAGAGGTGCAGATGGAATGCTGTTAACTGTGTGAACTGAAATATTTGCTTTAAGGCAGCGTAAGGCAGTGTCTCTGTGAGACAGGTGCATCCAAGATGTACTTCCTCCTCCCCAATCCATAGGATGTGACAAATCCTGTTAAGTGCCTGTTATGTGACAGGCACTGTGCTAGGCACCAGGGATACAAAGACAAAATGGAAATAGTCCATACTTTTTTTTTTTTTTTGCGGGACAATGAGGGTTAAGTGACTTGCCCACAGTCACACAGCTAGTAAGTGTCAAGTGTCTGAGGTTGCATTTGAACTCAGGTCCTCATGAATTCAGGGCTGGTGCTTTATCCACTATGACACCTAGCTGCCCCAATAGTCCCTACTTTCAAGGACCTTATATTCCACTTGGGTATTCAATGTGTAAGCAGATGAATATATACATGATAATTTAAAAAACAACTAGCATAAAGTCTTCTTACATTCAGCCCAATTCTCCAGCCTGTCAAGATCTTTCATGTGGCAGTTAAATCACATATCTTGCATCAAAGAAATAAACGGTGAGCTCTGAAAAGCCAGAAACCCTCCATCCTAGAGTCTAGAAACCCCTCACTTCTTCCATTTCACTGGGTGTTTTCCCATCATAATGATGAGGATGAAAAGACAATAATTAATAGTGTGGTAAAAAAAATATGAAAGTTTTTTAACAGTCAGTTAGGATAACTGAAAGACGCCAGTTTTTTTTTTAAGGACCACCCTTTCGGGGAGGAGACCAACGGCATGAGCTACGCACGCCAGTCCTCCTGCTGCGCACGTCAGACTGCCTGCTAGCACTCCACTTCCGGGGTTCAAGCTTAAAAGGCAAGGAGAGAACAGAAGTAGTTTTTTTCCTGCTCTGCTGGTCTCCTGACTGCGCTGCACAGATGGTGTCTCTCTCCCCAAAGGTGGCCTTCTCTTTTGGTGAGTTTTATATAGAATATAGACTAAGCCTAGACTTAAGACGATTTGTATTGTGTTTCTACTTTCCTATCCTTCTAATCAACATCACCTTGTGACTACCATACAATAAATGGTCTATCTAGAAAACCAGAAGCTTCTTCCATTTACTAGTCTGGGAGATAAATTAAGGGAAAGGTTAAGTAGGGCAGATTTATGATCTAATATCCAATTTTAAATCTCACAATAGCAATGATAATATCACTAGAATTGAGGCAACATGGAGTAGTGTAGACATTGCTGAGCTTGGACTCAGGAAGACCTGAATTTAAATTCCTTCTCTGATAATGTGTTATCATGGACAATCCACTTAAATCATCAGGGCCTTAGTTTCCTCATCTGCAAAATGTAAATAATAATAATAATATACATAATACCTACCTCATGACATTGTTAGAAGTGCAGATGAACTAAATTACATAAAACCCTGCATGTTTTATAATAATGTAGATTATAATAACAGCTAGTATTTATATAGCACTTTAAGGTATGCAACTTGTTTTTCAACTACCATATCATTTGATCCTCATAATAAGCCTGAGAGGTAGGTGCTACTATTACCTCCATTTTTTTTTTAGTTGAGGAAACTGAGGCAGGCAGAGTTTAAGTGACTTGTCCAGGGTTATATGCCTAATAAGTGCCTGAGGATGGGTTTGAATTTAGATTTTCCTGAATTGAGGGCCAACATTTTATCCACTGTGCCAAATCAGCTCACAGTTCATAGGATTGAGAGGATAAAGAGACTCTAGAAGTCACCTAGTCCTGCCTCCTTATTTTTCTTTCTTTCTTTCTTTCTTTCTTTCTTTCTTTCTTTCTTTCTTTCTTTCTTTCTTTCTTTCTTTCTTTCTTTCTTTCTTTCTTTCTTTCTTTCTTTCTTTCTTTCTTTCTTTCTTTCTTTCTTTCTTTCTTTCCTTCCTTCCTTCCTTCCTTCCTTCCTTCCTTCCTTCCTTCCTTCCTTCCTTCCTTCCTTCCTTCCTTCCTTCCTTTGTGGGGCAATGAGGGTCAAGTGACTTGCCCAGGGTCACACAGCTAGTGTCAAGTATCTGAGGCTGGATTTGAACTCAGGTCCTCCTGAATCCAGGGCCGGTGCTCTATCTACTGTGCCACCTAGCTGCCCCCCTGCCTCCTTATTTTCTAGAGGAGGAAAAAAACTCTGAGAGGTCAAGTGATTTAGGATCATAGCCCAAATTTGAACCTACTTCTTTTGACTCTAAATTCAGTACATTTTCTGGTAAATTGAGGTGTCATTAAAATAACATAAGTGCATGAGAGACGTACACAAAATGCTATGTTATGTTCATTTCAGGGGTTAATTATTGATTAGAGGGTTCAAGGAAGGTATCCTGGAGGAGATGGCATTTGAACTGAGATTTAAAATAAGGGTAGAAATACAACAAAAAGGGGAAGGAGAGTATTCTATGTATAAGAAACATGGTAAAAAAAGAAAGTCATAGAGGTTCCTGGTATGAATCGTGAATAATTATGGGTAGACTTTGAAGTCTTTGGTTACTCTCCATTGAACACTGGGCATGAATGAACCCTTTTTTTTTGTGGGGCAATGAGGGTTAAGTGACTTGCCCAGGGTCACACAGCTAGTAAGTGTCAAGTGTCTGAGGCCGGCTTTGAACTAGGGTCCTCCTGAATCCAGGGCGGGTGCTTTATCCACTGTGTCACCTAGCTGCCTCCATGAATGAACACTTTTAAAGGAAGGTAAGAGATAATTATGGTTCAGGTAGAGGATCCATATATGGCCTTGTTTCTCACACAAAACACTCCATCTCTCAACTCTGGGTATTTTCACTGATTGTCCCACAGGCTTAGAACATCTTTGCTGCTCCTTACCTCTGCCTCTTGGCTCCTCTGGTTTCTTTCAAGTCTCGCCTTCTGCAAGAAGCCATTCCTACTTCCCTTTAATTCTAGGGTCTTCTCTCTGTTAATTATATCCAATTTATCCTGTCTATAGCTTGTTTGTACATGGTTGTTTGGATGTTTTTCTACCATTAGACTATGAGTTCCTTGAGGACAGGGGCTGTTTTTTTGGGGGCCTTTATCTGTATTTCCAAGCTCTTAGTACAGTACCTGGATATTTAGGTGCTTAATATATAAGTATTGACATCACTTGATTTGGTTGGACTCAATAGCTCCTGAGGTCCCTTCCAAATCTGAAAGGTTATATAATTCCATGGAGTTCATAGATATGCACGTGATGCTTTATATAGCTCTAACGTTTGGACTTATCTCTTTTCAGAAGCTTTCCTGAGTTCATTCTGTGTAGATCTATCTTTTATTCAGTATTCTTTTTAAGTAGTTATGTGACAGAGGTGTGAACGCAATGTAAGAAAACTGATTTTTATGCAAGTATATCACAGAATCATACAGAATTCGAGAGTTAAAAGGGACCTCAGTGGCTATCTAGTTCAACATATATATGAAAGGAATGATCACTTGTGTTAAGAATTAGTTGATAACAATGCATATACAGTGGTTTAAGGTTTACAATCTACTTTTCTCATAATGATCTTGCGAAATAGGTAGTACAAGTACATCTTATTATCTCCATTTTGTAGATGAGCAAACTCAGAAGTTCAGAGAGTCAAGTCAACAAATCCTTCTTATGTGCATATTATGTTCGTGGTACTGTGCTACGCATTAGGGATACAAAGAAAGGCAGCAGCAACAACAAAAGCCACTAAACTAAACAAAACAAAAAGCTAGTCCCTACTCTGAAGGAACTCACATTCTAATGTTTGAGACAACATGCAAACAACTATGTGCAAATAACACGTGGAGAATAAATTGGAGATAGAGAGGCAAAGTGGCTTGCCCTTGGTCACACAGCCAGTAAGTGTCAGAGATCATGTTTAAATCCAAATGTCCTGACTACAAGCTCAATGTTCTTTCCAGCTTACCAAGGTGCTTCCCTACAACTTACACATTCAAGTGAAGGTTGTTCCATTCAAAGTTAAGTCATCTTGGTATAGTACCTATATTTCCTGATAACCAAGGACTGTGTCTGTCTGGATTTTTGGTCTGACTTAGGGTCAGAAAATCCATGTAACTCACCACTTAATTTCCAATAGGTGAACTGTTTCCAATATACACTTGTTTAGATGCTACCTTTCTAGCAAACTACTAAGGGTTCTTGGAATTTTGGGTTCCCAAGTTTCCCAATTTCTAAACTCTTTTTGTTTCCTATGCAGATGAGTAGAATGGGTAAAAACTCACAGGTACAAAACTATAGGGTTGGGGGGGTAAAGGTTATTTCTTTTCCTTGACTAATTACATTCTGACATTTAATAGTTGGGTAATCGAGGACAAATCACTTTGATCCTATTTTCATAACTGCAAAATAGGAATAATAACACTTGTATTGTTACTAATATCATTCTTCATGATATTGTTAGGAACTTAAAGTGAGGTAATGTATGGAAAACACTTTGCAAACTATAACTGTCACTCCACAAATGTCAGTTATTATTTTTAAGTAGTGGAGCCATGAGTTTTCCACTATAGCATATTATTTCTTCATTTTTGCCTCTAAAATTCTTTGCCCTAACTATACTTATTCTCCTTGACTTCCTGTCCTCTTTATACACAAATCCTTTTCCCTTTGCTAGTTCCTGCATTGTAGCAGAAAGAGCATTGGTTTTAAAGTAAGAAGACTTGGGTTCAGATGCTGACTTGGCTATTCTGGTCACTTGGACAAGGCCCATTCTCTGGATCTCAGCTTACTCTTGTGTAAAATGAAATGTTATCTGGTGGTGGGGATGGTGTTAGATTAGATGACTTTCCAAGACTGTCCCAGCTTTAAGTTCCTTGATTCTATGGTTTCTTTCTGGACCTTAGTTTCCCTTCAGCAAAATGGAGTTGGGTTAGAGTGCCTCTAATGTCCCTCTCAGCTCTAAATTAATGATCCTATAATCTACCTTACCCAGCAAAATGTTTCCCACAGCATCCCTCAGGCATGGCAAAGTCTGGTCACATGTCAGCCATCCATAAGTGTTTGTGACTGCTCAGTGTCTCAGAGCAAGTAGAGTCCCTATAAGGGCTTGGAAGAGCTTTGCTTTTTCTAGATGAAGATTGTAATTGGTTATTGATGGCCTATTTGTATGCTAATGCTACTCAATAAAAAAAAAAAACTAAGCCATAATTAACAGTCTAGCTTCCACTACCAAAAAAAGGCGCTGAAAGGTCAATGGATTTCATACAATAAATTATTAAATAATGGGAAACACAGGAAGTTAACTTCCCGAGGTGTAATCTTTTCAGGTTTTATTAACTATCATTTATTACAAATGCTGACAATATTTACATTTTGGTCCTGACATTTTCCTGCTGGCTCCTAGAAATGCATTGAGCCCTGGCTGGTGTTTTAGAATCCACTGATGTTTATCAGATTCTACTTTGGTGGAAGTATTAAAGTAACATCATGTCTATTATTTGACCCCTTACCACCTTATGTCAATATTGAGTCAATAGGCATCCATAGGTACACGAGGGAGGGATTAATGATATAGAATTCTGGTCATGGTCATAATAGAGAGTGCTGAATTGGGAATTGGATGACCTAAGTTTGAATTCTACCTCTGTCATTTACTATCTAAATTATCTTGGGTAAGTCACTTGGTCTCTAGACTTCAGTTTCCTCTTCTGCAAATAACAACAACAATAACAACAACAATGAAGGAATTGCAGTAGATGACCTCTAAAATTAAGACTAGAGGACCCCAAAGAGCTTTTGTTGATGTGGGTTATATCTATTGGCATTTACCTTATTAGAAATGGATATATCTTAGTATTATTAAGAAAATAGTTTTGACTTTATGGACTCCCTGAAAGGGACTCTAGGACCACACTTTTAGAACTACTGGGTAGAGACCTTAGAAACCTATCATTTTATAGGTGAGGAAACAGGGCCAGAGGTTAAGGGATTTAACCAAGGTTACACAGGTAGTGAGTGTCAGAGTTGGGGATTTGAACCATATTCTTCCTGCCTCCAAGTTCAAAGCTTTCTCTTCTATACCACACTCTTTCTTTCTTCCTTCCTTCCTTCCTTTCTTTCTTTCTTTCTTTCTTTCTTTCTTTCTTTCTTTCTTTCTTTCTTTCTTTCTTTCTTTCTTTCTTTCTTTCTTTCTTTCTTTCTTTCTTTCTTTCTTTCTTTCTTTCTTTCTTTTTGTGAGGCATTGGAGTTAAGTGACTTGCCCAGGGTCACGCAGATAGTAAGTGCTAAGTCTGAGGCCAGATTTGAACTCAGGTCCTCCTGAATCCAGGGCTGGTGCTCTATCCACTGTGCCACCTAGCTGCCCCCACACTCATTCTTTCTTGACACTTTCAGTCACATTCAGTTGACTCTCTGTTTCATCACTTGCACAATGATGAAGTTGGACTAAATGACCTCCAAGTCCCTTCTAACTAGTTCCTATTATCCCTATATGAGTTGGACCATCCCAGCCCAGGCCTGTTGCAGCAGCTGCCTGGAGGATAGGCGGTTGTGCCTAGTACATGTCTTGGTATGACAAGGAAGTTGTCTACAAAATAATAAGGCTGGTGAGCCTGGGCATGTGTCACCGATGAGGTAACAGACTTGGACAAAATAGAGTATCAGACATGGCAGCCCAAGGATTGCTGGACAAAAGTAGTCTTTTTTCCAGATCGCCACACCTGTATGGGGCGAATGGGCCTCAGTGATCACTGACATCTGAAATAGGACAGCTAGGTAGATTAAAAACTGGACAAGTAACCAAATAAGAGAATGCTGAGTATAACATATAGCAAGATAAGAGCACATAAATTAAGTGCTGTTGTGTTCAATGCACTGTGTTCAGCTAATAGTGTTGATTACTGGACCAATGTCATCCTGAAGGGAAGACTCCAGTGGAATTCAAAGACCT
Source organism: Dromiciops gliroides (assembly GCF_019393635.1). Classification (NCBI taxonomy): domain Eukaryota; kingdom Metazoa; phylum Chordata; class Mammalia; order Microbiotheria; family Microbiotheriidae; genus Dromiciops; species Dromiciops gliroides. Next base: position 104,840,731 of record NC_057861.1, read on the forward strand.
TTCCTTGATCCTGTTCCATTTACCAATTTTATCCGAAACAAAGGTGAAATTCAAAATCTGCCTCTATGTATCTTTCACCCATCAATCTTAGTATTACCTTCTGGAGTCAAATAGAATTATGGTCAACAATGGACAGCTAGCATGTTGATCAAATTTACCAATTTTATGACGTTGTGTGGCATAGAAGATCAGGGTCCAGTTCTTGCCTCTGACAAATACCAGCTGTGTGACCATGGGCAAGTCACTTAATCCTTTAGTGCCCCTCACAACTCTCTAAGATATGTTACAAATGAATTACTGATCTGTGTCAGTGGAGGGAGTTTCTGCACTAAGAATTCCCTACCCACATTGAAATAATAGGTTCAGATTGAAAAAAAACCACAACAATCCACAAAGCTGTCAAAGATATCTAAATACACTCAGTGGCAGAATTGGGATCTAGAAAGATCTAGACACATTGGGATAGTAGCAACCACCAAGGAAATAAAATTCAATAAGAATAACTTTGAAAGTCTTCACTTAGGTTAAAAATAAATCAACTGTACAAGTATAAAATAAGGAAATCTTGGCTATAAAGATGTTCATCTGAAAAAGACCTCAATAGAGTTATGTGGAAGCCAAATAATATAGACTACATTTTTGTTTTTGTTCAGTTGTGTTTGATGCTTCATGACCCCATTTGGGGTTTCCATGGCAAAGATACTGGAGTGGTTTGCCATTTTGTTCTCTGGTTCATTTTAGAGATGAGGAAACTGAAGCAAAAAGGGTTCAATGACTTGCCCAGGGTCACACAGCTAGTATGTTTCTGGGACTGGATTTGAACTCGGGTCTTCCTGACTCCAGACCCAGCACTGTATCCACTGTACTACCTAGCTGCCTATAAACTACATTAAAAACATTTATAGGAGAACAGAGCTCAGAACAAGGAAGGGAATAGTTTCATTGTATTCTGTTTCATCTGGGTGTAAGCATAACTAAAGCATTTTGTTTGATTCTGGTGATCGTATTTTTAAAGAAGGATATTAATAAGCTGGAAACAGCCAGAGGAGGTTGGCCAGGATGATGAGGGAACTGGAAATCAGCCCCCCGATGGATGGATGGATGGATGAAGACTGGTTGAAGGAATTAGGTATGTTTGCTTGGAGCTTAGGAGATTTGGCTGTAGGGGATGGGTTAGCTGTCTTGAAATATCTTAAGAATGGTCATGTTGAGGAAGACTGACCATTATTCTATTTGGCTCCAGAAGGTGCAGCTAGGATTGATGGGTAAAAGATACAGGGAGGAAGATTTTGGATTTCACCTTGTTATAGAGAGCTGCTGAAAAATGGAATAAGCTACCTCAAGTGAGAGTGAGTTCTCTGTAATTGGGGAGGGCAGACGGTGTCTTCAAGCAGAGACATCTCAGCGAGGGGGTTTGTTTACATAGGAGGCAGCAAGAGATAGTGGAAAGAGCCTAGCTCTGCCCTCACCCCCACCCTGACCGTGGGTAACCTAATCCCTTTCTCTCGATTTCAGGTTCCACATCTGCAAAATGAATATATTGGACTAAATGATCTATAAAGTACTGTAACTGGAATCAGGAAGACCTGGGTTCAAATCCCACCTCCATCACTTGCTCACTGTGGAGCAATGGGCAAGCACTTCACAGAGTGGCTGTGAGGCACAAATAGCACACTGTGTACAAAAGGTTTTGTTCACCTTAGAACACTGTATGTGCCTGCTCTTATTGTTGTTATTGTTATTGTTGTTGTTCTCGTTAGTAAATCCTGTGATGACTTCTGAGGGCCCTTCTGCTTGTACATAGATTTCAACAAAACAAGTTATATATTTATGCTTCCTTAACCACAGTCTTAGTCAAGGAAGGCAGATAATTAGGCCCCATGAAATCTGTCTTATAGCTTGGAGAACCGAGGCCAAATCCAGTGGAAGGGCTGGCCCAATGCCACAGAGCAAAGCATCAGTACATCTGAGGCCTGAGCTCACTGCCACGCCCAGCCCCTTGTCTCCACAGAAGAAATAAATGCTGCTTGCTAGCATCCAAGGTCATAATATCTAAGACAATCTGGCCAATGTTATGACTGAAATATTTTTACTGGGCCAGATTTCCTAAAGCAGTGGCAGGGTATTTAACATAATTGTGATTCTCATCTGGAGCTGTGCTGAGCTGAACCAAGTCGAAAGTCCTGTTTGCTGAATATATCCTAGAGAGAGTTCTGTTCCAAAGCCCACTGGTTGGGCGGTGCCTCGGCTTCCCCAGTCTAGCTCCTCTGGACAGCTTGAACAGGGAGGCTGGTGACAGTTGTAAAGTATGAAATTACCAACTTCGTTGAAATCTAACTGTAATTTATCTGTAAGAACAACACTGAGAGGTGACATTTGTCTTAGTAAGTTTCCCATTCATTTTTGGAGCCAGAGTTCATCATTCATGCAACTCAAGTGCACGATACATGTAGATGAATATTTATTACTGATGATGAAGTATCCTTCTGGTAATATAATACACTTCATTCACTTGAAAAACTAATCCAAACTGATTCACCAGAGATAGACTCCTACTGTGAGCACGGGAAAATTCCACCCTTTTCCGGAAAAATTCAGGGAGTCCTAGAGCCAACTTGTCTTTTCTATTCTTAGATTGCCAGCGAGATCCACAGGAATGGGATCTGCACATAGAGACTGGCTGAAATATGGGTGAATTTACCCATTATTTTGAAAACAATCAGTAAGTTGCACTGAATAGAATGATTTTTTTTTTGAGCTGGAAGGAACCTTAGAACATTGAGTTTTAGAACATAAAATGTTAGAACTGGAAGGGCCTATAGAACAAAAACTGTTAGAACTCAAAGGTCCTCAGAATGTGGAGTGTTAGGACTGGAAGGAACCTTATGGCATAGAATATTAGAACTTAAAAGGACCTTAGAATATAGTATAGAACATAAAATGTTAGGGTGGGGGAAGGGAGCTTAGAGATGATCTAATAGAATTCCTTCATTTGACAGAGGAAAAAACTAAAGCCTAGAGAGGAATAGTGCCCCAAATCACTTACAGTGACTTGAGACCACATCTCCTCTGTCCTAGATTTCTAGCCAGCTATTTGGCTGAATTAATTCATCTGTTTGCTTTGAAAAAACTGAGGTGGGTGTGGAGGTGTACATCTGTAATCCCTGCTACTACGGGAGGCTGAGGATGGTGGATGACCTGAGTTCAATAGTTTTGAGATGCAGAATGACTAGAAAACAACCACGCTAAGTCTGGTACCAATATGGAAAACCACCAAGACAGCTGGGTGACCAGGCTGCGCAAAGACGGGCAATTTGGCCCAAGTTGGAAACAGAGGTCAACTCTTCTAGTTGTTCCACTAGTGATTAATAGCGAGATTGTGCCTATAAGTGGCTGCTGTACTTTTAGCCTTGTAGAGAAAGAAATACCCAGACTCAAGCAAAAAAAAAAAAAGAAAGAAAAGAAGAGAAAGAAAAGAAAAGAAAGAAAAAGAAGAAAAAAGAAAAGAAAGAAAAGAAGAGAAAGAAAAGAAATAATTGTTTGCTTGAGTTCATTTGGTGATGTTTTGTGCCAAATGGTGATATACATTTTCTTACAATTAATTTTTTATGTATGTCTTTTGTTTTTATATCACCTTTATTTTCCAATATATACCACCCCCGCAAGAGAGCAATCCTTTATAATAAAGAATAAAAAAAAGAGTTTTAAAAGGTTCAGCAAAACTAACCAATTCATTAAAAAAAATCTGACATTATATGCAACATGCCAGAGTCCTCTACCTCTACAAAGAATTGAGGTGGAACTACTTTCTTTTCCTACATCTTCTTTGGGGTTAAACTTGGTCATTAAAACTTTGTAGCATTCAGGTATAGTTCTATTGTTCTCCCCATTGACATTGTTATAGTCCTTTGATATTCCGAGCCCTTCATAACCTCTTCCTCTTCCCCCTCCCCACAACCACTATTCTTTCACCTTACTCCCTACCACAAAATCTGCAGCCTAGTAATACTGCCCTTCTTGATGTACCTAGCTCACACAAGACACTCGAGGCATTTTCCCATGCCTGGACTTCTCTCACTCTTCATCTCTGTCTTCTGGCTACCTTAAAGTCCCATCTAAAGTGCCTCCTTTCCCCATACCTCTTAATTCTAGTGCCTTCCCTTTCTTGATTATTTCTAATTTATCTACTATATAGCTTCACTGTACATAGTTTGTCTATTGTCTCCCCCATTCAATTGTGAACTCTTTGAGAGCAGTGACTGTCTTTTGCCTTTCTTTGTATTTCCATTGCTTAACGGAATACCTGGCACATAGTAGTCACATAATAAATGTTTATTGACTGACTTTCTAGTTGTGCATATTGTTTTCCTGATTCTGCTTACTTCATTTTCCATTATTTCAAATGTTTTTCCAGGCTTCTGTTACTCAGCATATTCATCATTTCCATGCTTCTCTGCACTAATATTCATCATTTCTTACATCATATTCCATTATATTCATGTCCCACAACTTCTTCATCCATCTCTCACTTTGTGGCCTTCTAATGAAATAGAATGAAAACAGGTAAAATGTAGACACCGCCTTGAACAGTGCTTCTCTGCTTAGAGATGTCTTTACATTGCTATTTTCTTTAATCTGATGATATTGTTCCTATAGTTTGTTCTTTAACTAAGACCACCTTCAACAACTTTTCCTTTTTTGAGCTCCATATAGTCCTGCATCTTTGGAAGACCATCTGAAAGTATGAGATTCCAGAAGTGTTTTAACACAGGGGCTAAGTGCTCTGGCCTGAGAAAAAACAAGATCAAAGACAATAGCACACAAGATGATAGTAAAAATATACTCAGAGCATCATTTTTATTTTCTAATTTGGAAACTGCTTTTCCCACAGGAATGGAGTAGAGATATCATGAGAAAATTAGCTTCCTGGCTCCTCTGAACTACGTCTTGTTTTCTCTTGACAAAGGATGAGGATTTCGTTCATTAAAATTGTATGGACTCCTACCCTTTCCCCTACTGTTTATTTACACAAGAAAGATGGATGACTTCAATGATTAAAACACCATCCTGGCTCGGGCTGCATAAACCTTCCATATAAACAGTCACCTCTGCTCACAAAACCATGGCTAGTCTCTTTATATTCTTTGCTGTTAATTCAAATGTGTGAGTGGATAAGTCTGGGGAAGGTCAGACATAGGTGGGAAACAAGTCATGAAACAAACATTCCTTATTTCCTTAAAGAGGAATTTGCCTAATCCTCTTGTCCTGAGACAATAAGACATTCCCAACAGGTCTTGAATGAGAATTACTGGAGGCCAAGAGAACTTGGGAGAATGAAACCAAGAGCATGACCTTTAGTGAAGATTAAATTCAAGTTGACATCAAAGGCAGAACAAATAATTATTAGAAAAAGATAAGAGCCTCCAAATGACATTCTATTTATGTGAAAATTTATCTATCACCACATTATCATTTATCAATATGAAATTCCTGTATTTATCAATGGGTTTAAACACAATCATTGATTCACCACCTGGACTTTTTGCCAAACTTAACTTCTCCTTCATCTATAACTGGACCTAGTTTTATGGAGCTGGAAGAATCCAGGGCTAGGGGTCAGGAGATTTGGGTTCAATCTCTGGGTCTGCCAATAATTAGCTGGATAACCTTTGACAATTCACTTAATCACTCTGGGACTCAGTTTACCCCTTTGCAAAAAGAAGGGGTTGGGAAGTAGGTCTTTCTGTCACATTTTTATCAGAAATTTATTTAATATCTGCCTCCCTCTTAATAATAAAAATTCATCTTTATATGGTGCTTTAACCCTTTGCAAAGTATATTAAAAGCATACTCACCTGCTCCTAAGAACAACTGTATGGGGGTAAGGAAACTGAGGATCATGGAGATCAAATGACTTGTTCATTTCATGTAACAAGTCTTTGTTTAAGGTAGTAGACCTAGGTTTAATTAGACATGGGATGATAGCTTTTGAGGAAGGATGAATTGAGGGGTTTTTGAGGATAGGGGAGACATGGGTGAGTTTGTAAGTAATAGGGAAGCAGCCAGTACAAGTGAGAGAGTGGAAATGATAGAGGGGACAATCTGCTGGAGAAGACAAAATGAAATGGGATCATAATTAAGTCTCTGAATAGTTGCGATTTGTCTATCATGATATAGAGAATGTCTGAGGGAGGATCCGAATCCATTCCTATCTGATTTCTCAGACCAGCACTCTATTCACTTTTCCATGTTGCCTATCAATTAACCTCAGAAAACCTTATCTAGAAGGTTGACCACCAAAAAATGGATTATTTTGGCCAAAGCAACTCACAGAAACCATGTTCCAGGGTTTGAAGGGATTGGGATATGTGTTGGTAAAGGGAATTATCATATGGATAAAATTATAGTTCCTTGAAGTATCCAAGTAATGGAATAAATAGATACACCAGGAAAATTTAATAGAGATACTGCCTGAATGAAGGGTTGCAGTAAACTGGAGGAGTTGGGGCAAGGGGGAAAATACATCACATTTCTTTCACCCATGATTCTGCCCAATATTTAGAACCACAGGAAAACTAGGCAGCCCATCCTAACTCCCCACCAAGGTGTCATCTTTGCCAGCCCCATAAATGTGCTAATTGTAACAATGACTGGTATGGGATCTATATTGGAAATGGAGATTGTATAAAGTGCATTGTTAAAGGTTTAATGAGACAATAAAATAGCACAAAATCCCGAGGACACGTGTTATTCCTGCTCTAAGGCAGCTGGCTAGAAAGGCTTTGTGAGGATAATACGGAGGAGAACTGAGGAATCTATCTGGATAATTCAGGTGAAAAACAAAGCAAACACTTTTGTTTAGAACATCTGACTAATCGAATGGAGAGTTACACGGTTTTCTTTTAATTGAAATCCTCTGGATAATTGTCCCAATTGCCCGGTTTGTCCATATAACATGACTGGTACTCCAGTCCCCGAGCAGTAACTTCTTAGAGGTGTCTTGGGGGTAATAGAAATAGTGCTTGATTTGGAGTCAGCAGACCTGCATACCTTTGTACTTAAGCCATAGTTAGAATGGCGAGCGTTTCCTTGTTTATTTATCTAGCTTCTGCTGTTCAGAAGGAAACTTCCAGACAAGAGGGGCCGGGTCTTCTTCATATTCTATAAATTGTCCCATGTGGTGTGGAACACAAATAGTATGAATGGATGCTCCAGATCTATGGTCATGTCATCTTCATGGATCTTTTGGGTGTGGAGACTAAAAAAAAAAAAAAAAACAGAAGAGAACAGCAAACAGTTGCATATGAGTCATGGGGTAAGGAAGCCAGAGAAAAAATGGAATGGGTCCATTTAAATCTTCCAGAGCATCCTGGATACTCATGCTTAGTTAACAGTCTCAGGACTGACAAGGCCCGTGTGGAAAACCCTAAAACAGGTTCTCATCTTTCTTGAGTTGGACATCATTGGTATTAGGACACTGGTTTCTTTTTTTCTTTTTTTTAGTGAGGCAATTGGGGTTAAGTGACTTGCCCAGGGTCACACAGCTAGTAAGTGTTAAGTGTCTGAGGCCGAATTTGAACTCAGGTACTCCTGACTCCAGGGCCGGTGCTCTATCCACTGCACCATCTAGCTGCCCCAGGACACTGGTTTCTGCTGCATTGTAGTGTTGTTGTTTGATGGAAGTTTCAGTGGAGTGGAGTGTTATGTTAATAACATAAAAAAACAAAAAAGTGAATGAGAGATGGCTTCACTTTTGTTTTTGGAGAATTTATGCTCCTTTCCAGAGAGAGTTACTCTATATTACTTTCCATCTTCCCTGACGGAATGTTAGGTCTTCAAGAGTAGGAAATTTTTTTTTTTTTTGTATTCTTATTCCAGCACGTAGCATGGTGTCTGTCATGTAATAGGCAGTTAATAAATGCTTGTTGGTTGAGTGATTGATTAGGAGAGCTGTCCATCAAATTTAACCTCATCTGAGGCAGCTAAGTGCAATAATGGATGAATCTTTGATTTTGGAGTCAGAAACACCTGAATCAAAATCCTGCCTCAGACACCAGCTCCACGATGATGGCAAATAAATTAACTTCTCTTAGCCTCAGTTTCCTCATCTACAAAATGGGGATAAAAGCATCTCCCTCTGTCTTACAGAGTTTTTATTAGGATTAAGTGAGATTTTACACATAGATCTAAATCTATGTGTCATTTTAGATTTATGTTTACCAGTTTGTACATTTAAAAATGCTGTATTGATGTTGTTAATACTGCTCATAACAATAGCAAAGATAAGAATCTATCCTTCACTTTCTTGATAGGCTACCAAATGCTTAGGATAGGATTCCAAATGCACAACTCTTAAGTCACTCCCTTGTTCTTGTCTGAAAACCTTCCATAGCTCTATAGTTCTTTCTGAATAAAACCCATCCTTAGGCTGAGATTCAATGCTCTCCATAATCAGGCTCAGGCTCTGGTGTGCTTTTTCATCATCATCATCTTCCATTGCTTCTCTAAGGCAGTTTAACATCCTGGAATAAATCCTGGATTTGGGTATTGGTTACAATCCTGACTCTGTTGCCTATATGATCTTGGGCAAGTGATTTCAGCTCTTTAGGCTTCAGTTTCCTTATCTATAAAAATGGAGGGGGAGGGGGCAGCTAGGTGGTGCAGTGGATAAAGCACCGGCCCTGGAGTCAGGAGTACCTGAGTTCAAATCCGGCCTCAGACACTTAACACACACTTACTAGCTGTGTGACCCTGGGCAAGTCACTTAACCCCAACTGCCTCACTAAAAACAAAACAAAACAAAAAAACAAACAAAAGCAAATGGAGGGGGAGAAGTTTTGAGTGGATGATGTTGAAGTTCCCTTTTAGCTCAAAATCTATGATTCTAGGATATAGTTCTAAAGGTCCCGAGGGATGAATAGTCAAGCTATCTGAAATGGGAAATAACCAAAGGAATGGAAAACAAATTTTGGACCTTATAATCACCCTGAAACACAACTAAGAGAACATCAGTAGTCACCTCTCCATTTATCGCTTTCCCATTTGTATAATTTTTAATGAGAATAATCTACATATGCACTGCTGAGGCATCCTTGGTGAGCATATTAATTGAGAGCAAGCAGACTTTCTCAGGCAACAGTCCACAGTAGGCCACATCTTTAATATCCCACAATCGACTGAAAGATGTGAGAATCCAGGATCCCACTGTATTTTCTTACTGATTAAATTTTTTTTTTGAGTCATTAGAGCAAAATGCCTCTTTAAAGGGTTTTCATCAACAAGGAGTCTCTCATGGATAAATCAAAATGATATATGATTCCTTAAAATATATAACAACCTTGTTCAATGACAATCTGGCAAGGCTGAAGACAGGAACCTTTGCTTGCCAAAGGTCTGTCACAGAGGAGATTCAGTGCAAAGTCCAAATCAAAGAAAGATTCCTATTTGTGGACGATGGTATGCCCTGGAATAGTGGTTAATAAATGTTAGTTGATTGATTGACTGGAATACCGCAGATCCTTCTGGGTGAATTCCATAATCACTGAGGAGAATTTAGTCTCCCTATCAACAGAGGAAAAACCAAGTGGATGACAAATGACAAACAAGTTGATGGACAACCTAGAGAGCTCATTCATCAGTTTATGTACCTTGGATTGTTGCTGCAAATAAATATTGGATTGGGCTTAGGTCCAAACAGGAGAGTGGGCAGGATTGCTTTTGGAAAATTGTGAAGTTTCTCCCTGAAAAAATATATCCATGTATTTTTTTTTAACATTGGTATTCTTCCAATGTTATTGTATGAATTTAAGGAATGGAATGTTACAGTTCCTGAAGAACTCAAATTGAGGATCACACAATGATGCAATAGAGAGGTACATGGTGAGTGTGAGCTGGCTGCCATATATAGCAAATAAGGAATTTTAAGTCAGCAATGGTATCAAATGTCATCAAAGAAGCAAACTTGCCAAAAAGAAGATATGCTGGTCATATATTGAGAGTGAGGGTAAACCAGAGGGCAGCCTGCATACCCACTTGGTAACCTGGTAATGTTAAGAGAAATGACCAGGGACCCAGCATATTGGGGAGGACACAGACAAGAGCTGCCCAGGATGGGCTGGCAAAATGTATTCTCTAGTCAAACTGTTTCCCAACACATTTGCATAGCTCTGGGAATTTGACAAGTCTATTCTCAAAAGTGACTTTTACTGTTGTACTTCAGAGAGAAGACTTAAAGACTGTGTATACAATACAATGCATAGGTAAGTATGTAAGAGCTATACAGAGTGAATACCAATTGGGGCCTGGGAGGAATGAAGAATCTTGTAGGAGGTGGTACCTGAGCTATGCTTTGAAGAAAACTAGGGATTTTGCCAAGCAGGGATGAGGAAGGAAAAGCTTCCAGAAAAAGGGAACTTAATCAGGAGATGGAATGTCTTGAAGTGAGTCCCTTTGGCGGCAGAGTAGAGTCTGATGGGGAGTAATGTGAATTCAGGCTGGAAATATACATTTGAGCCAGATTATAAAGGACTTTAAATGCCAGACAGTAGACTTTGCATTTTACCCATAGGGAGCAACTAAAAGATTTTAAAGCAGGGAGGTGACATAGTTAGACCTGGTCTTTTAAAGGAATATGACTTATGATATATACTTGATATTTATAAGCATGGCAACAACAGAATATATGATAAACTTGTGTATATTTAAAATCCTTTTGGTTTTTCTATGTGATACATTCCATCCCTTCCTTATAATGCATGGCACGGTATTAACAATCAAGAATATTATAAAATATTATATTACAAATGCAACAATCTGCTACAGGGCACACAATAAATGAACTTTTTTTTTTTTTACTGGAACTGATTTCAGAGGTATATGGAACTGTTGGGGACTCTTTCTTCTAGTACACATTAGTCTCTTTACTATAATTTATAGTTTTAGATAGCCATTTCAGGCAGTCAGAAATGAAAGTCCAGGGCCACAGAAGCAGTGAGGATTTGAACCCAAGTAATCTTGACTAGGAGGCCAGCTTTCTATCTCCTATGCCATGTTACCCCTCAGTAATTCTGCCAATTATTAGAGACCTGAATAGGCCATAACAAGGAGAGTGGAAAGAAAAAAAAACCATGGGCTCACATCTTTGTCACCATTTTGGCTCCAGTTTCCTCATCTATAAAAGGAGGGAGTTGGATTAGATGATATCTGAATTCTAAATCTATGATCCTGTGAACTCACATCATAGCAAACTTTCAGGATTTTTGCTTATTCTGAATATTATTCTTGATCTTTCTCTCCCCTTAATCATTTTTGCCCTCCTCCTTCCTATTTATAACTGCTGGGCACAGTCCAATTCAATCTAATTCAACAAGTATTATTTGTGCCCATGATGTGCCTAGTAAGGATTCAAAAGCCCTACTGCATGCCAAAGGGCTTTGTGCTCCTTGGCACAAGGACTAATACCTCTAATTTTTTTTTTTTACTAGCCTTATATACAGGGATGTGCTGGTAAATTTTCTAACAGTCAGATCTCTGAGAAAAAGCATACATTCATTATACACTTTTTTTTTGGTGAGGCAATTGGGGTTAAGTGACTTGCCTAGGGTCACACAGCTAGTAAGTGTAAAGTGTCTGAGGCCGGATTTGAACTCAGGTCCTCCTGAATCCAGGGCCGGTGCTCTATCCACTGTGCCACCTAGCTGCCCCTATTATACACTTTTAATAATAATGATACTAATGCCTAACATATACATAGTACTGATCGAGCACTGTGATAAGTGCTTTATAAATATCTCATTTTATCTTCATAACAATCCTGGCAGATATTTGCTATTATCTCCATTTTACATATGAGGAAACAAAGGCAAAAAATGGTTAAGTGACTTGCCCAATATCGTGCAAGAAAGTAGCTGAGGTTACATTTGAACTCAGGTCTTCCTGACTCCAGGATCAGCTCCCTAGCCATGGAGCCACCTAGCTGCCATTTTCTCTAGCACTTTATTAAGTCTAAATTATCAATGAAACAATAAATGAAATCCTGATTTGCAGGTTTGCTGTTTTCTGAGGCATAAATGCTCATACTAAACATTTAACAATCAGCTTCCAGCTCAAGCTGGGTTCCACACAACCTTGCTTATTTTTTTTTTTACATGGAATCTCCTTCTATTGAATTACTGATTCAGAGCTCTGGCCAATGAAGTTAATCTGTGTGTTAAATTTTCATAACTGGCAGGTCTTTCCACTGTTCCAAGAAGTACTGTACCCCCCCTCCCTCCATGCCTCCTTTTCTTTTTGGTGGTCCATTTACCCTTTTCTGGGAATAGGAATGCTTGCACTTTATTTCAGCAATTGTGATGCCTCAAAAGATCACCACTAGTTAGAGAAGGAATGCCCCAAGCAGTAAGTAAAAGGTTGACTGTAACTACACCCAGTTTCCTCTTCATTAAGCTTTTTAAGAATCTCAGTTCTGGGATTGGGGTGTGTGATTTCTTTGGTAGGGAACTCCCAGGTGAGAAAATTCCCTCTAGCAATGTAGGTCAGCAAATTCTCTGCAATTTATAGTTCTAAAGGATTACCTAGAGCAATTAGAGGTTAAATATCTGGCCCAGGGTTACTAGAGCTAGTATGTGGCAGGGTATTCCTGGCTTCACAGCTGGCTCTCTACTACTATACAGTGATGTCCAGGTACATAGTAGATGTCTGATCGATATTTTGAATGGTATTTTATTTGAATCAAAGTCATTAGGGATGGTTCAAATTTTTCCTGAATTTTGCTGGGTGTTGGCCCATCCCATCCCAAGACCTAAATGCTCTTTTGGGAGCCTTGTTGCCACTGATTGGATTGGAGGGATTAGCAAACCAAGATTGGCTGGGCACAGACACAGAAGTCAGCATCATTCCTTACATTATCGACTGATTTTAGTTGCATAAACCTTATTATTCTTTGTCTACATTAAAAAAAATCAAATTTGTTATTTGCAGCAGGGCTATATGGAAGCTGAGTTCATTCCTGAGCATCATTTAGCCCTATACTAATGCTTTTCTCCTTCCTTTCTTCTCCCATACCCTTTATAAATCATTAGGGTACATGCAAGTCTCAGTGTTTGGAGAGTTTGGAGTGAAAACTACACATAGCTATTGGAAAACAGTCATGTGCACTCAAGAAAATATTCCTTTGTTTCTTTGCTTGATGAACACACACAGAATATGTATACATATGTCCCTTGAGCTTCTGAGTTGATTTTCACAGGATGTTACTAAAGTGGGTATTAGGGTAGGGTAACTGGAGTTTTGTCCAGAGTGCTGAATTTAGAGAATGCCAATAACACTTGCACTCATTCTTCAGCATAAAACAATAGAGCTAAGCACTTATTGACAATAATTAGGTAAAATAGGAAGCTGCCAGACTAACCACACTCTCTGATCCCATACCTCAAGGTCATCTCCTCTCTGGTGCCCTGCTTCTGCCCCTCCCAACAACTAAACTGAGTGCGCATCTTATGTTTCTTACCTTGCACAAATTTACTAGTTATAGCTCTGGGTGTTATATATGCCTGGTACCTGCCACCAGGTACCCTTCTCTAGGGATGTGAAATTGGGAGTAAGTTTACTTGATATGATTCAAGTAGGCAGCAACACAACGTTGGTCTGACTACAGTTTTTATAATTGCTTACTCCTCCAATTATAGAATGGGTTCTGGATCCGTATAATATGTGACCATGGATTCACAGACATATCCATTAACTCCTCTCTTCTTTGATGATGATTATAATGATGATGATGATAAAAAGGGAGAAAGACTCAAAACATTGAGTTCCATTGAGTTTTTTGTTGTTGTTGTTGTTTTGTGGGGCAATGGGGGTTAAGTGACTTGCCCAGAGTCACACAGCTAGTAAGTAAGTGTCAAGTGTCCGAGGCCAGATTTTAACTCAGGTACTCCTGAATCCAGGGCTGGTGCTTTATCCATTGTGCCACCTAGCTGCCCCCGTTCCACTGAGTTTTAACAATTGTGGGTTCCACAGCTTCACTAGGCTTCCTAGCCTAGCTCTACCTCTATTCTCACTGTATGGCCCTTCTTATATTACATAGAGAATGGTGCCTGATGCTTAAATGCTTGTTAATTGACTACTTTGATCTAATAGGACAATCCTTTTTCAACCTTCTTTAAATATCTTGTTGGATGTTCTAGTGCAATCAAGATCATAGGACTTCGGTATCCTAGAAAGGGGCATCAGAGGCTATCCATTCCAATTCCCATTTTAGAGATGTGGAAACTGAGTCTTAGGGACACTAAATGACCTGCCCCAAATCACACATGTAACAAGTGAGAGAATTGGCATTTATGCCCACGTCCCATGACTATAAGTTCAGCCTTCCGATCAATGATCTTTCTACTGTACCACACTTACATCCTTACATCCAGGGATGTGCTGAAACCAACTTGTGCTGGTCAGTTGTGAAGTTTACAGCATGAGCATTTATACTTCTCAAGCTGGAAAACATCAACATCTGGCTTCTTGTTGATTGTCTAGATTTAATAAAGAAGAGAAAACTTAAAATTGTGTTGTGTATACTTGCAGATCCAGGTCTACCCTTCTCTATTCTACACATGCCCATTTCCTTCAATTGATGCTTCTGTGATGTGGTTGTTAGTCCTGTCACCACTGTCTGTTAGATTTCTTCCTTCCAGCAAGCTGAGATCTGGGCGCTAGGGAACAGGAGTTTTGATGGCTGTTGAGAGTGTGGAGAAAGATGAGGGTCTTATGGAATGTCCTGGGCTCAGATTCGTGGTTATTTCACCTTATCTTGTCTGGTCTCAGGCTGCTTAACCATTTCCTTTCTATAACCATGCAATGCTGCTACCTGATTTCTACCTCCCTTTGGAACTGAAGGTCCTACCCCTGTGACTCTGGTTTCTGATTGATGAGCATTTCATCTCAGAACACCATTCCACTTCCCCAAATCCCTCCTTTCTCCTGCTTTCAACCTCCTTCTTTGAGAACAGTAATCAAACCCACAAAACCATTCCTGGCTGAAAAGAATACTTCAACCAGCTGCCCTATTACTCCAATCACTATCCCCTCTGACTTCCCTTTTCAAAACATGCCTCCTTGGCCACTACTCTACTATATGTATTGTCTTTCCCAATTGGGAAGTAAGTTCCTTTAGGATAGGACTTTCTTGCTTCCTTGTCTTTGTATCCCTAGCATTTAGCATAATGCCTGTCACATAGTAGCCAGCTAGGTGGTACAGTGGGTAGGGTGTTGGGCCAGGAGTCAAGAAGACTTGAGTTCAAATCCAACCTTATACACATACTAGCTATGTAACCCTGGGCAAATCACTTAACCTCTGTTTGCCTAGGGGGTAGCTAGGTGGCTCAGTGGATAGAGCAGTGGATATAGAAACCTGAATTCAAATCTGGCCTCAGACATTTACTAGCTGTGAGACCCTGGGCAAGTCACTTAACCTTGTTTTCCTCAGTTTCTCCATCTGTAAAGTGAGCTGGAGAAAGAAATGGCAAACTGCTCTAATATCTCTGCCAAGAAAATCCCAATGAGGTCATGACTGAAAATGACTGAACAACAACAACTGGCACATAGTAAGTGCTTGATAAAGACTTTTTTCCACTTAAGCCTGGGAGAGCAGGCACAAACTTGGTCCCACAGTAGCAGTTTTGAGAAGTGTCTTACTGAGGAAAGAGAACTAGTCTGGCAGTCAGAAAACCAGAATTTTGTTCCTGACTTGCTATGTGACCTGGGGAAGGATATTTCATTATTCTGGACCTGAGTTCCTTCAGCTGCAAAACAAGTATTTTGGCAGCTAGGTTAGTTACTGTGTGACCCTGGGAAAGATGCAATGTCTCTCAACCTTAGTTGCTTTATCTGTGATATGGGTATGACAATAGCATCTGCCTTCCAGGGCTGTTGTGAGGATCAAATGAGATAATATATGTCAAGTCCTTTGCAAACCTCAAACAGCTATTTACATCTTAGCTATTCTCCTCTTCCTCTTCCCCATCTCCTCTTTCTTCACCTCTTTTTCTTCCCACTCCTCCACCTTCCACTATCTTTCTTTTCCTCCCTCTTCTTTCTTCATCACCACCACCACCATCACCACCACCACCACCACCCTCCCCACCCCACCACCCCACCACCCCACCATCACAGTCTTCATCATTATAACTATCACCACTATGATCATTGTATTATTCCTGTTTGGAGACTCTGTGGAGAGACATGTGGTGTAATAGAATATTTGATGGATTTGGAGTCAGAGGACCTGGGTTCAAACTCTGACTTTATTATTTATTGTCTGTTTAACCTTGGACAAGTTATTTAATTTTGTGCCTCAGTTTCCTCAAGTGTAAAATGAAGGGGCTGGCCTGGATAATATTTTTTAAATTTTTTAATCTTTTTATTTTTGTGAGGCAGTGAGGGTTAAGTGACTTGCCCAAGGTCACACAGCTGGTAAGTGTCAAGTGTCTGAGGTCAAATTTGAACTCAGGTCCTCCTGAATATAAGACCAGTGCTTTATCCACTGTGCCACCTAGCTGTCTCCTGGCCTGGATAATATTAAAGCTCCTTTTCATTTCCTTGAAAGACAATCTAGTTTTTTCTTCTGTGTGACCATGTGAGAAAACTGGGCTAGGTGCTATTTTTCATTAATTATCTAAGTATTTTAGAACATCCTTTCTTTGGAGATTAAGGGTTCATTTAGATAGAGGATCTCATCCCACTGGTCTTTTTGCACCAAAATTAGCATTCTTCAAATTGGAGCCAACATGTTGAGGAAGAGATTTCTTATAACCTTCACTGTCTTTCTTCTCCCTTCTCCCACCTCAAACCTTTACAGGGTGATAGAAGACTGGGAAAATTGGGCTAGGAAAGAAGAAAAATAACAAATGATAACTGTAATAACATTTTGCATTCGAAGTTATCTTAAAGTAGGCAGAGCTGGTCATGTGGACCTATGCAAATCCCATGTAAATATGTGGGCAGCCTCCTGTTTCCTCCAGTTGGATGAGAGCCATAGTGCACAGAGCATTGAACCTGAATCAGGAAAGATCAGTTTAAGCTCTGCCTTTGACACTTCCTTATGTGACCCCTCTGTAGCATTGCTTAATCTTTCTGACTCTCAGTTTTCCCCATCTGTAAAATGGGGTCAATAATATAATAGGGTTGTTGTGAGGCCCTCACTCATGCTGGTGAAAGTGCAGTCGTTTTTCTGTGATTATTCGGTTGTGACCCTGAAGAAAATCTTCCATGGGGATCAGGAACTTAAGGGATGGGGAAATAAATTAAGTAGGGGAAGGCCTGAAGTTGTACTTGGGCTCAAAGTCAGCATTCCAGAGCCAGGAGCCTACTGCCTACTGCCCATCCACCCTACCAATTTGTCTTGAGACAAAGGCTCTGCCAACCTTAACAATCCTTGGAAAGGTGAGCTATTATTGTTGTTATTTGCTGGTCAGCTCAGGTTAGGGGAAGGGCAAGACATTCTCACTCTTACTGGCTGCGTGTTAATGGGAGTGCAAAATCTTCTTGTTCTCACTGGCTCTGTGACCCAGAGGGACTCAGGTTGTGTGTTCCTTACACTCTTCTTCTTTGATAAGGCACAGTGGTTTCTGCAACATGAACTCATGCCCTCTCTGGACCCACATAGAGGTCATTCACATCAGATAGCTTGCCCAACAGCCACAGATGATGAAGACCTAGTGATAACCAGCAGTACCTTAGAGGCCATGAATTTCAAAGTGTGTGTGTGTGTGTGTGTGTGTTGATGGTGGGAGAGGAGAGAGAGCAAGAGATAGACATAGAGACAAAGGTAGTGACCAAGTAACAGAGAAAAGGAGGAGGAAGAGAGGAAAAAGGAGAAAGTAGAGAAGAAGGAGCAAGCAAAGAGGGATGGAGGAGGGAGCGAGAAACTCAGTATTCTGTTATTCCTTCCAGTTGGTTTTCCTAGCAAATTTTTCACCCATCATGGTCTTCCTTTACTCAAAGATCTTTGGTGAAACCCATATTTATGATCAAGAGATGGGAATAAGCACCAAAATGTGATTTTACTCTCATAGGGAAGTTTTAGGGAACTCCTGCTCCCAATGCAACTCCTACCTTCTCTGCAACTTATATTCTTTGAGAGTTGTCTAGAGTAAGGCTATCAGACACATGGATGGGGTGGGATGGGAGATGGTGGGAGTGCTGTGCAGCCAAACCAAATTAGAATGTATAATAACAAAAAAGCAAGATATATATGCATGTATATGTATATGTATAATGTGTATGTATGTGTGTGTGACCCTAGGCAAGCCACTTAATCTTGTTTGCCTCAGTTTCTTCATCTATAAAATGAACTGGAAAAGGAAATGACAGACCATTTCAATATCTTTGCCAAGAAAACCCCAAATCAGGTCATGAAGAGTCAGATATAACTGAACAATAGAACCTCTATTGTAGGTACTTTTTCAAATGGAGATTCTGGGTATAAACTCCTCATTTAGGGGAGAAAGCTATAGGGATGGAATATTTGCCGAAGTCATAAGGTCACTGGGGCATAGGTGGAGAAATAGCTTGGGGAATTATGGGCTGAGTATATGTCAGCCTATGTCTTCCTGGATTCAAGGTCAGCTCTCGCTCTCTCTCTCTCTCTCTCTCTCTCTCTCTCTCTCTCTCTCTCTCTCTCTCTCTCTCTCTTCACCATACTGCCTCTCTTGGCCCATCAAATAAAGTTTGCATTTTGTCAGATCCTGGCATTCAAGGCCTTCCATAATTCAGCTGCAACTTACGATGCAGCCATCTTTGCCCACAAGAGCAGGAACTCTATCTAAGAAGTGAAACAGAAATTGTACCATGGAAAATCAGCAAAGGTTAAAAACTGGGGCTTGATTGACTGTTTTTTTTTTATTTCCTAGAGGTAAGAAAGTAATGGAGAAAATGTCAATGAGGCAGATTAAACTTATAAGTTTCTTATGTGCATATTTTTCTGAGATCTAGTTGACAGATACATTACCACATGACTGGGCAGAGAAAATGATAGCACTGTGAGAGAGAGATGAAAAGGTGAACATAGGGACTTGAGTTAAGTTCATATTTCAGGAGGAATTTTCCCTCAGGAGTGTACGACTTGGGGGGCAGCTAGGAGGCACAATGGATGAAGCACTGGCCCTGGATTCAGGAGGACCTGAGTTCAAATCCGGCTCAGACACTTGACACTTACTAACTGTGACCCTGGGCAAGTCACTTAGCCCTTATTGCCCCCCCCAAAAAAAAAGAAAAGAAAGAAAAGAAAGGAAAAAAGAGTGTATGACTTGGAGGGTAACTCTGCTCCTGGTAAATGCAAAGGGGAAGAACATATTGGATGTGGTGTTAGAGGATCTGGGTTCAAATTCTAGCCTTTTCTCACTAGCTGTGTAAACTTTGTTTCTGTTTCTTCATCTGTACAATAAACGGTTTGGGTTAGATGACTTCTAAGGTTCCTGACTCTTCTAATTCTATCGTCCTACCTCTTTTAGTCTTATTTCATACTGTTGTCCTTTAGAGATGCTAGATACAAGTCAACAAGGTGACTCTATATCCCCTTTCCTCTCCTAGCTCCATATCTTTGCTCATATTAACACTCTGGCTTGAAATCTTCCTGGCCACTTTTATCTGATGAAGTCCTTCCCTTCCTTCAAAGTCTAATTCAAGTGCTATCTTATTCTTGAGGCCTCTTTCACCCTCTGGGTAAAAATCATATTTGTCTTGGATTGCCCAACAGACACCAGATGACACAACTTTCCCTGGCTACCAACAAACTCTTGGACACAACAATTTCTCACAGCACTTTTCTTGGACATCTTCTTTCCCCTTATCTCACTCTCCTTTGTGTTATAGTTCCTAGAGAGCAAAGCCTATCCTTCTATATCTAATACTTCACCCAGTGTCTTGCACATGAGAGGCACTGAGGCTACAATGTCTATTTGATGATTAAGTCTATAACACCCTTTCCTTGTTTCCTGTATTGCAATGAGGAACTGAAAAGCAGTATAAGAGAATGGAGACAAATTGACTCATGGTCCCCAGTCTCTGGAGTTCTAAGACGTAGAAGATCTGGGAGATGGTGGTCAGAGAGTTTGCTGTTTTATTTTATTCTTTGCTATTTACCTTGCATTTAAAAAAAATCATTTTTAAATTTCGAGTTCTAAATTCTCTCCCTCTTTCCAGTCTCTCTTCCACCCATCAAGAAGGAAAGCACTATGATATCCATTATCTGATTCTAATTATATATGTGAAGTCATGTAAAACATACTTCAAGTATGTCAACAAGTTTTGGTTTACTATGAAGTCATGTGTTTCATTCTGGCTGAAATAATGGATCTAGCAAAAATGATCCTCATTAACAGCCCTGTGAGGTTATATGATATTACTATGCTCATTTTATAGATGAAGGAACCGAGGCTCAAGAAACTTAATGATTTATCTTGGTTAACACAGATAGTAAATGCCTGAGGCAGTATTTAAACCCAGTTCTAATTCCAAATTCAGTGTTCTAGCCACTGTGCCTAACTGTCTCTCAAGTATGACATGAGTCAGCCTAGGATCTCATCCAAGGGTTTTTATTTACTGAAAGAAACAATATAGATCACTCTCATCTTACAAAGCAGTCTTATGATATGAGCCCCTAAGGACATCATGAAGGGGAGGCTCTGGGGTTCTTGTTTTGAAGGAGGGTCTAAGAGCTCTGGGTAAAGTGCATGGGCTTGATAACACCTATTGGGACCACTTAGCAATCCTTTTGGATGACTTCCTAGTTCTTGGCTCTGTTCTCAATGTGAGGTTTTGAACATTATTTTTAAAATGTTTCCTCAAACAGTCCACAGTCCATGATGGTATAAGAATATGAGACAGGGTTAAGCGACTTTCCCAGGGTCACACAGCTAGTAGTTTTGATCTGCATTCAGATTCTACCAGTTCTTTGTCTGGGGATGGATAACATTTTATACCATAAGTCTTTTGGAATTGTCTTGGATCACTATATTTCTGAGAGTAGTTAAGTCTTTAACAGTTGATTATCATACAATATTGCTGTTACTGTGTACAAGGTTCTTCTGGTTCTGCTCACTTCAGTTTACATCAGTTCTTGCCAGTCTTTCCAGGTTTCTCTGAAACCATCTTGCTCATCATTTCCAACATCAGTATCCCATCACAGTCATATACCACAACTTGTTCAGCCATTCCACAATTGATAGATATCCCCTCAATTTCCAATTCTTTGTCGCCACAAAAGGAGTAGCTATAAATGTTTTTGTGTTTATAAGTCCTTTTCCTTTTTTTAAATTTAAAAATCTCTTTGGGATAAAGACTTAGTAGTAATATCCTCCACTCCTTAACTCATCTTCTTTAAACTCCTCATCATCCTGGTCAATCTCTGGGCATACTCCATCTTGCCAATGTTCTTTCTAAAAATGTAGCTCTCAGATCTTTAAGTGTCTCTAGCTCTTGAGCTATTGAGTGAGCTAAGAAGGACTCACACAATTGAGAACTGTTAATGAATTTTGTCCGATGATTTTTATCAATTATAGAATATTATGCAGAAATTGCTGCTATTCATGATTTTAATTTATTGGTATCCATTTCAACAATATCCATATGTTGTCAATTGATGTGGATTTTTATTGTTTATGTCCTATTTCACAAATGGCCTTGGCCTTACTTCATCACATTCTTTCCTTGATTTATTCTCTGACCTTCTTTTCTCCTTTTCTCTATCTGCCTTTATACCCCAGAGAAAGCTACACCCCTAAGGTACCATATACCAATTGGTGACTCCCTCCATGGGACCAATATTTTAGGAAAAGGTCCAGTCATGCTTCATCTTACTAACACTTTGACTCATTTTCTGGATTTCTCTTTCTCTTCAGTAGCTGCCTTGACCCCAAGTGGGTATCTTTTTCTTCCCCTTCTTTGCATCTCCCCTTTATACGATCCATTTAAATGTATGCTCCTTGAAGGTAGGGACTGCCTTATTTGCTTGTATTTATGTCCTTAGAACTTAATATAGTTCCTGGCACATAATAAATAGTTAAAAATGTTCTCTCTGTTTCTGGTCTCTGCGCCTATCTCTGTTTCTGTCTCTCTTTCCC
Source organism: Dromiciops gliroides (assembly GCF_019393635.1). Lineage (NCBI taxonomy): Eukaryota > Metazoa > Chordata > Mammalia > Microbiotheria > Microbiotheriidae > Dromiciops > Dromiciops gliroides. Next base: position 104,862,843 of record NC_057861.1, read on the forward strand.
TCTATGTATTTGTCACCTATTTCTTTATACATTCAATAGGCTCTAGGAATCCTTGGAAACTAAGTATGGTGAGCATAAATGTAGAGAAATAAGACTTGCCTCAGGTCTAATCTTTGCTATGGGATCTTGAGGTAGAGGCCATACCCCATGTATAAAAATATCATTTGTGTATACCTTTGTGTGTGTGTGTGTGTGTGTGTGTGTGTGTGTGTATATTCTTTAATCAATCATTTATTAAGGATTTCTAAGAGTAAAACACTGTATTAGGTACTATGAGAGAAAGACATTAATGAAAACATGGCCTTCATTAACACAGAACATAGGTTTAGCTGAGGGGTAACTAAATATCCATTCCTATATAATCAAAAGGGCAGCTGTTAGATAGAGAACCAAGCCTAGGGTCAAGAAGACTCATCTTCCTAAGTTCAAATCTAGCCTCAGACACTAACTGTGTTACCATGGGCAGGATACAACCCTGTTTGCCTCAGTTTCCTCATCTGTAAAATGAATTAGAGAAGGAAATGGCAAAACACTCAGTATCTTTGCCAAGAAAACCCCAAATGGGGTCACAAAGAATCAGAGACAGGGGGCAGCTAGGTGTTGCAGTGGATAAAGCACCGGCCCTGGATTCAGGAGGACTTGAGATCAAATCCAGCCTCAGACACTTGACACTTACTAGCTGTGTGATCCTGGGCAAATCACTTAAACCTCATTGCCCCGCAACCCCCTCCAAAAAACAAAAAAGAGTCAGAGACAATTGAAAAATGATTCAACAACAACAGTACAATAAAAAAGAGTAATTATAGCATATTACAAAATAGAATAATAACACATGATAGGTAGAAAGGGTTATCTTTGTGGTCAGAGGGAGGAAAGCTAATTTGTGACTGGAGGAATCAGGAAGATTTTATGGAGATAGTGGCTTTTTGCTGGACTTATGGTATGGGCAAAATTTCAGCAGACAGAAATGGGGGCATTGGTAGTAAGGTAGAGAAGACAGGGAGCAGGCCAGCCAGGTATGGGAAATATTGTGAATAAAGGCATGGAGGTGAGAAAGTGAGGAATATGGACATGATAGAGTTGTAAATGTGTGTGTGTATGAAACATTTCCTCTGAAAGGTTGCTAAGTAGAGTCCTTGCTCCAGCTTTCAAGAGGCAATAAAAACTCCATCTCTGATATTGACTGAATTGCCCAATTCATGGAGAGATTTCACACTTTCACACACTCCAATATTTTCAAATAATTGAACACTCTTTTTCTTCCACTCAACAAACTGAAGTCAGCTTTTGGAATCACTTCCTAGCTCCTACTAAATTAATTACATATTTCATATTCTGGTTTTAAAACAACAACAAAACCCACTCTATTACTCAATTTGCACCACCAGGCTTCTCTAATACTTTAAAAATTGTCCGTCACGGTCTTAATCAGAAGGGGAAAAATTCCATTATCAGTGTCTCATATTCTTGCAACCTCATGTTCAAATAAAAACATTTTCTTTCTACAACACCCAGACCATTACAATGGCTGAAAGTGTTACTTTGTATTGAGATTATTATCTAACAGTGCACGATCCTCTTGATTTTTGTTGTTGTTTTTTTTTTTTTTTGCTGTGTGACCCTTCTCGAGTTATTTGACCTTTCTGTTTCAATTTCATCATATCGTGGCTGTTGGTGCTTGCCACACATCCACCTGCTTCTCAAGGAAGTTGTGAAGATAATGTTTGCAAAATGTTTTGTGTCTGTATCTGCTAAGAGTCAGTGTGGTGGTGTCGAGAAGGAACCATTTGTCCTTGGAGTTAGGAGACCTGGGGGTTCAGTTTTAGTTCTCGCTGTATGTCCCTTTGGCCAAGTCCTTTCACTTCTCTGAGACTGAGGTTCCTTATCTGCCAAAAAAAATGAGGTTTAAAGTACTTCAAATACCCACGTGGCAGGTCTGTTGCCATTAAAGTGCTTTATATATTTAATGTACTTTATAGGGGTCATTGTCATCTTTATTATTAGGATACAGATAGAGACTAGACCTGTGATTTCCAGGGAACTCCTGGGTGAGGAAACTCTCTACCAATGCAAGTCAGCACCTTCTTTGCAACTCATAGAGCTAGGTGGCTCTAGCAACTTATAGAGACTGGTCTAGATCCCTGAGGGGGACGGTGATTTACCCTGGATTACACTGCCAATATGGAGAAGCAGCCAAGGGGCACAGTGGATAGGGGCTCTGGACATGGAGTTGGGAAGATTTGAATTCAAGTCTTGGCTCATACACTAGCTGCATGACCCTGGTCAAATCAACTAGTCTCTGTTTTGCTATCTGTAAAATGGGGATGATAAGAATGCCACCCAGAGTGGTTGTGAGGATGTAAAAAGGCAATATCTACAAAGGGCTTTGCAAAACTCAAAGTGCTGTAGTAGGTACAATGCTGCTGATGGTGATGGTCATGATGATGGTGTATCTGAGGTGGTCTTTGAGCCCAGGCCTTTCTAGCTTTGAGGACAGCTTTCAGTACACCATGCCCTGCTAAGGACAACAACAATGAGCCACAACAGTGGAATCCACAGGCAAAAGAGCAATGATTTTTTTTTTTTTTTAGTGAGGCAATTGGGATTAAGTGACTTGCCCAGGGTCACACAGCTAGTAAGTGTCAAATGTCTAAGGCCGGATTTGAACTCAGGTATTCCTGATTCCAGGGCTGGTGCTCTATTCACTGCACCACCTAGCTGCCCGTAAGAGCAATGATTTTTAAGGAATTGTGGAGTCTCTGAGTTGGAAGGGATCCCAGAGTTCTGGTCTCATCCAAATCTGACTAAGAATCCCTTTGTAGTCATCCCTCATAAGTGGTCACCTAGTCTCCATGTCTCTCTGGGGACAGAGGTAGGCACTTTTGGACAGCTCTAATTGGGCAGATGTCTTTTTTATTACATTGACTCTAAATTTTCCTCTCCTTCTAGTTCTACCTGTTGTTCCTGATTCTGTCCTCTGAGGCCAACTAGGGCAAGTCTAACCTCCATTCTTCAGACAACCCATCAGATACTTGAAGACATGTATTATGTTCCCCTTAAATCTTCTCTTGTCTATGTGAAACATCCCCAATTCTTTTGATCAATCCTTATAGAGCCACATCTGAGGGTATAGTGGATGGAGTGGGAAGATCTAGAGAGAGATTTAAAGATCTGGAGAGTTGGATTAAAGTGGATGGGATTAAGAGAACATCCATTTGAGGATGGGTAACAGAGTTTGGGCAACTAGATGGTGCCGTGGATAGAATGCTGGGCTGGGAATTGGGAAGATTCATTTTCCTGAGTTCAAATCTGGCCTCAGACACTTACTGGTTGTATAACCCTGGGCAAGACATTTTAATCCTTTTGGCTTCAGTTTCCTCATTTGTAAAATGAAGGAAATGGTAAACCACTCCAGTATTTTTGCCAAGAAAACCCTACATGGGCCCACAAAGACTCAGACACAACTCAACAACAACTACAACCATAACAACTAACACCACCACCACCAGCACCACCACTGAGTTTGTATATCAGCAGCCAGGGGTTCAGAATGACTGGAAAGGGGGATGGGGAGGGGTCCTGCTAGTCATTCAAACAGTTTCCATCTAGACTACCAGTGACTGACTAGTCCAAGCTCTTCTCTCAAGACCCAATTTCCCATCAAATGGTGATCTTGTAAGGATCCCAGAGGCTTGCGTCACAGCATTGGAGGAGGAGAAGATACGGGAACCCCACTGGGAAGAAAGTTTTTAGAGGCAGAGAAATGAGAGGAATCTTTTCCTTAGGCAGGCAGGCAGGCATTGGATAAGGCTGGATAGGTTATGGAAGCCAGAAAGCAAATGCTTGGATCTTGCCTCAGTATCTTATCCCAACAGCTAGTGAAGGGCTCTCAGACGAGACAATATTTATAAAACATTTAACACAGTACCTGGCACATAGTAGGGGCTATATAAATGCTTATTCCCTTCCCTTTCTCTTTTGAGGCAGGGACAATGATGGAATCTGGGAGGCTAATGCTGGGATCTTGACCTATCTTGTACATTGGAAGTTGATTCTTTTTTTTTTTTTTTTTTGGCGGGGCAATGAGGGTTAAGTGACTTGCCCAGGGTCACACAGCTAGTAAGTGTCAAGTGTCTGAGGCTGGATTTGAACTCAGGTACTCCTGGATCCAGGGCTGGTGCCTTATCCACTGTGCCACCTAGCTGCCCCTGAAGTTGGTTCTTTAAACACAAGTATGATACTTTATCCGTATTCCTATTAAATTTACTTTTAGCTTTGGGCGATGCTAGATTGAAGCAGTTCTAGATGGTCATAATCTTTTTGAATCCTGGTTCTTACCTCCAAACATGTTAACTATCTCTTCAAGCTTTATGTAACTTGTGAATTAAATAAAAATGCTATCTAGGAGAGACAGATGCTAGACTCGGAGTCAGAAGACCTAGATTCAAATCTCCCACTCGATGCTTACTAGCCATGTGACCATGGGCAAGCACATAACCTCTTTGTACCTCAGTTTGTTCATCTGTAAGATGGAGGTAATAATTCCTCTACTACCTATACCATAGAGTTATTGTGAGGCTCAAATGAGATAAGATATGTAAAGGGTCACACAAACTTTAAAGTGCTATATAAGTGTCAGTTAGAATTTTTTTGTATGTCCTTATCAAAGTTATTGATAAAAATGCTAAACAGTATAGAATGAAAGCCAGATTCCTGGCTCCCTCTGCTAGGGACCTCCTTGCAAGTTGATAATCAATGGATTTTTTGATCCATTCATTAAACCTGTTCTGAGTCTGCCTAAGTACAATCTTTTCTAGCCCGTGTCTCTATATCCTTCCACCAGAGTTTCACAAGAAGCTTTTTCAAGCACTTTGCTAAAATCTACGTAAGCTGTCTACAATTTTCATTGGATCAATCATTCTAGTAACTGGTTGAGGAAAAAAAAAGCATATAGGGGCTAGTCTGGCAGGATCTGTTCTTGATGATGCCATACTGGCTTGTTGTGATCAATTCTTCTTTATTTTTCTAGATGTTCACTAGTCATCCCTTTGATGATTTGCTCTAGAATTTTGGCAGGAGTCAAAGTCTAGGTCAAGAGTTGGGCCACCCTGTTCTCTCCTCCATTTTGGTTCTTTGTTGTCAATGGAGTAGTGCTGTAGCTGTGTGGGGTGCTTTTCCACCCAGGCCTTATGATGCTGTTGCTGGATATGATGTCCTTCTGACCCATGATACCCATGGTGAAAAGATTTGTTTCTTTAGTCATATAGTTATTGCCAAACCATTAGAGCCATCACTTTAAATGAGGAGACATATGTCACAGACTAGGACAAGTCAGTAAGACCGTTAGCTCAGTAGGCAGGCACTGTTTCTGTAAACACAGAAAACTGTAAACATTAACAGTCAATAATTGGATTTTTGGATCCATTCATTCAACAAGTTCTGGATCTGCTTAATCATACTCTCTTCTAGCCCTTGTCTCCTTATTAATGACCAGTCCTGGGTGGTTTAAAAAAATGAAGGCTACAAGGAGAGATCAAAGCAGGCTAAGAGGTTCAAGGTGGCCAGATACATACTACTCACATATAGTTCTGGTGTTTGTCATGTGCCTTTAAATGTGACCCCTCATTTGAGTCTGGCCAAACCTAGGGTTTTCCTGTGTCAGTGCAGGAGATGCTGGGGTAATTTTATCTCTTCCTGAATGACTTCCAGATTCCTAGAGGGAAATGTAAGAGTTGTTGTCGTCATCATTGTTGTTGTTCTTTCTTTTTCTTCCTCTATTTTTTGTTCCTCCTCCTCTTCCTCCTGTTCATACCCCTCTTACCTTTTTTTCCCCATCCTCCAGATAGTGGCCTTGTTTAGGTTTCTAGATTTAACATTTAATAATGTTTAACCCTTGCACTGTGCTTTAAGGTCTGTATTTTCCAACTACTGTCTCATTTGAACCCCCAAATAACCCCAAATTCTTTCCATTTTACAAATAGGAAAATTGAAGATCAGAGTGGTTAAGGAAGCTGCCCATGATCATCTAGCCAGTGAGTGTCATGGGCAGGATTTGAATTCAGCTCTATTTACTTCTATATCTATTCTTTATCCCAGAACCATAAGCACTTGAGAGGTGGAAAGGGCTTCAGGGTCTGGCTAGTCCATCTAGTAGGGGAAAAAGAGTCCCTATTACAGCATATGGATAAGTGGTCAATCAGTCTTGGCTTGAAGACTTCTAGTGAGAGGAAACCTCATGATCTCCTTGAGGGAGCCCACTCCATCTTTGGATAGTTCTAATTTAAGGGATGTCTTTATATAAAACCTAAATCTATTTTAGATTTTCCTTATTGCTTTTACTTCTGCTCTTTCACCTACCCCTCCCTACCTCTCATCCTGCGTACCTTCCCAGTCCTATCAAGAGCTGGAAGAGAATCTTAAAGGGCATCCAGTACAATCATTTTATTTTATAGATGAGGAAATCGAGGCCCGAGGTTTGGGAGGGGGCAGGAAATGACTTGGCCAAAGTCATACGGGTAGTAAGTGGAAGGACAAGGATTGGAACCTTAATTTTCCAAGTCCAAAGGCAGTGCCCTTTCCACTATGCTGGGCTTCCCATTTGGGCCCTTGATTTAGTATGGCAGGGCTTCAGGCCTGCTTCAATTAAGCGGCCATTTTAATATAGTAGACTTTCCGTTGGAAGCCCTAAGGTTTTAGTGGCAATTTTCTTTACTACCTTGCCTGTGATTTCCAGGAAAGCATTTCTTTCAAGTAGGCCGTTAGAGATTAAATACCCAGCCCTGATTTAGTGGCTGATTTTTTTCATAAATAGGCCATTGAAAGCAGATGGCTTTTCCACTCCAGCTGCTACTTTCACTTTTGAATCCTACTCTTTGGAGTGACACGGATAACCTGGAGAGGATTCTCAGGGAGGGCCAGGATGGTGCAAGGCCTCTCCATCAGCTGAAATAGCTGGGATTTGCTCAGCCTACCAAAGAGAAAATTTAGGGGGGTATAGCGGCAATTAAAGTAAACATTTGTTAGGTGCCTACTATGAGCCAGGCACTGTTAGTTACTGGGAATACAAAGAAAAAAATGCAGAAGTCTTTGCCCTCATATTCAGAATAAGTACAGAATACTTGAGGGCGGGTAGGTGGTACATAGATAGAGCATTGGGCCTAAAGTCAGGAAGACCTGAGTTCAATTCTTCCCTCAGATATGACGGGAACCTGAGCAAGTTGCTTAATCTCAGTTTCCACATTTATAGCACCTACCGCTGGGGTTGTGTTGGGCATCAGATGAAATAATATTTGTGAAGTGCTTAGCATATGTAGCACACATGTTTGCTATTATAATTATAATAATAATTATTATTAATTCAAAATTGTTTAGAAAAAGGAATGTATTGGTACCTCCAGGGGATCAGGAGAGGCCCTATAATAAGATAGTGCTTAAGCTGAGTTTTGAAGGATGGTATTTCTCACAGTCTGAAGGCTTATTGGACAGAAGGCAGGTTAGACTTATTCTGCTCAGACCTGAACACAGTAAGCTCCTATATGGCTGACACGGCAGCCAAAGTGGGCTTATCACTCGTCCTGGACATTATATTTTAGAAAATCAATTCTCATAATAAGCTCAATAGCCATCAACAAGAGCAAACAAACATTCAAAACACAACAAAATGTTACATAATAGATGTGTGACCCTGGGTAAGTCATTTAACCTCTGTTTGCCTCAGTTTTTTCATCTGTAAAATGGAGTTATAATAGAACTTACCTCCTAGGGTGATTGTGAGGATCAAATGAAATAATAATTATAAAGTGCTTTGTGCATTTCCTGTCAATAGTAAACTCTATGTGAATCTTAGTTACTACTACTACTACTACTACTACTACTACTACTACTACTACTACTACTACTACCACTACTAGTACTACTACCACCACCACCACCACCACTACAAATCCCCTATGCTTCAGTAAAGGAGAATTAAATGAACTAGCAACAAGCAAGCAAAGAAAAAGCTCCTATTTTATGAGTATTATTAGGATTTTATAATCAAGCCTGGGGTCACATTAGATTTTATTTTTTTGGCTGGTACATCATGATTTGATTCATATTGAACATGCAGTTTACTAAAACCTCTAGGACTTTTTTTTTTTTGGTGAGGCAATTGGGGTTAAGTGACTTGCCTAGAGTCACACAGCTAGTAAGTGTCAAGTGTCTGGGGCCGGATTTGAACTCAGGTCCTCCTGACTCCAGGGCCCGTTCTCTATCCACTGCGACACCTAGTTTCCCTGTCCTCTAGGACTTTCAGTTGATAAACATGCATTTATTAAGTGCCTACTGTTTTCCAGGCACTGGGATTGGTGTGGGGAATACAAATATAGAGGATGAAACATTTCTTACTCTTCAGTTTGTACTCTAAGGAACCACTATCTAGTTATATCTCCTCAGCCTTGTACTAGTGAACTTGATTATTTGAACATAAGCGCAGGACTTTATATCTAAGATTAGAGTCAGTCCTGCAGTCTTATATATGGGGCAAGAGGATCCCTGCTGAGGTGAAGTATGCTCTGTTTTAGAGAGGATGGGTGATTTCTGATCATGTCAATGTCTACCTACCCTACTCAGAGTGAAGAGAAAGACTTGGCAGTGGTACAGTGAGTTTGACCAAACTAGTCGCTTTAGGGCCTCAGTTATGTGGTCTGCTTTCCTACACAGGCTGTACTCTTTGATCCTCTCCCTCTAGGGAGTATCTACATAACATATCAGGAGATCAAGAACTTGGGAAATTTCTGAGCACTCTGGTCCAATCTTGATGTCCCAATAGTCCTCTTTATCTCTGTGTGAGGAAGGATTAGATTTGCTCTATTCGGCCCCACAGGGCATATCAAAGAACAATGGACAGAAGTTGTAGAGGTAGAGTCAGACTTGATGTCAGGAAAAACTTCTGAATGATTAGAACTGTCCCAACATGGAATGAGATGCTTTGACAGGTGGTGGGTTTCCATTCCTTGAAGGTCTTCAAGAAGAAGCTGGATGCCTGGTTGTCAATTATGGTATAGTGAGAATTTCTTTGGTATATGTGTTAGATTATGTGGTTGAAGAAGCCCCTTTCTACTTTCGAATTTGCTGATTCTGTAAAATCAAGCAGAGTGATTTTTATTATTTTTTTTGGAGTCCTTGGCCTCATTTTCAACAAAGCCAGTCTTTTATGAGCATCTGACTCTTGAGAAATGAAATGTCCTCTCCAGGCACTTCATATGGGTGTTTGAAAGGGCTTTGACTTTCCATTCATAGGGCATTTAATCAGAAGAGCAACAGAAACAAAAATGGGAAAATCCAGCCTCTTATGTCATGAGACCTTGGTTCAAATGCAGACCCCCAAATGAAGATAAAGGGAAGCCAGATGCTTTATGAAAAACAATGACCTTGGATGGGTGCTCTGAGCATAGAATATTTCTTGGCACCTCAGTGCTCCATTCTCAAGGAACCACATTTAGCAGGGATGGAAGGGTTTTGAAGTGGAAAGCCAATGGAAGGCACAGTTAAGTCTACAATTACAAAGGTCAAAGGTATTGAGTGGCTTTTGTGAATCTGATGGTAAGCTTTGGAGCCTGAGGCTAGGTCTCTTCTGTGCTCTTAGGTGATGCTTCCTTCACAGGAGCAGATGTTCTGTCCGTGATAGCAACCTCAGCAATAAGACTGATAACAATGTGACAAAACCACTCACTATTAGTTAAAGAATAAAGAATTGAATAGGTCAGCATTCAGAAAAAGGATTTTCTTCTTCTTCTAGGTCATCTCATTGAAGCTGGGGAAAACGAGGGGTTGTGGAAGAGATGTATAGGCAAATACTTAAAAGAGAATTCATTTTCACAGTTGATATTACATTGAGTTATATCACAAATAATTTTACCTTAAAATTGATAATATAATCACATAAATCAAGTCCATGAAAAGGCTATAAGATTTTTGACTTTCTTGATTCAATTGATATGTCCCTTCAAACAAAAAACAATTTGTGTTTTTTTTTTTTTTAAATGATGCTTGACCACATTGAATAATTGCTTTGACTTCTTGTAGACACAGCCTCTGTCTAGGTCTGTGGCTTCAAATACACAATGACAATTCTCAAGTCTGGATGTTAAGGAATTAGTGTGGGAAGAGTAATGGGCTGGGGTTTAAGAGTCTTGGGTTCTAGTCTTGATTGTGTTGTTAACTCTTAATATGACCTTAGAAAAGTCACTTCACTTTCCTAGGCCTCAGTTTCCTTATATGTCAAATGTGAGGATTATATTATATGATCCCTAAAGGTCTCTTCCAACTCTAAAATTTTATGGTAGCAAAAATCCCTTCAGATCTTTACAGTTGTACATGTCAAGTTACCAGTCTAGCTGAAAGAGTGGCCCCAGATCTTTACTTTATATACTACTAGTTTCCAATATAAAACTGTAACTTGAGCGGGGCTAGCCCCCTAATAAGTCCTCATTCATGCCATATTCATTCTGGACTTGAAGCCTGTACCTAAACTTAGAACACTTATTCATTCATCAACTCCTACATGTCCTAGATAGACCTAATTCAAGTCCCAGGTCTTCTGTAAGATCTTTTCTCACTGACCCACATTGCATAATTAAAAATCTATGGCAGCCAAAAACCTAATATGAACTGAGGATGCATTAAGAAAATATTGCATTTATATAGCATGGTTTTCTATTAAAAATCTTTATGAAGTAGGTAATAGAAACACTTTTTAAACCATTTTATTAATAAGGAAATTGAGGCTCATAAAGATGCAGAGACTTGTCCAAGGTCACGTAGCAAGGAAGTCAAAGCTGGGATTCAAACTCAGGTCTGCCGGCTTCAAGTCTGGACCTCTTACCTGTACATTCTCCTTCCTTTCTCTTTACCTTCTCCTTCCAACTCTGTAGTCCCCTTCTCCTATTGCTGTGCTCTTACTGGAACCTCCATTTTGAAGGAGGGCCCAGACTAGATTAGCCACCCTTCTTTTTCCAAACTTGATCACCATGTCTCCTCCCAGGGATCTCCCCATAAATCCCCATCAACTTTTCAGTTCTCTTTTATATATTGTCTTCTTCCATTAGAATATAAGCTCCTTGAAGACAAAGTCACCTTTTCTTTTTGCTTGTATTTGTACCCCCTAGTGCCTAGCACAAGTTCTGGCCGATAGATGCTTGTTGACTGATTGACTTAACACTGAGAGTTCTTTCTCCCATTTTTTTTTTGTTTGTTTTTTTAGTGAGGCAATAGCGGTTAAATGACTTGCCCAGGGTCACACAGCTAGTAAGTGTTAAGTGTCTGAGGCTGGATTTGAACTCAGGACCTCCTGACTCCAGGGCCGGTGCTCTATCCACTGCGCCATCTAGCTGCCCCTTCTTTCTCCCATTTTGCTGAATTGTTATAGCGCTTCCTACTTATCCCATTCATTCATTTTGACACTTGATCTTACATAATAAAAGTATAGTTCCGTGATTTGTAATGCTAAAGTCTGAGAACTGGAAGAGAACCCAGAGGTCATGGAGTCCAAATGGAAACATTAATCTCCTCCACAGTCTGAAGCATGAATCTTTCCTCAAGTGTCCTCAAATACCTTGCAAACTCCAGGAGTAGAGGGAACATAATATGCTTTTTTGTATATTTCTCATCATTTAGCATTTCTACTGATATGAATAGCTGACGATTTTAGACCAGGGCAGAATACAGGGAGGTCTTATCCCTAGACGTTCTGTCTTTCTTAGCACATTCCAACATCTCATTAGCTTTTCTGGATATCGTGGCACACTGATGATTTGCATGGGAATGTATAGTCTGCTAACTCCTCCCCCCCCCCCCCCCCCCCCCGCCTTTTTCAGACAATCTGCTGCCGGCCATGCTTTTCCCATTTTGTACTTATGTAGCTGATTTTTTGAATCCCAGTGTAACATTTGAATTTTGACTCAGCCCAATGTTCTAGCCTTTAAGCCCCTTTTATTTTTATTTTATTTTTAATTTTTTTTGTTTTTTTTAGTGAGGCAGTTGGGGTTAAGTGACTTGCCCAGGGTCACACAGCTAGTAAGTGTTAAGTGTCTGAGGCCAGATTTGAACTCAGGTCCTCCTGACTCCAGGGCCAGTGCTCTATCCACTGCGCCACCTAGCTGCCCCCTTTAAGCCCCTTTTAGATCCTGGTTCTGTCTTCCAATGTGTTGCCATTCCTTCTGGTAATTTATAGTTTTGAAACAGAATACCATTTATGCCTTTATCCATGTTATTGATAACAATGTTAAAATGCATGGGCCAAACTCAGATTGCCAGCGTATACTACTGGAGGTCTCCTTCTAAGCTGACATTATATCATTAATGACTATTCTCCAGATTTAGCCCGTTCAAATCCAGCTCATTTGTATTATTGTCTAGTCCACATCTCTCCATCTTTTATATAAGACATAGCATGAGAACCTCTTTGCTAAAATATTTGTAACTATAACTACAGAATTCCTCTCTTCTACAAATTTAGAAACTTTTGTCAGAAAATGAAATAAGGTTATTTTGACACGACCCTTTCTTTTTTTCTTTCTTTTTTTCTTCTTTCTTTCTTTCTTTCTTTCTTTCTTTCTTTCTTTCTTTCTTTCTTTCTTTCTTTCTTTCTTTCCTTCCTTCCTTCCTTCCTTCCTTCCTTCCTTCCTTCCTTCCTTCCTTCCTTCATTCCTTCCTTCTTTCTTTCTATCTATCTATCTTTCTTTTTTTTTTTTTTTTTGGTGAGGCAATTGGGGTTGACTTGCCAAGGGTCACACAGCCAGTAAGTGTCAAGTGTCTGAGGTCACATTTGAACTCAGGTCCTCCTGACTCCAGGGCTGGTGCTCTATCCCACTGTGCCACCTAGCTGCCCCAACATGACCCTTTCTTTTTTTCTTTTTCTTTCTTTCTTTCTTTCTTTCTTTCTTTCTTTCTTTCTTTCTTTCTTTCTTTCTTTCTTTCTTTCTTTCTTTCTTTCTTTCCTTTTCTTTTTTTTTGCGGGGCTATAGGGGTTAAGTGACTTGCCCAGGGTCACACAGCTAGTAAGTGTCAAGTGTCTGAGGTCGGATTTGAACTCAGGTCCTCCTGAATCCAGGGCTGGTGCTTTATCCACTGCGCCACCTTGCTGCCCCTGACATGACCCTTTCTTGATGAAGCTTTCCTGGACATTTGTAATCACTACTTCCTTTCCAAGATATTCCCTAACTATCATCTTTAATGAATCAGACTTGAGTCAATTAAATGACTACAATGTGCAAGGTGCTGAATTAGCTTTTGGGGGACATAAATACAAAAAAACAAATGAAACTGTTCCTGCCCTCAGGGAGCTTGCATTCTATTAGGAGATACAACACATGTATATAAGTATATACAACGTACATATGTGTGTATATGCATATATATATATGTATATTACAAAATAATTTCAAGGTGAAGATATAAAGAGATGCTTTGGGTAGGATGTAGCACTTGAATGTCCAATGTCCTTTCCAGCTTGAAGATTGTGGGATTCTATGAAATTAAGATAGAAGCAGGTTTCTTGTTAATCTTGGCATCTTTCTTCAAAGTCTTCCCTCCAAGTATGAACCAAGTATGAACAATGATTATAAGAAATAGCTGTTGCTGGGTGGGTTGGTTTCTGGAAACCATAAACTCATAATATATCCTGTCACCTGGGCTGTGAAGATAACCACATTTAGTCCCAGGAACAGTTTGTTTGGGGACTTCAAAGCTTGCGGTGGCAGAAATGAAAGGAAGGGATGAGGAGATGGTGATTTATCTGGATTGCGCAAGGATGCTTATCACCTTGGGAGAGGGAGAGTCAGAGTGCAGCATGTTTGGAAAGAGCAAAGGTATCACCTTCCCATCCAGCTTCCCTGGAACTCTCTTTATTGGGGAGGACAGGAATAGAAAGTGGGGCAGAAGGAGATAGAAGATAAATGGGTAACACAGAGAAGGAAGGGAGAGGATGTCCTTCTAGCAAATGCAGATCTGCACCTATTCTGCAATTTACAGATTTAAAGAGTTGCCTAGGACCCTGGACACTGAGAAGTTAAGTGATTTTTGTCCAAGGTTGTGCAACTGGTATATGTTAGAAATGGGACTTGAAATGACTGAGTCTTACTGACTCGCTATCCACTATTACATACTATCCCTCAATTTTAAAAAAGCCATTGATTAAAATAATTGATAAACGGGGCAGCTAGATGGCGCAGTGGATAGAGCACTGGCCCTGGATTCAGGAGTACCTGAGTTCAAATCCGGCCTCAGACACTTAACACTTACTAGCTGTGTGACCCTGGGCAAGTCACTTAACCCCAATTGCCTCACTAAAAAAAAATAATTGATAAACATAGAAATATAGGCTAGAAATTAAAATATCTTAGAATTATTATGAAAATAGTTTGACCTTATGGACTCCCTGGAAAGGTCTCAGTGACCTTCAGGGATCCCCAGACCTTGCTTTAGGCATCTCTCTAAAACTAAGTTGTAGAGAGGGTACCAATTTATATTGGTAGAGTTTCCTGATCTGGGAATTCTCTATAGCAGTGAAAGCCAGGCCTAGCCCCTATCCTTACATATGCATATATTAGAAAAACTGAATTTATTCAAGAAAGGATCAAACAATAGAATTCGTTGTCTTCATTGGGCCCATGCACAAATACACAGAGTAAGGACAACAAGCTGTCAACCCTAAGGCCAGGGAGCACAGATTATTTTGTAGGTGTTACAGAGACTTTGTGGGATGGGAATCCTGGAAGGTAATATCTCATTTAGAAGGGGGAGAGTCTGAGTAGAAATGGATATGAAGAAAGGGCCAGGATTTTTTTTTGTCAGTGAGGGTTAAGTGACTTGCCCGGGGTCACACAGCTAGTAAGTGTCAAGTGTCTGAGGCCAAATTTGAACTCAGGTCTTTCTGAATCCAGGGATGGTGCTTTATCCACTTTGCCACCTAGCTGCCCCCAAGGGCCAGGATGTAAGGATGCTTTGAAGGACTAAGCTGTGTGAACTGATGGAGCATGTTGGCCCATACTAGAGAGAAGTATGATGATAATATTTGCTTGTGATTATTTGTATTTGTAGTGCATTTGCATAGAGAGGAGAGATTATAGTAAATTATAGTTAAATTAGAAAAAAAAATTTGCAATGGGTACAATGGATATACCTGATCCTTCTCATGTTTTATTAAGAAGATAGGCTTATAATTTGGAACTATGCCTAAAAGACTATAGAACTGTGCATACCCTTTGATTCAGCAATGCCAGTGTTAGATTTATATCAAAGACATCCCCAAAAAGAGAAAAAGACCTATTTGTCCAAAAATATTTATAGTAGCTCTTTTTTTTGGTGGTGGCTAAGAATTGGAAATCAAAGGAATGCCCATCAATTGGGGAATGGCTAAACAAGTTGTGGTATATGGTGGAGATAGAATATTATTGTTCTCTAAGAAATGACAAACAGGATGATTTCAGAAAGGCCTGGAACGACTTGTATGAATTGATACATAGTGAAGTGAGCAGAACCAGGAGAATGTTGTGCACAATGACAGCAATATTGTTTGATGAAGAACTGTGAATGACAGCTATTCTCAGCAATACAATGATCCAAGATAATCCCAAAGGACTAATGATGAAGCATACTGTCCACCTCCAAAAAAAGAATTGATATTGATCGAACAGACTGAAGCATGCTATTTTCACTTTCATTTTTTCTTTTATTTGAGTTTTCTTATGCAAAATAACTAATATGATATTTTACAAAGTTGCACATGTATAACCTATATCTGATTGATTACTGCCTGGGCAGGGAGGAGGGAAGGAGGGATAGAATTTGAACCTCAAAACTTTAAATAAAAAACGTTTATCAAAAAAAGAATAGGTTAAGGTATGAATTATGATCTTTGTTTAAAATATGAAGAAATTTGAGGCACTGAGGTTAAATGACTAATCCAGGACTTACCTAGGGCCTTATAGCAAGTGGCAAAATCTGGATTTCCTGACCTCCAAACCCTAGACCAGGGATCATACCACTGACATGAATCACTTAGCCAATCAAGGTACCTTCAGGCAGCTGCAATGGAAACCACCGGCAAGATTCTAAAAAGTGTAAAATTCAATTGCATTTTCAAAGGGCTTCAATTCTCCTTCCAAATGAATAAGCTTCAGTATCCTCATCTTTAAAGTAAACAGACTTAATGACCCTTCCAACTCTAAATCCACCATCCTATGCATGAAACTGTAACGATTGGAATGATGCCACCTGCTGGATACTTACTGTAGAAGAGTTCTGCCCATGAAGCGAAGGTCTTTGAGGGCAAGACCAGGAGTCTTTTCTTTGGCGGGAGGAAGTGACGCGGACTAGTGGGAGGAGGAAGGAAGAGACTGGCGCTGACTCTGGGGCTCTTTCCTGAGGACGCTGGCGGAGAAGGGAGCTAGAAATGTGCTCTCCCTTTAATAGATAGGAATCTAGGCCTTTCTCTCTCTCTTTACCAAATTCTTATTCTCCTTAATAAATGCTTAAAAGTCTAACTCTTGCTAAAGCTTGTAATTGATTGGCGACCACTCATTAGATATTTTAGACAGTTTAGCTAGAATTTTAACCCTTAACAAAACCTACAAAGATGTGGCATCATGGAATTGAAAGAAGCTTCCATTGGCAACCTTGATGTTATAGAACAAGCCCCAGACTTGGAACTGGAGTATTTGAGGTCTGATCAAGGTTCTACCACTAGCTGTGAAACTTTGGTAAGCCTCTTCTCCATCTGTAAAGTCAGAGGGTTGAACTTGGTGACCTTTAAGGTCCTTTCCACTCCCTTTCAGTATCTGAAGTCTGTGTTTGTCTTTGCCTGTCCTTCTGAAATGATGATAATCCATGAATTCATTGGCATGTCTCCTCCCTCTGTGCCTTTTCATCTCATACTTTACTTTCTAAAGCAGATATTTTAGTAAGACTTACTCTGGTTTTTTTTTTTTTTTTTACAATCTTAAGAGTATCAAAGTGCTGGTAGGTACACATTTGCACTCCTAGCTATTGGGGAGATTGAATTGGGCAGATCTCTTGAGCTTAGAATTTCTGAGAAGCAGGAGGTTGTGTGGACAGAGTATCTGTATTTATATGGTGAGCCCCCCAGGAGTGCCGGGGCTACCACCTTGCAAAGCTTCCTCGTTCATCAGTAGTGGTATTGGCTCCATGAGAAGATGCTGTACTTTCAGCCTGGGTGAGATAGGCAGACCCAATATGTGTGTGTGTGTGTGTGTAAATATATACATACACACACTATATATCTATATCTATATCTATCTATCTATCTATCTATCTATCTATCTATCTATCTATCTATCTATCTATCTATCTATCTATCTACTACCATATATCTTTCTATAGTCCTTTGAGTTACTTGAAATTTTAATTTTTCTGAGATTATAAAATGTGCTGGTCTTAGAGTCAGAAATACTAGGGTTTGAATCCCATTACTGATACTCACTGCATTACCATTGGCAAGTCATTTAACTTTTATGAACCACAATTTTCTCATCTACAGAACAGGAAAATTAATACTTGTAGCACCTGCCTCATAGGGTTGTTGTGAGGATCAAATGTGATAACATATATAAGGCACTTTTAACTCTTTAAAGCACTATGTAAATGCAACTTGTTACTGTTGTTGTGACCAGGGAATAATGATGTTTAAGAGTGGGGTAATAGTGGCAATGAGGATTGTGGTATAATTCAAAGTCCTATGCAATTTCCCAAATGCGATTCCAGCCTGATATCTTCCTCTTGCTCATTGTCTCTCTGAATAACCTTTCCAAGGTATAAATTGATGCACTCACTCAACAGGATGCCCATCCAACTCCACATTATAACTGTCATAGGCATATCTGGACAATCATTTATTTTTCATCCACTTTGTTTTCAAGTGTAAATGACTAACCAATCTCTTTCACACTGACATGAATTTCACTGAGGATACTTTATAGTCTTCTGGGACTACAAAAATTGATGTGGTTGTCTGTGAATAAAAATATTTGGAGAACCTCATCATCAATAGAGAATGTTTTTTATTTATTTTTTATTATAGTAAATTCTATTGATACCTTTTGTTTTTACATCACTACTATTTCTGGACATAGTTTTTCCATGCCAAGGATTGCATTTTCTCTTGGAACAACAATGAAAAACCAAACAAACCAGTTCAGCAAAGCCTAGTGATTTCACACAACAGTGGATTTTACATTCTACATTTACTGTTACTTGCTTCTCTGTCAGAGAAGGGAAGTATATTTCATTATATATTCACCAAAGCAAGATTTCTCATTGTAATTATTCAGAGTTGGGATTTAGGGAGTCTCATTTTTGTTAGGACTCTATGCTGTGCATCTTTTAAAGAACTGGAATTTCCCTTGGTGATCTCATCAGTTCTCATACATTCGATTATTGTCTCACTGCAGATAACTCTCAGATCTACTTATTTGGCTCTAATCTCTCTCCTGACCTCTAGCCTCATATCTCCAACTGCCTATTGACATCACAAACTGGATGCCCTATCAACATTTTAAACTCAACATGTATAAAACTGAACTCATTATCTCCTCTCTTCCTAACTGCTCTATGACTGTTGAGTGCACCATGATCCTCCTCCCAGTTACCCAGTGTTGCAGCCTAGGTGTCATCCTTGTATCTTCACTCTTTCTCACCTCACATATATAATCTGTTGCCATGATCTGTTGATTTTTACCCCTGTAATATCTCTCACATATGTTGGCTTCTTTTCTCTTAACACCCCCACATCCCTGGTATAGGCCCTTATCATGTCATACCTGAACTATAGCAATTAGCATGCTGCTTGATATCCCTGTATCAAGTCTCTCCCCAACTGGTCCATCTTCCATTTGGTATCAAAACAGTCTTCCTAAAGTGAAATTCTAACCATGTCAAACACTCTCCCAGCACCCTCCACCTTGGGCCCCCAATTCAACAATCTCTAGTGACTCCCTATCATTTCTAGGATCAAGTACAAAATCCTTGTTCTGACCTTTAAAGTCCTTCATAACCTAGTCCCTTCCTACATTTCTCAGTCTTCTTATACCTTACTTACCCCATGTTCTCTGTAAGCCAGTGATACTGGCCTCCTTGTGGTTCCTCACACAAGATACTCCATTTCCTGACCATGTATTTTCCCTGGTTGTCCTCTATGCCTGGAATTTTCCCACTACTCATCTCCATTTCTCAGATTCCATGGCTTTCTTTAAGCCCCAGCTAAAACCTTACTTTCTATGAGAAGCCCTTTCATATCCCCCTTAATGTTAATACCTTTTAGATTATCTCCAATTTATCCTCTATAACTTTTTTGTGTGTAGTTGTTCACTTATTGTCTCCATCATTAGGCTGTGAGTTCCTTGAAAGCAAAGATTATTTTTTTGCTTTTTTTTGTATCCCTAGAGCTTAGCATGGTACCTGGCAAAACCCATAGGTGAGCATATGCCTCTGTCTTTCACCTTGCCCATACTTGGTAGATGAATGAACAAAAATTTCTCCATACTTTCATCTCTCACAGACTTTTACATTTTCATATCCTCAAATGGATTTGTGATCTCTCTGATTCGAGAGTTTCCATCAATGATGGATATCACAATTCATTTATGCTCATTGTTTATGTCCTTGATTAAGTTCACCACAGAGAGTTGACTCTGTGAACTAGAAGCCTCCTTTTCATCACAAAGGTCTCCGTGTTGCGCTCTGGCCAGCTATCTGCCTTGTCATTCTTTGCCTTTGTCACACGACTGACCTGCCTCCTCTTTATTTCCCTAGTGTTATCCTTTAAGGCATTTCAGGATGAAAATGGAAGAAAGACAGCATACAGGAGACAAAATGGAAAATGTTGTAAAGACTATTGTAACAAACTGTTTTCACAGTTACCATATAGGGCAGTGTAATTATCCCATTTAGACCCTAACCTTTACAATGTCAGATGTGCTTGTAGGGGAAGTTATTGTTCATCCTTAGCTTCAGAGGACCAATGATATCATGGGGTCTTGATAAACATGTGCATTGGATTTAAGTGAGACAGAGTTGCACAGAGTCATCAACCTTACTCTCTCTTCCAGGGTCATTGAAGTCTAGTGGCAAGACAAAAGTCAGGATGACTGGCGATGGCCCAGGATGCAGTGGGCAACTTGGGCATCTTTGATACCTGACCAAACTCTAAGGGCTCCACAGAACCTGCTTCAGCTGCCTTCATGGCCAATTGAAACACATTGTTCTCCTATTCTCATTCCTGAATGAAGTCTTTACACACTTTAGTTAATTTCTAGGGGAAAGTAGAGATGGTAGGAAGGAAGATAGATGTAGGAAAAGCAGCTGGATTAGAACAAGTGTACATAAGATAGGATGAAGACAGGAGCATCTGGAGTACCTCAACATCTCTTGGGAATCCTCTTTCCATTTACATTCTGTGCTAGGCATTGTTAGAAGAATTTTCAAGATTTTGAAAGACCATCACCTGAAAGAGGAATTGAACTTTTCTTTTTCTACCCCCAAATGAGGAGCAATGGCTACAAGTTTCAAAGAGACAAATTAAGGGTTAACACAAGGAAAAAATTCATGGTGCTTAGAATTATTTCAGATTGCAATGGGCTGTATCAGAAGGGAATAGGTTCTCTTCTTCCTGTTGTTCCACAAACAAAAGATGGATAACCACTTGGATATGTTGTAGAGGTGATTCTGCTTAAGGTTCTAGAAGGAAAAGATGATCTCTGAGGTCTCATAATAAGCTGATGTTTCTGTAATTATCTTCTTGAGGATAGTATTCATCAGGTATAAGGGCTGAGGTATCTGAGTATACGAATCATTATTAATTATTTACCATTTTTAGTATTAATATCCCTGAATATAATTACATCCTTGATGACAAACAATCAATAAAATACTGGCAGTAAGTAATGATTATGTTAATAATAATGAGGATAATGACTTCTTTCCCCAAGCTTTTGGCTTTCCCACATTTTCTTTTTTAATTTTGGCATGTGTTCTTCTCCTCTTCTCTGTCCCCCACCCCCACCCCAACTGCCTCGGTTCATTTTCCGGTATAGCCAGTGGAGTCAGGTTAGTTGGATTTTCTCTTATCATTTATTAGAGAGACTTTTGGCATTTCCTCCCTCTGAAGACAAATGTCTTGGATCCCTTCCTTGTCCCCTAAAAGCCAGGGGGACACCCTGTCTAGCCTCTATTTCCAGACAGTGATAATCCACCTGGATTTATTTTGAGCCAGCTCTCTGTAAGAGGGAACATCTTTGTAGCTGATGTTTCTGGTGGCAAGCCCAACACCAGAACAGAATCATTGTAATGTTGTCCCACAGAATGTACTTTCCTATAGAACTGACATCCAAATAGAAAATATTCCCGAATTGTAAGGTCCAGCTAGGTAAGCCAGCAGATGCTGGGAAAGGCCATCCCTCATTTTCATAAAGCTAGTGGTGAAAGTGATCCTTCCTTATAGCTCTGATTTGCCAAGCAGCTTGGCAAAGGCAAGGGGATGAAAGAAATTCAATTCAGTCCAGTTCAATTTGGTTTGATTCAATTAAATTCTGTTCACTTCTGTTTAGTTCAATTCAGTTACATGAAATTTAATTGGATTCAACAAGCATCTTTAAAGCACCTACTATGTGCCGAGCCCAATAATAGTTGCTGGGAGATCCAAAGATTAAAATGATATGGCAAGGGGCAGCTAGATGGCACAGTGGATAGAGCACCGGCCCTGGAGTCAGGAGTATCTGAGTTCAAATCCGGCCTCAGACACATAACAGTTACTAGCTGTGTGACCCTAGGCAAGTCACTTAACCCCAATTGCCTCAGTAAAAAAAAAAAAGAAAGAAAGAAAATGATATGGCAAGGGGGCAGTAGTGGATAGAGCACTGGCCCTGGATTCAGGAGGACCTGAGTTCAAATCCAGCCTCAGACACTTAACACTTACTGGCTGTGTGACCCTGGGCAAGTCACTTAACCCCAATTGCCTCACCAAAAAAAAAAAAAAATGATATCGCAAACCCTCTGCCCTCCTGGATCTTACAATTTAATGGGAGAGGGGAGATGAAATGACATTAACAGTATTTTCTAGACTGACATTTTTGTCACATGGTGTGAAAAAGGAGATTTAATGAGTCTTCTTATTAAAGACTTATTAAAAACTTTGCCAAATCTGACAGGCTTTTCTCAAACTTCATCCTTCTTTATCTCTCTGACCACTGTCCACCCTCTCCTCCTGGATGCTCTTTGTGCTTTCATGACAACATGTACTCCTGGTTCTCATGCATTTCTGACTGTACCTTTTCAGGCTTTTCTGTGTCATCATCATCACCACCACCACCATCACTGTGCTATCAAACAGTGCGTATACCTCAGGGTTTATCCAGGGCCCTTTTTCTTTGCTTTCTCTAGTCTCTACTATCAAGTGAGACAATATTGTAAAGTGCTTATCCCTGTGCCTGGAACTTAGTAGGCACTATATAAATACTTATTATTTTCTCTCCCTTCTCTCCCTTGTTACTTGCTTTAGTTCCTGTGAGTTTAATTATCTCTATGAAGATAATGACCTATATCTCTATATCTAGTCCCAACCTTTCTTTCTCTCCCTCCCTTCCTTCCATCCTTCCTTCCTCTCTGCTTCTCTCTCTCTCTCTCTCTCTCTCTCTCTCTCTCCTGACCTCCAGTTTTGCATCACCAAGTGTCTAACAGACAATTCAAACTGGATTTTTAATTAAACTCAACATGTCCAAAATAGTACTTATAATCTCTTCTCCCTCAAATCACAAATTTGGAATTTACCTTTTTAATTGGGCACCAATCATCCTTGCAGTCTCTTAAATTTGCAACTCTGTCATCCTGTACTCTTCACTCTCTTTCATCCCACCCATCCAATCAGTTACCAAATCCTGTTGTTCCTACCAATACTTTTCTCTCTCACCTCACTACTCACAAACCTTCTGTCTTAGTTCAAGCTTTCATCACCCCTTGCTTGCCTAGACTATTGCATTAGCCTCTTAATTGGTCTCCCTGCCTCGAGTCTCTCCTAATTCCAATCCTTCTTCCTTCACACAGCTGCCAAAGTAATTTTCCTTAAGTGCTGGTCCAATCATACCACTAACTACTCAATAAACTCCAGTGGATTACTACTGCCTCTAGAATAAAATATAAACTCCTCTGTTTGGCATTTAAAGCCCTTCACAACCTGGCTCCAACCTACCTTTCCACCCTTCTTCTATTACTCTTTTTCACGCTCTACGGTCTAGCCAACTTGGCTGTCTTTATAATCTATATATACAACACTCCATCTCTTTCCTCTATATCTTTGTATTGGTTGTCCTTCCTGCTGGGAATTTACTCCCTATTATTCCCTCCTTATAGAACCCTGACTTTCTTCAAGACTTGGCTCAAGCTCCATCTTCTAAATGACATTAATTTTATCTTCCTAGCTGCTAATGTCTCCTCCACTCCCCAAATTACTTCATTAATTTCACATTTATTCCAAATTCAAATCCAGTCTTGGAAATATACTAGCTTTGTGACCCTAGGAAAATCACTTAACCTTTGTTTGCCTCAGTTTCTTCAACTGTAAAATGGGAATAATAATAGAACCTACCTCCCAGGGTTATTTTTGAGGATAAAATGAGATATTCACTAAATGTTTCTTTCTTTCTTCTGTATTGTTATATGTTTTCAAGTTGTCTCCTTTGATAGAATTTAAACTCTCCAAGTTTCACTTTTATACCCCCAGGGCCTTGTCTAGTATCTAGGATGAAGTAGGTACTTAACAAATGCCTATTGACTTATGCCCATCCTGGAAGGATAAGAAAGATGACTTCTCCCACCCTTTCTTGCACCTCCCTGCTGTCTTTGTCAAGGCATTCAGTATATTAAATATGGATATAATTAACTCCCTACATAGATAGTGACTCCCTCATAACCACAGATCTTCAAGGACTCCCTTGACAACCTTTCATTGGGGCTTTAGGAGATGTCATTGAAAGTCAGGTATTGGCTGAATTATATGGTCCCTGAGTTCTCTTCCAACTCTCCTATCCTCCACTCCCTTTTGAGAATGAAGGATGAACAGCTCACTACTCCCCAACTATCTTCAGGAGATTATCTTTTGGAGAGCCTTGCCAAGTACCTTGATCCATTCATGAGTACCCTTTCTCTACCACTTTTTTCCAGTTCTGCAACAAAGATCAATTCAACCCTGACATTGTTCCTGGAAGGAAGATATCGATTTACTCTCTTATAGCCCAATTAACCATCCTGGTAATTGTTCAGGACCAAAGTGCCCCTCCCTTGGCCACCACTCTTTTATATGTGATGCCTTTCCCTATTAGAAAATGAGGTCCTTGGGGACAGCTAGGTTGCACAGTGGATAAAGCACCAGCCCTGGATTCAGGAGGACCTGAGTTCAAATACGGCCTCTGATACTTGAAACTTACTAGCTGTGTGACCCTGGGCAAGTCACTTAACCCTCATTGACCTGCAGGGAAAAAAAAGAAAATGAGGTCCTTGAAGGCAGGGACTTTATGTGTTCTTTTTATTTGCCCCCTTAGGACTTGCCACTGTGCTTTTTCTTTCTTTCTTCCTTCCTTCCTTTCTTTCTTTCTTTCTTTCTTTCTTTCTTTCTTTCTTTCTTTCTTTCTTTCTTTCTTTCTTTCTTTCTTTCTTTTTTTTTTTTGCTTGGGGCAATGGGGGTTAAGTGACTTGCCCAGGGTCACACAGCTAGTAAGTGTTAAGTGTCTGAGGCCGGATTTGAACTCAGGTACTCCTGAATCCAGGGCTGGTGCTTTATCCACTGCGCCACCTAGCTGCCCCCAACCACTGTGCTTTTTCAATCATTTATTCTGGGATCCTGTAATTTTTCATACTCTAGTTCCCCTTGATCCCTGGATCTTCTTTTAAGGTTGACTAATCATTTTATTTTCCTATAAGGAGTTCAAGGGTCTTGATGGGCAGATAGCTGTTTTCCTGGGCCTTGGAGGGGGCCGGGGGACAGCACTCAAAGGTCTGAAGCCAACTCTCTATCCCCTTGCTGGTGCTCTTCACCACCTTGTTGTAGATCGTGCAGTTCATAATGTAATTAGGTAATGTAGTAGTAACGTAGTTACTAACCCCCTCCCCCAACTCCTTATAGTAATGTAGTTTCATATACAACTAAGGCAACACATAGGAGTCAAAGAGATTGGCTTTGCAAATGTCCCTGATGCCCTTGGCTTCCATCATGGTATGGATAATATTTTTTTCAATTAACTTTTTTTCCCAATAAACAAGCATTTATTTTTTCTTTCTCCCACCTTCCTTTCCATAATGGAAAAGAAAGAAAACAAAATTCTTATAAAAACAATGATAATAATAACAGCTAGCATTTATATAGAACTTTAAGGTTTGAAAGAGCTTTACATAGATAGGTTAACTCATCTAGGCCATGTCCAAAAATATGGGTCTCATTTTTCATATTTAGTCCACCATTTCTCCACTGGGAGGTGGATAGCATTTTCAAGAAGTTTACCTTCCATACTGAATGGCCTGCTGCTTAGGCCACAGTTGGTGTAGGTGGTGCACCTGATTCATTTATTGTTGTGATTATGCTTTTTTGGTGCCCCCTTTTTTCTTCCTCTTCTTGGTCAACTTATAGGAGCCCAAAAGGCTGTATTTTCTCCAACAAGTGTCCCAACTCTCTTGGGAAATGATTGCTACTAAAGGGGATCTCCCCAAATTGCCTGAAATATAGGCAAGGGAACCTTAATGCCTTCAGTGCCAAATAGAGGTGTTTTTATTTGAACCTACAAGGTAATAGGAAGCCAGTTCCCTCATTGAAGGAGCCATAAAGAGACAGAGGAAACCTATGCCTGGGACTCTGGGCCCTTCCCATCCCTCCTCCTGCTCCTATTTACATTTGTATCTGCCCCAGAAAAGGAAAAAAAACCCTAGCCTGCTTTAGCACACAAGCATTTTTTAGCAAATCAGCAAACAAATGTTTTATCAGTGATGCAATAAAAGAAAAAAACCCCAGCAATGTTCAATCAGAATCTGGGCATTTTTACCTTAACAAGAAGATTTCAGTACGGGACATTGTCCTCAGATATTTAGAGGACCTTTGTGTGAATGAGGAATCAGAAAGCCTTTGTGGCTCCAGAGGATAGAATTAGGGATGACAACAGGTGAAAATTATAGCGAGATAGGTTTGGGGTCAATGTAAGAAGGAGCTCCCTAACATTTAGAGCTATCTTTGGATGCTATTTTCTTTTTTTTTGAGAATTAAAAAAAATTAAACATCCTTATCTATCTATCTATCTATCTATCTATCTATCTATCTATCTATCTATCTATCTATCTATCTATCTATTTGTTGGTGAGGCAATTGGAGTTAAGTGACTTGCCCAGGGTCACACAGTTTAAAAAAAAAATTTTAAGCAGGGCAATGATGGTTAAGTGACTTGCCCAAGGTCACACAGCTACTAAGTGTCAAGTATTAGAGGCCAGATTTGAACTCAGGTCTTCCTGAATCCAGGGCCAGTGCTTTATCCACTGCACCACCTAACTGCCCCCTAAACATCTTTATTTAAAGTTTTGAGTTCCAAATTCTAACCCTCCCTCCATTCCTTCTTTCCCTCCTCCCTGAGGCAGTAAGCCATCAGATATAGTTTATGTATGTGCATTATGTAAAATACATTACTTCCCTTCTCTCATTTTACCATTCAGGGAAACTGCCCTTGCTGGTCCTTACACATGGCAATCTATGTCCTATTTCTGTGTTTTTGGAGAAAGAAAAAAAACATACCTTATTTTATTATTCTGAACTTTATAAATACGAGCAAACAGGAACATTTCTAATACAAGGAAGATCAAGATGAAACTACAAATCTCATTACATACAAGATGTTATTTTTTAAGCCTATACTTAATTCAGCATGTTAGTTCCAAAACTATGTTGGTTACTCCTGTTGGCCTCTCACCCTCATTCTGATCTTTTCTGTGCAGTTTGGAAAAACTTTTTTTTGGCACTTTTTTTCTTCTTTTCTTTCTTGCTTTTTTGGCATCATTATCAATAGATTCTTCTCTCTTCATGCTACAGCCCTCCCTGTCCCCCCACCCCCCAAATCCCAAACACAAAAACCAAAGAGCAACCAAAAACCCCCTCTGCAACAAGTTTACAGGGTTAATAAAAGCAAATTCAGGTATTAGCCATGTCCAACAAGATGTGTTTCATTGTGTACCTCTAGACATTGCCTGTGTATCAAAGGGTAGAGAGCATGCTTTGTTTCTGGTCTTCTGGAGTTATGGTTGGTCATTACATTGACCAGAATTTTTCAGTCTTTTAAAGCTACTTTTCTTTACAAAGTTGCTATTCCTATATACATTGTCCTCCTTTTCTTTCCCCATTGTCCCCTCAAAATTATCATGTATTTACATAATTATTTCACATTTACTTTGTGTGTGTGTGTGTGTGTGTGTGTGTGTGTATGTGGCAATTGGGGTTAAGTGACTTGCCCAGGGTCACACAGCTAGTAATTGTTAAGTGTCTGAGGCCTGATTTGAACTCAGGTCCTCCTGAATCCAGGGCTGGTGCTCTATCCACTGTGCCACCTGCCTGCCCCTTCATATTTACTTATAATTGTGCTTTTGTCTCCTCTAATAGAATGTAAGCTCTTTGCGGTCAGGGACTGGTTCATATCTGTCTTTATGTCCTGAGTGTCTAGAATAGGACCTGCCGCATAGTAGGAACTTGATTGATTCAGTGATTGATTAAAAAGAGCTCCGTTCTTGGGTGAAGGAGACCTGGTTCAAATACCACCTCAGACAGTTACTAGTCATGGGATCACATGAAAGACAATTCATTTTCTTGGCTTTAGTTTCCTAACCTGTAAAATGGTGTGTGTATTTTGTATATATGTGTATATATATATATGAGTAATTTGTATAAATTTATATATGTGTATTTTGTATACATGTATTTATTTGTATTTATGTATATATAAGTTTTGTAAATATGTATATGAGTTTGTGTGTGCATTATATACATAAGATTCCTTCTAGGACTGAATTCTATATGCTATACTCACATAGAGAACAGGCATGGAGGATGGTAGTGGGGATGGAGAAGCAGAAGAAGGAAGGGGTGATGTGGGGCGAAGCCTTGAAAGAAAAAGAAAGAACAAAACCTTCCACAGTAGCCATCCTTCCCCTGGAATATTCAAAGATTCATTCAAAGAATGTGTTCCTAGGACCATGGAGCTATTCTATCTACCTTTCCCCTAACCCCTTTGGCCCAGCACATAATTCAGAATTCTGGTGCTCAATGTGTACGTGTTAAACTCATCAGATTAAGACCAGTAGTGAGCAGCCTCTTCTGAAGGGATAGCCAGACTGTTCCTGGATGGTTTTCCCTCCCTAGTTTAATCATCTGGGAGTTCATTTACAGAAATGCCCGTAATCTAGTGAACATGTGTGGAAGAATCAAAATGAAATGACCAGCTCTTTCCCAGGGCCACAATCCAGCCCTTGTAATTTAATTGCATTTAAACCATTGGCAACAGCCTGGGCCTTCATTCTAGCAATATGCTCCTTGAAGGTTGCAGTCACTTGTGTTTTTTGTGGTTTGCTAAGGGATTCCCAGAAAGGGCAGGAGTTACTCTGGGATGTTTACTGGAGTTTACTGAAGTGTGTGTGTGTGTGTGTGTGTGTGTGTGTGTGTGTGTGTGTGTGTGTGTGTCTGAACATCACCCCCACCTCATTAGTCAATATGCCCACTTAGAAGTTGGGCATATTTAGGTGTCCCTCCAGGAAGCTAGGCCAAGAAAGCGTCTTGTCACAGTGGGTTTCAAGCCCTTAGTAGCAGCCAAGCTTGAATTCTTTGATTCCTGGAGTCAAAATTTGAACATTGAAAAGGACCTTAGAGATCATCTACTCCAGATCTTACTTCCATCTGAGGCAGCTAGGTGGCATAGTGGTGGAGTGCTGGACTCAGCATCAGGATGACAGTTCAAATCCCACCTTAGACACTTACTAACTACAATGCTGGGGAAGTCTCAGTTTCCTTATCTGTAAAATGGCGGTAATAATAGCACTTCTCTTCCAGGGTTATTTTGAGGATCAAATGACAACATATGTAAATCTACTTTGCAAATATAAATACATAAATGGTAGCCAATATTATTACATCCATCTGCTCTTTCCTTATATAGCCATCACTCTAATTCATGCTCTCATCCCCTCTTGTCTAGACTTGGATTAGCCTCCTAATTGGTGTCCTTGCCTTTTAGTTTCTCCCCTTTCCTATTTAACCTCCATACAACTACATAATTTATATCTCTAAAACTCTGAGTGTCACTCCTCTGCTCCAGAAGCTTCAGTGGCTTTTTATTCCTTCTAGGATTGAATATGAGCTCCTCTGGGTGTCATTTACAATCCTTTAGAATCTGGCTTCATCCTACCCTTCCAGAATGATGGCCTGTTGCTCCCTTTCCACACTCTGTGTTCTAGCCACAGCAGTCTTTGTGCTATTCTCCAGACACAGAATTCCATCCCCCATCCTGCTGTACCCCACCCCTCTCCAGGCCTTTAGTACAGGTGGTCTGTCAGCCCTGGCTGGACTGCTTTCTTCTCTTTTCCATTTGTAGAACCACTAACTTCTTTACAGTATTTCTCGGTTGTTTACTTCATGGCCTATTCCCAGGAAGTAGTAGTAGTAGTAGTAGTTGTAGTAGTAATAGTCATCTTATCAACATTATCACATTTGATCCTCTCAACCACTCCTTGAGGAAGAGACTAGGAGTATTCTTCCATTTCCAGTGAGGAAACTGGGGCTTAGAGAAAAGTAAATTTCTTGATCATAGTCGTAGTATTAGTAAGAGATGGAGGCGGGATCCAAATCTAGAAAAAAAATCAGTCCATTCTAGATTTAAATCTTTGGTCTCTCAGGACTCCAGATGTAGAGATCTCTCCGTGAAATTGCTCTAGAAGGCCAGGGTAAGTTTTCCAGGACTGTGAGGAAAGCATTATAGAAGCCTTTTAGCTGTTTAGATATGACAACCCTTGTTATTGCTGTCTTCTGGAAATGTCCAGTTTATGACAATCTTCCACTTATACTTTCCTCAAGTATGGAGGACAGAGCAGCAATAACTTTTACTTTATCTTCATCTCTGCTCAGCTCCTATCTCCCAATTCTAATAGCAGTCATGTGGGTCACCTTCCTTACCTAGACTGTGCTCCTCATAGTAAGGCATCATGGGCATTTACTCTCTCCCCCTTCATCTTACCTTTACCCTAAGTATACTGTTCTTAATGTCTCTTGCCTGTGTCCTGCCATTAAGATCCACTGGGTTTCCTCACGGAAACTGAGAAAAAAATTGGTAACATCTTAAAGGGTTAAGATTTCAGGAGCAGAGGGTCAAAGACTTAGATCTTGAAGGGACCTTAGAAGTCATCTAATTCAACACTTTCATTTGACAAGTGAGAAAACTGAGGCCCAGAGAGAGCAAATAATTTGACCATTTGACAAAGTCATTTAGGTAATAGATGGAAGACCTAGGTTTTAACCGCAATAGGGATGTGTCTGGTATATTAGGAAGAATCTGAATCATGAGTCAGAAGAACTGGCTTCTAGTCCTGGCCTGGGCTGGCTACTAGTTAAAGGAATGGGAATGTTCAGGAGCTTTTGAGTTCTAGGTAGCTGTGTGGCCTTGGGCAAGTCTCTTTCCCCCTCAGGGTCTCAGATCCTTCAGCTATAAAATGAGGTAGTTAGACTAGGTTATATGATCATGATGTTGTGCTCTGTCTTCTTTTCTAGCTCTATTTTCTGATGTTTTGTTTTACTCTTGGGGCTTTCATTTTTGTTTTTTGTTTTGTTTTTGGTGAGGCAATTGGGGTTAAGTGACTTGCCCAGGTTCACACAGCTAGTTAAGTGTTAAGTGTCTGAGGTCGGATTTGAACTCAGGTCCTCCTGACTCCAGGGCCATTGCTCTATCCACTGCGCCACCTAGCTGCCCCTCTTGGGGCTATTTTTAATTTCTTAGGGACATGAGTTTCAAGCTAAAGGAATGAATTCCTAATAGTGGAACTTTAGATATTATTCAGGGACTCAGGAGAATTTAGGGGAGATGGGAAGTTTCAGGAAGTTTTTAGATTATTTTTTGGATATGTTACGATGGGGATGACTTTTATGTATGGACTAGATTGATGCTGAGGTCCCTTCCAACTTTCAAATTATGTGATTCCAGATGTCCCTGAAAGTCCATCATGCAGCAGGGAGGAGTGAGGGGTTCTATTCTGTTTTCAAGTAATGCTACCCCTGTCTGACAACAATGGCGGGAAATGTAACTGTCAGGAGGAGAGGGTGGAGGAGAATGGAATTCAATAATGATAAAAGCAGATCCCTTTTTTGTGCTGAAGAAGATCTATTTGAGCAGGACTGATAGGACCATTCATATCTACTCATATGGCAAAAATTCTAACCAGCTTCTAGAATGGGGAGAGGGAGGCCGGATGTTGGAGAGTGAGGGGGGAGCAGGATGATACCTGCTAGTTTCTGACAGGAGCGGCTGCTCCCTCAATATAGAAATGCAGACCCTCATTTACAAATACTCCAGTCATTTGATCTGTTCCTTCAACTTGTTTAAAAATAAAACCCCTTCAGTCAAGCCAAGAGCCTTCCTTTGTAGAGCAAGAAGGGAGGAGGGCCTGAGAGAACTACATTTGATTCATATCAATTCATCAAATATTATTGAGGTTCTAGGTCCTGTGATAGGCACTGAAGGGGTTACAAATGCATATTTCCCTGCTCCATAGGAGCTTCAAATAGCATAGAAATCCTTCCTTCCTTCCTTCCTTCCTTCCTTCCTTCCTTCCTTCCTTCCTTCCTTCCTTCCTTCCTTCCTTCCTTCCTTCCTTCCTTCCTTCCTTCCTTCCTTCCTTCCTTCTGTCCTTCCTTCCGTCCTTCCTTCCGTCCCTCCTTCCTTCCTTCCTTCCTTCCTTCCTTCCTTCCTTCCTTCCTTCCTTCCTTCCTTCCTTCCTTCCTTCCTTCCTTCCTTCCTCCCTCCCTCCCTTCCTTCCTCTCTTCCTTCCTTCCTTCAATAAACATCTATAAAGTGCTTACTGTGTGCAGTACTTTAGACAACTAAGATCATAACTAAGAAACTGCCAACCTCCCTTCCTCGAGGGCATTTCCTTATATGGGAGTTTTCTGTATTAATTAACTCACTGCTTCACTCCTTATGCCCATGCTTGCTGTGTGGAGAGCACCTGCCGGGTATGGAGGGAGATACATGTATACAACTTAATGCAATTCAAGGCAGAACATGATGACCAGAATTCACTGTCAAGAATTTCTAAGCTCTTAGCTTCCAAGTGGTATTTTTCCTTCTCTGGGCTCATATTTACATGAAGACTCAAACCTGTTTTTTTAAAAAACGTTTCTTCTCTTTTTGCTTTGCAGAGGACAGTTGAGCTGAATTTCCTAATATGGTTCTGAAGCCCCCTCTGGCCACAGCTCTGTATTTGGAGAGGGGCATTGTATGCTGGCCTTATAACAACAGTAATGACCATTTCTGGCTAAGAACCAATAGAAGAAAGGAAAGGAGGGAAGGAAAGAATAGGAACAGAAAGAAAGCCAAACTAGGCTGCTGGATCAGAACAGCAAATATTTAGGCAAGATGGCCTCACATTTTGTAGCTAAATATTATCTGTGCTTGTCATCCCCCTACCCTCCATAGGAAAAAAAGACCTGATTTTCCTTTGCAAACTCAGGCCTTTGAAAGGCTTGGATGAGTTGCAGAGTGGAGGAGAGAAGTATTTGCAGCATGCTAAAAATAAGTCCGGGCATCAGTGGAATGGAACTTGCTTTTGTATCTGTCACATAAACTGTTTCCCAAAACACCCTTAAATAATGCGGCAAGCAGATGGAGAGAAAGATGAAGTGGTCTTGGCAGGGAGCAAAGATATTTGGAGATGGGATTGGCAAAGGAATGGAGAGTGTGAGCTGAGAAAGCTTGGTCCCATAGAGATCAGCCCTGAAGTGTGATTGGAGGGAAGAGAGGTTTTTGTGTCCCCACAGGAGGAAGAGTCAGAGGGGGTTAAGCTGGGGGGTTAAGTCCCAGGTCATCTGGGAGAGTTTGGAGGGCCCTGGTCCTTTAGGGTAGGTAATTAAGATCTTGGGTCTGGGTGCTGAGAGCAAGAGTTTCTGAGATGAGCAGGTCTGGAAGTTCCTCTTGGCTGCTTGGCTGCCACGGAACCCAGGGAAATCTCACCTTGTCTGTGAGGTTTTCTCTGATTATTCCAATTTGGTTTGATCTCTCTCTCTTTCTTTCTTTCTTTCTTTCTTTCTTTCTTTCTTTCTTTCTTTCTTTCTTTCTTTCTTTCTTTCTTTCTTTCTTTCTCTCTCTCTCTCTCTCTCTCTTTCTTTGGTAGGGCAACGAAGGTTAAGTGACTTGCCCAAGGTCACACAGCTAGTAAGTTGTCTGAGGCCAGATTTGAACTCAGATCCTCCTAAATCCAGGGCTGGTGACACCTAGCTGCCTCCATCAATTTGGTTTTATCTCAGCAGTGTATCAGCAGAAGTTTTGGGTTCAGATCCCAGTTTATAACATGTATTACCTTAGTACATTTACTTCTCCTCCCTGGGTGTTGGTATCTTCTTCTGCAAAATGAAGTGCTTGTAAGAAATTATTTTTAATGTCCCTTAGGGATCTACATCCCACACCCCTCTGAGCTTCTACAGCAGCTGCTCAAGTCAAGAGCCACTAAACTGTAAGCTACTTGAGGGCAGCTTTCTGGTTTTTAAAGATCTTTGTGTTTCCCAAAGGCCTGGCCCCTCAAGTACTTGAAGGACTGCTGGGTTTGTGAGGGATTGGATCTGTGGTGCTTGAACCTAAAGGTAGAAATAGGAGCAATGGGGAGAAGCTGCAAAGAGGCAGATTTCTGCTTCATGTCAGGGGAAAAAACCGTCTTAACAATTAGAGCTCTCTCTAAATGGAATGGGCTGTCTAGGGAGACAGCGGGATCTTCTTCAGGGGAGGATTTCAAGAAAAGGCAGTGATCGCACACCAGGGATATTATAGAAGGGATTTTAACTCAGGTAAGGGCTGGACTAAATGAGCTATGAGATTCTGTGAGTCTATTACAAAACTGAGCACCTCAGGAAATGTTCAGTGAGTGTACCATACAGCAGAGCACTTGATAATCCTGATAACAGCTAGCATTTATTTACTTTTTTTTTTTTTTTTGGTGAGGCAATTGGGGTTAAGTGACTTGCCCAGGGTCACACAGCTAGTAAGTGTTAAGTGTCTGAGGCTGGATTTGAACTCAGGTCCTCCTGACTCCAGGGCTGGTGCTCTATCTACTGCACTACCTAGCGCCCCTAGCATTTATTTATATAGTATGTTAAGGTTGTGAGGCACTTTACAAACATTATCTCATTTGATTGCTCACAACAATGGTGCTGTTATTGTTGTTGCTGAGTTGTTTCAGTGGTGCCCAAACCTTCGTGACCCCCTTTGGGGATTTCCTGGCAAAAGATAGTACAGTGGTTTTCCAATTGCTTCTCCAGCTCATTTTACAGAAAAGTAACTGAGGTAAACAAGGTTTTAAGTGACTTGTCCAGGGTCACACAGCTGGTAAGTGTGTGAGGCCAGATTTGAATTCAGGTAGATGAGTCTTCCTGACTCCAGGCCCAGCATTCTATCCATTCACCACCTAGCTGTCCTAGGTACCACTATTATACCCATTTTATAGATGAGGAAATGGAGCCTGAGTTAAGTGACTTGTTCAGAGTTGTACAGTTATCCAGTGTCTGAGATAAAACTTGAACTCAGGCTTTCATGGTTCTAAGTCCAGTACTCTATGTATTGTGCCATCTAACTGTGCCATACTATTTTTTGATCAACCTGTGAGCTTCTTGATGGGGGCAGTTCCTCAAAACTGTAGTTCATAACTCATCTCCTTATTTTCATCCAGTGATTGTCTTGTCCATGCCTCCTTCTAAATCCTCCAAGAAAAGTCCACCAAATATTTTGGGAGTCTTTCTCTAACTCTTTCTCATCTCTTCAAGGTATTACCCTATACCTCTTCTCCCTTTCTTAGCCAAATTCTTTGAAACAGCTGTCTATACTTTCTGCCTTGAAACTCCTTGAAAAAGCTGCCTGTACTTTCTGCCTCCTCTCCCTCTCCTTTCACTCACTCCTCAATTCTTTGTGCCCTGGCTTCTGAACTTATCACTCAACCAAGACTGCTCCTCCAAAGAGATCAATCATTTCATAATGGACCAATATGATGTTTTTTCTCTTGGTCCTCACCCTTCTTCACTAATTTATTGCATTTAATACTATTGAACACTCACTCCTCTATATTCACTCTCCATTCTCTGAGTTCTCATCATACCACTCCCCATTGTTCTCTTCCTATCTGTCTGCTTGATCCTTCTCAGTCGTCTTTCCTGGTTCATCATCCATCTCATGCCACCTGTGATTGTTCCCTAAGATTCTGTCCTAGGCTTCTTCTCCCTCCATACTCTTTCTTTCCAACTTCATCAACTCCCATGAGCATAACTATTATCTCTATGTGGATGGTGACTACATATATATATATATATATATATATATATATATATATATATATATGTGTGTGTGTGTGTATATATGTATATATATATATATATACACACACACATATATACTCTCTCTATATATACCATACACACACATACACATACACACATATATACTCTCTCTCTCTATATATATACCATATATATATATATATACACACATAATTGGCACCAGTCTCTCTCCTGGGTTTCTGTCCTTCATTACCAGCTGCTTGATGGACATTTCACACCGGGAATCCCCATGCCATCTCAAGCTCAATGATTTTAAAATAGAACTTATTGCTTTCTATTTTCTTCTTTTTTCCCAACTCCCCTATTGTGGTGGAAGATATTAGTGTCCTCCCAGTCACCCAGACTGGGTCATCCTTGACTTCTCACTCTCACTCACCACACATATCTAATCTGTTGCCAAATCTTGCTGTTTTTTCCTTCACAACATCTCTCATCCTTTCATTCATTCAAACAGTTGACTGAAAGGTATAGAGACGATAAAATTCTAATTGTTAACTTTTTGTTGACTATAAGCAGATTTTGATTTTGTAGAGCAAAATGATGATTTAAAATCTCTTATAGGACTATAGATTTTTGAGATGGGAAAGATAGATGTAATTTAGTTCAGACACTTTAAAAATCAGATAAGAAAGATGGGAACTAAAGAGATGAAGTGATTTGACCAAGAGTTATGAAGATAGAGAGTAGCAGAGGTAGACTTTGAATCCATGTCTTCTCATTCCAAAGTACTCATTTCCACTATACTACACTCATCCCAAGTTTCCGCTAACAAGGCAACTCCCACGTGTATGTCAAAATTGCACACAGCTCCTTGAAAGATATAACCACGGAGATAACTTTGATGACCCTTTGAGATACTGAATGAGTCATCAGATAGGATGAATGCTTGCTAAAGGTGTTTGCTATGTTATGAAAGATGTCTAAATCAGAGCCCAAAAGGAAGAGGGATTCCCTATAGATCAAGTGTTCTTAACCTTTTTTGTGTGTGTATCATGGACCCCTTTAGCAGTCTGGTGAAGTCTCCGTACCCTATTCTCAAAATAATGTTGCAAAGTACATAAAATAAAATACCTAAAATTACAAAGGAAGCTAATTATATAGCAATAAAGATATATATGTGTATATGTATGGATGTAAATATACATACCATGTGTATATATATGTGTGTGTATACATGTATATGTGTGTGTATGTGTATGTATATGTATGCGTATGTATATGTGTGTGTGTGTGTGTGTGTGTGTGTGTGTGTGTGTGTGTATTACCCATCTAGGTTCACAGACCTCCCTGAAATCTACCCATAGACTGTCAGTTAAGAACCTTGCCAAAGATAGTGAGTTCATCTGATGCTACTCTTTGTGGATGACAATGTGCTACTTGCTTCAAGTCTTAGAATATTGCAATAAGAACCCCCCAAACTCAAAAGAGTTTTCAGCCCATGTATATGCTAGAAAAAATAGATGATAAATGTTAATTATTCTGGCTTCCATTATTGATTGTTTCCTGTGACTTTTTTCTTTAACAAGACTAGAAATTCCTTAATGAGAGGAATTGGGTCTTTTATATGTTTGTATCCCTTTTTCTCCTACAGGGTCTAAATGCTTAATGAATTTTCATTGTCTCAAATTTTATGGGCAGCTGCAGTTTGGTTCATGGAGGCACATGAATGTCCTGTAAAAACTGTTTTCGTACTAAATGGATGATGGTTCAAGAGCTGGAAGGGACCTTGGAAGTCATCTAGTCTAATCCCCTCATTTTACAAATGAGGTAACTGAATCTCAGAGAGGTTAAGTGATTTATCCAAAATTACATTGGTAGTAAGAGGAAGAACAAAGATTTAAATTCAGGTCATGCTATTCCCATTCAGAGTTCTATTAAGGACTCACATTTATATGGTGCTTGACAGTTTACAAGAAGTTTTC
This sequence comes from Dromiciops gliroides, assembly GCF_019393635.1. Taxonomy (NCBI): domain Eukaryota; kingdom Metazoa; phylum Chordata; class Mammalia; order Microbiotheria; family Microbiotheriidae; genus Dromiciops; species Dromiciops gliroides. The sequence goes on from NC_057861.1 coordinate 104,900,409, forward strand.
CTAATATCAACTTTCTGTGTATATATTATTTGATTCCATTTTTCAGATGAGGAAACTGAGGTTTAGAGAAGTTAATGAACTTACCCATAATCACATAGCCAGTAAATATGAGAGATGAGATCTGAACCCAGATTTTCTTGTTCCAAAGGAAAGCACCCTATTCACTTTGCTTTATTGTCTCCCAAGTCTGGGGAACTTTAGTATCTATTTAAGGGAATGGGTAGGAGGTAGTTATTTCTGGGGTTCACCAACAGTTCCTCTCTCTCAGTTAATATCACTGTGGTTGGCCCTAAAAGGTGCTTTGTAGCCAGATTGGTCCTGGAAGTGGGGGTGTTGCAACAGGAGATGAGGTACATGTGGCATCTACAGGAGAGGAGCCACTTATGTAAAATAAGATCATGTGACTAAGAACTAAGCAAACTGTGCATGACATTTGATCCAGCAATACCACTTCTAGGTTTATATCCCAAAGACATCCCCCAAAAGAGAAAAAGACCTATTTGTGCTCTTTTTGTGGTGGCTAAGAATTGGAAATCAAAGGAATGCCTATCAATTGGGGAATGGCTAAACAAGCTGTGGTATATGATAATGATGGAATATTATTGTGCTATAAGAAATGACAAGCATGGGGGTGGCTAGGTGGCTACACCAGTGGATAAAGCACCAGCCCTGGATTCAGGAGTACCTGAGTTCAAATACAGCCTCAGACACTTAACACTTACTAGCTGTGTGACCCTGGGCTAGTCACTTAACCCCCATTACCCCGTAAAAAAAAAAAAAAGAAATGACAAGCAGGATGATTTCAGAAAGGCCTGGAAAGACTTGTATGAATTGATGTATAGTGAAGTGAGAAGAAACAAGAGAATGTTGTACACAGAAACAGAGAATATTGTTTGATGAAGAACTGTGAATGATCTTACTATTATCAGCAATACAATGATCCAAGACAATCCCAAAGGACTAATGATGAAACACATTATCCACCTCCAAAAAAAGAACTGAAATTGATGGAACGCAGACCGAAGTATGCTATTTTCACTTTCTTTCATTTTTTCTTTTATTCGAGTTTTTTTGTACAAAATGACTAATGTGGTGAAGTTTTACATAAATGCACATATATAGCCCATATCTGATTGCTTACCACCTCAGGGAGGGGAGAGGGGAAGGAGGGATAAAATTTAAAATGCAAAACATTTATTATTAAAAAAAAAGTCAAGGAAAATAAAGAAATGGGCAAAACCAGCTGAAATTCTTGGTCGTTTTTTGCTTATTAAGAGATGACTTTGCAAGCAGCTAAGTCTAGAAATACTGGTCCCACTGGTCCTTGGGTTGTGATACCTTACTTCCATGGGCGTAGCCCCTTTTGGCATCCCTGGATGCTAAAGCATTTTTAAAGTGGTTTCCAGAGAAATTACTTCTCAGATACAGAAGAGAAGAAAATTTTAGAAAACACAAATGCCCAGTTGACTTCCTTTTTGCAAGTATGGGGCCCCTTAGAAAGTTTTTCAGACTTTTAAAAGAATAATCTGCAGACATAAATGGGAGAGAGGAGAGGATGGAGGACCAATTTTTATATTAGCTTCTGATGTGCCTCTTTAAGAGTTTTGTAATTCTTACTACATTTCTCTCAAAAGTAGATTTTTATATGGAAGTCAAGACAGCAGGACTATGGTTTCAATTTAACTCCTCCCTTCCTGCCAAGGTCAGGGCTGTATTGTGCCCTTGCTCTGTAGGGACTAGAATCCATAGAAGTCTTAGGGTTGGAAGAAACCATGGAGGTAGTATTAAAAGTCGGCTTCTTCATCTGTGATTGGCAGGATGGTATTTTGTTAACATCTTAGGAGATGATATAATAGTATACCTCTTCCTAGCAGGGACTCAAATGATTTTCCAAACTCCTCATTTTTTTTTTGATGGGGCAATTGGAGTTAAGTGACCTGCCCACGGTCACACAGCTAGTAAGTGTCAAATGTCTGAGGCCAGATTTGAACTCAGGTCCTCCTGAGTCCAAGGCCAGTGCTCTATCCACTGCACCACCTAGCTGCCCCCCAAACTCCTCATTTTACAGATGAAGAAACTGAGACTCAATGAGGTTCAGGGACTTGTCTTATGTCACAGTAAGAAGCTGAGCTTGGATATGAACCCCTTTGCCTTTAAAACATGTGCTTTACATAATGGAAAAGAGAGAAACAGTGGATCATGTGTTTAGATTGAGGCAGCTTTCCATTAAAAGGAAAGGGCCTTCTTTATTCAAATTCAACTTGTCCTTTAAAAGAGACAGCAACCCCATTGATCCTCCAATATGTCATGGAATTTGGTGGGCAGAAGGTACTCGGACACTTTTACAATACAGTAGACTAGAAGAATTGGGAAGGGTATAGGAAGGATGAGCAGAGGAAAGAATTCCTCTTTTAGTCCATTTTTCTCTTCTCTGGAATCCATATGAGACAAATTAGTTTTACTCCCTCGTCTTGGACAGAGAACCTAGTTTCATCTCTTTTCTCCTTCTCTTGGAGGATAGGTGACCTTTTATCAAGGTCTACCCAACAGGGCATAGGGAAGATATTGATTTGTTGGTTAATTCTATTGTATTTGCAGGAATTTTGATGAGTTTATATTTTTAGTATTATTGTTAAGAATTACATCTTCCATTCATGGAGCCATTTTTCATGAATTGGTGTGTTTATATTGAGCTAGATTTCCCCAAATGCTTGTTATATACTTCATCAAATACCCCTCTACCTAACTCTTAGACAAAGTTATCTTTATCAGCTGAGTGGGGTTCAGCCTGCCCCAATAGCCTATTGTCCATTTGCCAAAATTTCAAGAGTTTTTGTATCAGAAAGGGAGCCATTTGAATCTCTGGTGCCCTTTTCTAGAGCAATGTTACTAACAGTCATCTTGTCTTGCTTCAGATCCTTTATAGTATTTCCTCTCTTCCTTTTCTATCCTTATAAAGTAACCTCCAGTGGGCAGCACAAATAGTGTTCACAGATGTAGTGAAAAATAAAGTTTATAATCTAATCTCTAAGTGAAGGAAAAACACTGAGAGATCAACTTGTAAAGTCAGGGAATGGAGGATATGAGCTTGGATATTAGGTTGCTGTGTGACCATGGGCAAATCACTTAGCCTTTATGATCTTTAGTTGTCATGTGTAAAATGAGAATGAAACATATTACCTTTCCTGCTGAATTGTTATATGGGAGGCACTTTGCAAGAGTTAGAGTGCTACATAAATAAATAGCATATGTTTTCATTAGCAATGATAATGATCAAGGACCTATGACTTCAACATAGTAGAATTCCTTCTACCTTTGTTAGCAATATATCTACAAACTATTTAGTCCTAGAGGGTTATGTGAGGCTCAGAGAGGTTATATGACTTGCTCATGGTCACATAGCTAGGAATGTTAGAGGTGGGATTTGAACCCAGGTCCTTCTGACTCCAAGTCCATCACTATCTCCACTATGCCATATATTTCTCTCTGCTGAGCATTATGATAACAAATTGATATATAAGAAGAATGAAATCCTTGAAGGTCTCTTTCTTTCTTTCTTTCTTTCTTTCTTTCTTTCTTTCTTTCTTTCTTTCTTTCTTTCTTTCTTTCTTTCTTTCTTTCTTTCTTTCTTTCTTTCCTCTCTTTCTTTCTCCCTCTCTTCCTTCCTTCCTTCCTCTCTCCCCCTTCTTTCCTTCTTTCCTTCTTTCCTTCTTTCTTTCTTTCTTTCTTTCTTTCTTTCTTTCTTTCTTTCTTTCTTTCTTTCCTCTCTTTCTTTCTTTCTTTCTTTCTTTCTTTCTTTCTTTCTTTCTTTCTTTCTTTCCTCTCTTTCTTTCTTTCTTTCTTTCTTTCCTCTCTTTCTTTCTTTCTTTCTTTCTTTCTTTCTTTCTTTCTTTCTTTCTTTCTTTCTTTCTTTCTTTCTTTCTTTCTTTCTTTCTTTCTTTCTTTCTTTCTTTCTTTCTTTCTTTCTTTCTTTCTTTCTTTCTTTCTTCTCCCTAGCACCTTGCATGGTGCCTTGCACACGGCAGGCACTCAACAAGTGTTTGCAGAATTGAAGTGGCAAGAATGTTAATACACACACCCTTTGTCAGTAATACTTTTAAAAGTAGATTTTCAAATCAATATCTTATATCTTTTTATTGATAAATTATATCACATTGTTTCCTTTCCTCTTTCCAGAGAGCAACCTCTTATAAAAATGATTTTTAAAAAGAAAGAAGAGAGAAAAATCAGAAAAACAAGTTTATATGTAAAAATGATTGCTACTCTGGATTCTGGAATTAGAACTGAAAGGGATGTTAGCGTTTGTCTATTCTAGACTTCTTATTTTATAGAGATAGAATGAAGATCCCTCAAGAGGTCATGATTTGCTTAAGATAATACAGGTAACAAATATCAGAGCTGGGATTTGAACCCTCTCCCTTTAAGTCCAAATTTAATACTCTTTTCCCCCTGTGCCAATTGTTTCCATCTGGGAAGGCCTTTTCTACTCTGATTCCTCCAGCACAAACTAGAAGTATCCTATGAACATACCAGTAGCTACCCAGTTTGTGAAAAGGTCTACATACTCCTATCATCTGGGCCCAAGGGAGAAAAAACCAGAAGTGAACTTGATGGTCTCAACAAAATCAGCCAGGCCAATTCTGTGATGTCTTTCAACTAAATGCCCAAAGGTGTCTGACCACCACTACTCTTCTTTAGAAGGAGATGACATATGAGTGAGTTATCCAGGGGGCCAGTCAGACAGAGACCCAATGGTTTTATGGGGGCAGTCAAAACTCTGAGATATGTTTTTCCAGAGCAGTGGGCCCTCTACCCCTTGATTGCTATGCAGAAGATGAAATTCAGTGGAATCTGCCTCACGGTGCTCAAAATGCGATCAACCCTTTGACCTAAATACCTTAAATATAACTGATATAGACCATAACACACACACACACACACACACACACTATACTATACTATACCTCCCTCAGTCCCTTTGATGTCTAGAATGTTGTCACCTGTAGCTTGGGTCTCCCAGTCACACCCGCTTGGGACTTAACAGCATCTCCTTCCCACTTGAAGCAATCTTGGCTGGATTCTATCTGCAGTTTTTGAACCCTTTGCTATAAAGAAGTTAGAGGTTTATTGACAATGTCAGAGTCATATATAATATGTCTGTTAAAGTTCTTTGGTCAAAATCTGCTTCTGAAGCTACCTGACCCACCCCTTTTCCAAACAGTTGACAGCCCTGTTGTGAAGGCTTATCATAAAAAGCTCATTGGGCTCTCTTGCCATAACTTGGCACAAGAAAGGAAGTTTATCTCTTGGGAACCTTTAGAGTTGTGAGCTGCTATGTCATTTGCTCCGAGGCGGCTCATTTTATCCTCTGGCAAACCCAGCTCAAAGGGAGATGGGAAGTCACTGCCCGGTATTGCTCAGGGCTCCTGTTATCAACATGAGGCCGCATCAAAAAGACATTTGTTGTGGCATTTGACCCAGCCAAGGAATCCAAGACATTTAATGGTGATTACACCATCATTATCTGCATCTATAAAGATAAACTGAGGGAGGAGGTTTGTGGTTAATCACCCAGTTTAGCCACTTTGTCAGAAACAAAGTGACCAAGCCAGGTGAGTGAGGAATGCCTCTTCTGAGCCCTTTGGGTCACCCCAAGTGTAAGGAAATCATAGTTTCTCTCAATAAACTCCAGGAGAAGCAGTATGGTAGTGAGAGGAGAGCCAAATGTAAAGTCAGAGGACTTTGGTTCAAACCCCAGTTTGGCTACTTACTACCTATTTGACCTTGTGCAGACTGACCAGTCAATTAGCATTTATTAAGCACTTACTGTGTTCCAGGCACTGTGCTAATTACTGGGGATATGAAGAAAGACAAAAGAGATTCCTTTTTTTCAATAAGCTCACAGCCTAATGGGAGGAACAATGTAAAGAATGAAATGTCCAAATAAGATATATACAGAATCAATTGGAGAGACTCAAGAGAGGGAAGACACAGACATCAAGGGAGATCAGGAAAGATTTCCTAAATACTTTAAATATAAGATCCTATAAAATAGGATCTTATAAAATCCTATAAATAGGATTTTGGCTGGGACTCCAGAGTGTTAGTTTCCTCAACTATAAAAAGGAGAGGGGGTCATAGTAGATTACCTCTAAATTCCCTTCCAACTCTCAGTTTATGATCCTGGATGGATCCCAATTGACTTGATAGAAGAAAGATATTCATGCAACAGATCTAATTATGTCACTCCTTAGTTTAAAATTTTTCAATGACTCCCTATTTCCCACCAAGTAAGTTTAAAAGTCTTTGCTTTTTTTTTGTTCTAAGCCTTCACCTTGTACACTATACCTTTCAAGTCTTATCTCATATTCATCTTCCATGTGCTTTGGTTGTTCTCAGTGAAGTGAACTATCCTTTGTCTCCCTCCCACCCCAAAACATCCTTAATGCGTCCTACCTCCTTTCCTTTGCTGATGCTATTTCTTGGACCTGAAATAGCCTCCTTTTGCCTCTTCATCTGTAGAATTCCCACTCATCTGTTAAAGCTAACTCAAATGTTATCTCCTCTATAAAGTTTTTTTCTGACTTCCCTAGCAGGTAAGGATTTTGTCCTTCAGATTCACATAAGATTTTGTTTGGCACTTTTTAAAGGCATCTCTCATGTATTAAAGCTATTTGTGTTAGTATCCTATCTTTCTATCCATTCCCCAGGGAATGGGTCTCATCAAACCTTTGTATTTCTCGAAGCACCTGGCTCAGTGCTCTGCACACAGTAGGTGTGTATTTACCTAATTGTTGAATACATTGGAACAGCTTATTCAATGGATAGGATCTGACTCATCAATGAGCCGGGAATTTCTTTTGATTAAAATCTGTTAAGATTTGACTAAAGTGTTAAAGAGTCTGTAAATATCTGAAGGGTGTAATAAATGAAAGGATAGCCTTATGGTGCTGGAGAAGGGAACAGGGAGGAATACTTAGGCTGAATGTTTAGGGTAATTTCCTAATGGGTTACCTCCTCACAAAGAACTTTCAAATCCAGTCTGTCAAACAAGAAAAGATTGAGCACAACTCAAACATTACACTAGGATTCAATTCAGTACAAGTCTATCCATTGCCTAGTATGTGCAAGGGCCTGTTCTTGGTGTTAGAGATACAAAGACCAAAGTAAAATGGTCCTTCCTTCGTGGAACTCACATTCTACTGGGGGCTTCAACATATACAGAGGTAAATAAGTACAAGGGACTTGGAGTAGGGAGAGATAACTGATTGATGTAGATAAAAAAAATACATGTCACAGAATTCCTTAAAGTTCATCTGGTCCAACCCCTACTTGAAAAGGGATCTCTCAAAAAATAACCCAGACAGGAGGTCAGCCAGTCTTGGCTTAAACACCTTCGAGATAAAGGAACTTATTGCTTCTTAAAATATTCCACATAATTTGAGGGACAGATTTAGCTGTGGAGGTAGTGAGACACCAGGAAAGACCATGGGAATTGGAGTAAGTGTGCATTCTAGGTCTTGTTACTTTCTAGATGTGTGATCATTTTATGAATCATTTAATCTCCCTGGGCTTTCGTTTCCTCATCTGTGAAATGAGGGAGTTTGACCAGAAGATTCCTAAGTTCCCTTTTAACTTTTGTCCCTAAAGGGAAAAATTAACAAACTTCTGAATGGATCTCAGCATATTTTTATATTTTTACTTTTTTTTTTTTTTTGGCAATTGGCAATTGGGGTCAAGTGACTTGCCCAGGGTCACACAGCCAGTAAGTGTTAAGTGTCTGAGGTCAGATTTGAACTCAGGTACTCCTGACTCCAGGGCCGGTGCTCTATCCACTGCGCCATCTAGCTGCCCCGTATTTTTATATTTTTGATAACACTGAAAGATAGGGAATGATGATGGTGGTTATTATCCACCCCTATTTTACAGATCGGAAAAATGGACATACTTTTACCTTTTCCAGACTTGTATATAAGATCATCACTTCGGAAGAAGAGCTTCAGACTTAATGATCCTGATTCCTAACTCAATGCACTTTCCACACCACTTCTGATTAGAAGGATATCAGCTCCTGGGCAGATTCCATTTCACGTTCTTACATGTCAGCTGTCAACCCTCAACTGTTATAGTTGACACTGGATGAACATTTTTACACTTCTTGTCCTAACTGACTCTGGTTCTCCTGCTGCTGGCTGGCTGGCAGGAGGCCTAGAACTTATGACTGTTCACTGATGAAGACCACCGATCAATCCATTGTCAGCAGGTCACAGGATTTAGAATTCAAAGGGGGTTTTAGAGACCATCTAGCTCAACCCTTTCGTTTTATACTTGAGAAGTTCAGTGACTTGTTCAAGGTCACATGGGTAATAAGAAATAGAGCCTGGTTTGAACCCAGATCTTCAGATTTATTAAGAATCAACTATAGGGGCAGCTAGGTGGTGCAGTGGATAAAGCATTGGCCCTGGATTCAGGAGGACCTGAGTTCAAATCTGGCTTCAGACACTTGACACTTACTAGCTGTGTGACCCTGGGCAAGTCACTTAACCCTCATTGCCCCACAAAAATAAAAAAAAAAAAACAAAAAAAGAATAAACTATAGGCAAGACACTTGTACTTTGTTCTATAGAAGATATAACCCCCTTCCTCTACCCACCCCCCCAAATAAAACCCTAAGGCATAGACCTCTATCCTCCGGGATCATATTATGATAGATTTAGAGTTAGAAGAGATTAAAGGAGGTCATCTAATCCATACCCTCCTTTCCTCTCCCTTCACTTTGACAGATGAAGAAATGTAATCCTAAGAAATGAAGTGATTTGTCCCAGGTCACAAAGATTATAAGTGGAACACTTGGTACTCAAACCCAGGTCTCCTGATTCCAAAATCCAATACTCTTCCACTGACTCATGCTGCTTCTCTAGTTGGGGGAGATAAGATATACATTTTTTTTTAAAAAACAATTAATAATGCAAGATAGTACATGATTAGTGCTAATTACAGTCTTGATGAATTTGGATAAATCACTTCCATTTTTTGTGCTTCAGTTTCCTCATTTGTAATTTGGAACCAGATGATCACTAAGACCCCTTCTATCTCTAAGTCATATGATCTTAAATTCAATGAAATAGCCAGTAACAAACAGGTGCTGGGGGGGGGTGTCAAGAGGTCACTGTGGGTTAGGGAGGCTTCATGGAGGAGAAGGAAGGGCATTTAGAAGGATAGAAAAGATTCAGATGGAGTGCAGGGGGAGACAGATACATTCTTGACTGGGAAAACAGTGTGAACCAGGAAAGAAATGCTTAATAGGGTGTTGAGGAATTAGTGAGTAGCATGGGCTAGAATGAAGAGACTTGTTACATTTTTCCTCCTGTTGGGATGCTGGGCCCAGGATTGTGAAATCCCTCGAGGAAACCAGTTATAAGAGGATCTGTCCATAATTCTATAGTACTTCTTAGTTACAAAGTGCAAAAAGTCCTACATGATTTCATTTGGTCCTTACAAAAAGCCTGTGAGAAGTGCAAGTGCTTTTAGCCATGTGTTATTGATAAGAAAAGAGAGACCCAGAGAAATGACATGTAGCCACTTGACTGATTTCTTTTTGAAATGCAGGTGTGAGCATGTCACCCCCTACTCAATAGACTCCAGTGGGGCCCTATCACCACCAGGATCAAATAGGAAATTCTCTGTCACTCAGAGCTCTTCAGAACCTAGCCCCCTCCTACTTTTCAAATCTTCTCAAGACTTTACTCCCCAACTTGGACTTTTCATACAGTAACACTGACTTCCACTGTCCCCATGCCTGGAATGTTCTCTTTCCTCATCTCCTACTTGCTTCCCCCTGTTTTTTTTTTTTTGTTTGTTTGTTTGTTTTTTGTGGGGCAAATGAAAGTTAAGTGACTTGCCCAGGGTCACACAGCTAGTAAATGTCAAGTGTCTGAGGCGAGATTTGAACTCAGGTCCTCCTGAATCCAGGGCCAGTACCCTATCCACTGTGCCACCTAGCTTCCCCACTCTCAACCCCTCTTAATTCTAGTTCTTTCCCTCTTTAATTATTTCCAAAATATCCTAAAAAGAACTTATTTGTACATATTTGCTTGTTTTCTCTCTCATTAGATTGTAAGCTCCTCAGGAATATAGCCTTTTTTTTGTGGGGGTATCCCTAGCATTTAGCACAGTGACTGGAAGTAGAGTAGGCACTTAATAAATGTTTATTAATAGACTGACTGACTAACTTAGATACTGAATTACAAGACTAGGGTTCAGAGATGGATCTTCTATGTTCAGTGATCTTTTCATTCACCACTCTACCTCCTGGATAAAAGTTACTCCTTCTGCTGTGGCTGAATTCTCCTTAAGGAGTGATAATCAGTTCTAGTTATGAAGGTGGGGGAGGAGGAAGGAAGGGATCAAGCATTCATTAAGTGCTTACTATGTGCTGGGCACTATGATAAGCACATACAAATACTATATCATTTGATCCCCATAAAGCCCTGGGAAGTAAATGTTATTATTATTCACACTTAACAATTGAGGAAACGAGCAGACAATGATTTTCCCATGGTCATACAACTAAGTAAGTGTCTGAGGATGGACTTGAACTCAGGTATTCCTAACTCCAGGTCTAGTGCTCTAGCCACTGTGCCATCTATTATCTCATGATTGGAAACCAAGGTCACTTCACTTGCTCGGATCTCTTTGCCTTCCCCCTCCCCGCTTCCAAATTGCTCTCCTTTATGGTTGGATTACTTCACAACTCCACCAACAATAATTTAGTGTTCCAATTTTTCTGTATCCCTTCCAACATTTGTAATTTTCCTTTTCTGTCATAGCCATTCTGATAGGTGTGAAGTGGTACCTCAGAGTTGTTTAATTGGCATTTCTCTAATCAGTAGTGATTTAAAAAATTTTTTCATATGACTATGTATGGTTTCAATTTCTTCTTATTAAAACTTCCTGTTCATATCCTTTGATCATTTATCAGTTGGAGAATTACTCATATTCTTATAAATTTGGCTCAGTTCCATATATATATATATATATATATATATATATATATATATATATATATATATATATATGAGGCATTTATCAGAGAAACTTGCAGTAAAATTTGTCCCCAGTTTCCTGCTTTCCTTCTAATTTTGGTTGCATTGGATTTGTTTGTGCAAACACTTTTTAATTTAACATAATCAAAATCATCCATTTTACATCTTGTGATCCTATCTCTTGTTTGGTCAAAACTTTCCCCTTATCTAAACAGGTAAAACTTTCTATATTCCCCTAATTTGCTTATTATATGCCTTTATGTCTTTCTCTCTTTCTTTTTATTTTTTTTTTGTGGGGCAATGAGGGTTAAGTGACTTGCCCAGAGTCACACAGCTACTAAGTGTCAAGTGTCTGAGGCTGTGAACTCAGGTCCTCCTGAATCAAGGGCTAGTGCTTTATCCACTGCTCCACCTAGCTGCCCCCTGCCTTTATGTCTTTACATCTAAATCATTTCCCCCTATTTTGACTTTATCTGCCAAATTGCTTTCCAGTTTTCCCAGAAATTTTTGTCAAATACCAAGTTCTTATTCCCAAAGCTTGGATCTTTGGGTTTATCAAACATTAGCTCACTATGGTCATTTGCTATTAGGTATTGTGTACCTAATCTATTTCACTGATCTACCACTCTATTTCTTAACCAGTATCAGATTGTTTTCATGTTTCCGGTATTGCTAAGGTACATTCCTTCACATTTTTTCATTGATTCCTTTGATATCCTTGACCTTTTGTTCTTCCAGATAACTTTTATGATTTTTTTCTAGCTCTAAAATAATTTTTGGTAGGTTGGCATGGCACTGAATATATTATTTTAGGTAGAATTGTCATTTTAATTATATTGGCTCAGTCAACCTATGAGCAATTAATATCTCTCCAGTTGTTTAGATCTCTTTATTTGTGTGAAAGGTCAGGTAGTTCCTGCCTTCCTTTTCATTTCAATGTTTCTCTTTGTCACTCTCTGTGCTTTGAGTACCCCAAGATTTTATGGCCTTAGAAGTATATTGCCCCTTGGGGCAGAGTCCAGGACAGTGGTCTTAGAACCATTTTTGTCAGGGGGCCTGCTTTAACTTCCTTTTCTTCTCAGATTAGAGATGAGGATGTTTAAAGACATTTTGAAAACTTCCTCCAGACAATGCACTAAGCCATTCATTGGTTCCCTTTGTCATTATCAGCCAACATACCCATTTGTGGTTGCTAGCCCCACCCTACCTTTCTAGCCTTATCTCCCTGAGTCTCTATTATCTTAGTATCTCCTTCAGTGCCTAGCACAGTGTTCTATTAAGTATTAAATATTTAATAAATGGTGGTTGAACAAATGAATGAGTTGGATAAAGCCAAATGGACTGGATAACAGGAGAGTAGTTTTTGATAATAACTACTCACATTTCTTTTGTGCTTTATGGTTTACAAAACACTTTCTTTCACAACAACCCTGTGATGTAGGTGATAAAAATGGGTTTAAGGACCTATTGTCTCCACAAAATCATTGCATGATGTTTGGCTAGTCACCCAACTTTTCTGGACCTTAGTTTTTTTTCATCTGGGGAAGAAAGATATCCATAATACCTGCTTTAGCTATCTGACAAGGTTGTAGGGGAATCAAACGAGATGTTAGTCAAATTATTGAGTAACCTCTAGTGTTATTCAGAGGTAAGTTATTGTTATTATTTTAAACTACAAAATGAGAAGGAGCATGGTGTAATAAAGAGAGGGCTAGTCGTGCAGTCAGAAAGACCTGGGTCCTAGTTTCTAACAACTGCTGACTGTGAAACCCTGTGCAAATCAATTGCTGAACCTCTTAGTACCCTAGGCAGCTCTCTTGGAATATATTTATTTATTTATTTTTTTTTTAGTGAGGCAATTGGGGTTAAGTGACTTGCCCAGGGTCACACAGCCAGTAAGTGTTAAGTGTCTGAGGTCAGATTTGAACTCAGGTACTCCTGAGTCCATGGCTGGTGCTCTATCCACTGCGCCACCTAGCTGCCCCTCTCTTGGAATATAAAATGAAGGAAAGGTGCTAGAGAAATTCTTCACCTGAAAGTTCCCACTATCAGTGAAATCATAGGTCCAGTCCCTATCCTTGCATCCTATAAAGTGAGATTTGTGCCAGTTTATTTTTAAGGTCCCATAGTAGGCAGTTAATACATGCTCTTTAAATCTTGGAAAGGATTTTTTTTTCTTTTTGGATCAAAATGAATGGAGCAAATATTGAATGCTGAGTTCTTTCAGAGAAAGGATAAAAAGAAAGCAAGGTATGTATAATGGAAAGCTCATTGGAACAGGAGGCACAACACCTGAGTTTGAGTATTCTGATGTTCACCAATTGTGTGACTCCAGGCCAATCAGTTCACCCCTTTTGAATCTGTAAAATAGTTATTCTTGTACCACCTTCTTCAAAGGATCAATGTGATGAAAATACTTAGTCACCCTTAAAGTCCTGAACCTTTAAGCCTTGATTTGGAGTCAGGAGACCTAGGGTTGAATCCTGGCTTTGCTTCTTATTCCCAGTGTGATCTGGGGTATGCTTTACCTCTTTAGGACTCAAGTTCTTTATCTATTTTAGTGTTCCTCATCCCATTTTAATGGGCCACACGATATGCAAGATCTTTTCCAACTCTAAATGATCTTATTAAGCCATTCCCAGACATGTGGGAACCACTTGCCCTCCAAGCTAAAGAACTAATCAAGAGTGGGGGGTGAGAGGAGTTAAATCAGGAAGCCAATATCCTAATATCTTTTCTCTTTTGGCTTCTTGCTCCTCGCCTCTTTTTCCATGGTGATGATGGAAGAGCAGGATGCCAACAAGGGGAGGAGAAGACGGCACTCAGGCAGTGGCTGACTCACGCCTCAGCTCCAGCTTGACTCCAACTCGTTGGCTTGGCATTATATAATTTTGCTAACAGATGGCTTTTGCTCACTGGCTTCATTTACATAGACTGAGTGTATGTCAAGGAGCAAAGCCCTTTGGGTGAGCGGCCCCTTGCGGGTTGTTGACAGGATCATAAAAGCTCCAGCTTAAGAAAAAATTAACTTATATATACAGGGTATGTATATACGCATTACACACCCACCTATCGCCCTTCCATAGTCATACACATATCCCTGTGACTTGAAAGACACTGGGCTATTAAAAAAGTTTTCTTTTTCGGATGTTCAAGTGGAACCTCTTAAAAGGCTTGGTTCTTTGACAATATCGCCTTTATGTACTGGGAACCATCAAGCCGGGACATTGTGTGTTTCTGTAGGTGGGTGGGGAAGGGGAGGGGTGGGAGGCCGTGAGGAGAAAGGGTTGCTGGGGCCCCGACAGTCTCTTGACACCATTTCATTTCCTCTAGGAGTTTTTCTTGGCCATCTCTGTGGTGCTTTTTGATAATGAGATAATGCCGTGGCATGGCTGGCATAATTCAATTAACCATATTAACAGATCTCCTCTCAGATCAACGCCGCCTGTCAGATTCCCTGGAAGAAAAGGAAATGTTTTTCTTTTCTCATGACATCTGATCTCCATTAGGCAACCTCTTGCCTATAACTGGGATAACAGGAAAGCTACCATAACTGCAATTGACAAAGTTGGGGAGGGGGCAGAGTGGGAGAGTGGGGAACTGAGATTCCCATTGGCTCCTGCCGCGGGGGTCTGTGGCTCCCATTGGCTCCTCCCCTGCATAGGGCAGATCAGGCTGTTGACATGCCATGTGGCAAGCGGGTGGGTAGGAGAGAGGCACGGCAGTAGGAGTGGGAGGACCTCACAGGAGCTTGTCCTCTGAGGCCGTCCTGAATGTCCTTCCTTGTTCTCCCTCGCAGCCTGCTTTAATAGAATCAGCGCTCACGTCAGCCCGGAGCTGCAGGCAGGACCAGGGAGGGGAGGGCAGTTAGGAGGAAACATCAAGGACTCAGGGTGGGCAGGCAGGCAGTAAAACTTCTCCGGGCCTCTGAAAGGGTCCGCTTAAATGGGTTCGGTGGCAGGCACGTGTTGTGGACAACAGAAGGGCCTTGTTTAGTAGGGGAGAAAAGGCCAGCAGTTTTGCTTCTCCGGAGCCAGATTTTTAAGCCATAATTGGATGTTGTCACCCTGCCAAAGTAAAGGCAAGAGAGGGCCACCAAGGGAAAGCTTCACCAGCCAGCCTACCTTCGAGGGAGCAGGGACAGTCTTAGCCGGAGGCAGTACGGGATCGATCTTCCTCTGCTTAAAGGGCAACAAAATATAAAGGTCCCCAACCAACCATCAAATCGAAGCCTCCCCATTCCCACCTTTGTCCTACTGGGCAAAGGGAGGAGAAAAAGGGAGGAGAATCAGGAAAAAGTTTGGAGGGGCAGAGGGGATGGGTGTGCTGGCAAGGAAGGATTAGGTTTGAGACCCGGCAGCATCATGAGCTAATGGGATCTAAAACCTCAGTGTCCCAGGTAGGAGGTAGGCTCCAAAAAGGGGGTGGGAATCAAAAGGTTTTAGTTCTGTATAGTAGCTCACGGATCATTTAGCCCAGCTTTCATTTTACAGGAATACTGAGACTCAGAGAGTAGAAGAGACCTGTCCAAGGTCTCATTGCTAATAAATGGCAGTACTGGGAGGACAGGGCAGGCTGAGGAAACATTTATTTATTTGCTTGCTCTTATTTTATTCACTTCCCTCCTTTCTTTTGCAGAAGTGGGGGACTATGGGTGTGGAATATGACATAAATCGACAGGTTTTGTTGATTTGCTGATCTGTTTCCCCTCTTCTGCGCACCCTCCTCCAGCCCCCCGGTTTTTCATTTGTTCTTAGATACAAGAGAATGCTCACTGGATAATGGAAAGGAGAGAGATATTTTGAAATGAATGGGGATATAAAAGAAAACCTATCAACAAAATATTTTAAAAATAAGTGTTGGGGGTACAAACACAGGGCCTCTACTTCTAGGGCCTGAGAGAGCTAGCTCCTCTCCAACTGGGGTGGGCAGGGGCAGGGGGAGAGGTCTGCATCTGAAAGATGTCACAGAATGAATTTAGCTCGAAGGAAATCTAGGCTGAGGACAACAGAGGGGAGGTCCCCCTGCTTGTGGCAGGAAATATCTTCAGGTTGTGAGTTTGGATAGATCAATAGCCACACCTGTAAAGATGTTTGCATCAGTCTCCATTTGTGGTGGCTTGTGAGTCAAGTGTATGTGAGAGTGTGTGTGTGGTGAGACAAATGGGGGGTGACTATGGAGTAAGGAACCAGGGTTCTATGTGGTGTGTGTTGGCATTATGGAATCAGAGGATGTCAGAGCTAGATCAGATCTGAGAGATGATTTAGTTCTTGGATCATGGGTCACATATCTGGGGCCAGAAGGGACCAAAAAGGCAATCTAATCCAACACCTTTATTTTACTGATGCTGGGACAAGGGGACCAGATAGGGGAAGTAACTAGCCCAAGGTCACACTGCTATTCGGTGCTCCAGTTTGGGATGGGTGGGGCAGCTGGCCTGGCTGGCAGGTGCTTTTGATTACCCTTCAGCCTGAGTGGAAGGGGTGGAGTACCAAGCAGGTGTTGTGGTAGCAAGCCTTAGAGGGAAGGTGAAAGGTTCACCTGGCTAGAGTGGCAAAGGACTTCAGAGGCTAATCCATCCCCCCCCCCATTTTACAGATAAGGAAACCGAGGCCCAGAGGAGTAAAAGGATTTGCCCAAAGTCACACAGATAATAGAGGCAGGTTTGGAATCCAAGTCCTCTGATGAGAGAATCAGGCCTCTTTTCATTGTATACTAGTTGTTTGTATTGGGGCAGCAAGATGGAACAGTGGATAGAGCACTGGCCCTGAAGTCAGGAGAACTTGAATTCAAATCTCACCTCAGACTCTTACTATCTGTGATTCTGGACAAGTCACTAATCCCCAATTTCCTCAAACATCTGGGCTATTTCTAGTCATCTTGGTGTATATCTTGCCACTGGACTCAGAAGGCTCTGGACGAGAGAGTGAGATTGGTGACTTTGTAGAGCCCGCTCTCACTTAAATCCAATTCACTGCAAGTCATGACATCAAGCCCCTGATGTCCAAAGGACAAACAACAACAACAACAAGTTGTTTGTTTAGTGGCCACAGATCAAAGTGGGGGGAAGAGAAGTGACAGCTCAGAGACCAAACAGGGAAGCTAGCATTCTTTTTCCATGAAGGTCTGGAAGCTGGGGCGAAGAGGTCAGTAAGCTCTGTTCGGATCAGGTAGATGATCCTTGGGCCAACTAGGTGGTGCATTGGATAGAGCACTGGGTCTTTAGTGAAGAAGATCTGAGTTCAAATCTGGCTTCACACATGACTAGTTGTATGACTGCATAAGTCCCAACCTTAATTTCCTCATCTGTAAAATGGGGATGATAATAATAGCACCTACCTCGTAGGGCTGTTGTGAAGCTAGAAGGAGATATTATTTGTCAAATGCTTAGCGCAGTGCCTGGCACACAGTAAGTGCTATATAAATGTTAGCTATTCCTATTATGTGGGTTAGAAACAGAGGAAGGCATGGATATCACATCATAGAATCATAGGATGTAGAAGTTGAAGTGACTGTAGAGTTCATTTAGTCTGGACCTCCCATTTCTATATCACTTTGGAGCAGGCATTCTTAACTCTTTTTGTGCCACTGACTGGCATACCCCTGCCTTGACCCCAAATATTTTCTGAATTTGGAAGAAGGGGGATGGACATCTTTGGGATGACAGGGTAGGAGGACTTGCTAGATTAATTAAGTATGAGCTCCTTGGTATTTTCAGATCCACTGCTGTCAGATTGATCTCTTATTGGGGAAGGGATGGTACAACCTAAGGTATGTAGGGAAACTGGTCCCTGGTATTTAAACATCTCATGAGGTTTTAGTATCCAAGATGCCTGCTTCCCACTCTTTCCACTACACCATATAATCAGTCCTTTCTTTATAGTCCCAATACAGATATATGCCTTGAGTTGTGTGTCCTGTTTCAAAGATATCTGACATATAAACTGCTAACTTAAAACAACCAACCAAAGGCATCAGTTTTGGGGTGATTCCTGAGGAATCTTTCAGTTTACAAAAGGATTCCCAGCAGAATTTTCCCTTCATGTATTTAAAGAATGATTTGCTTTATAAAAATTCTATTTACCTTCAACTTGAGGTCCTTTCCACCTTTAAAATTTTATGATTCTATGAACTTTTTCCAGGATTATGTAAGGTTAGCCATGTCTGCATCTGATTATATAAAGCAAGGAGACCATGATGTAGTGGAAGGAAAATTGGGTCTCAAGTCTGGGGATATGAATCTTAGCTCTTACACATACTAGTTGGATGACCCTAGGCAAATGCCATTCAGAACCTCAGTTTCTTTAGATAAAAAATGAAAATGACACTAATATGTGTCCTTCTTACCTCTCAGGGTTATTATTAGTGATGCAATTTTAAATCTTTAAGTGATACAGAAATGGGAGTCATAATGACTTTTATTATTACTAATAATTTCCAACTGCTATTCTCTTCATTTTCTACCTAGCTGTATTCCTCTGAATTCTCCATCATGTCATGGGAACCTCTTCTCTTCAGTCCTGGAACTCATACCTCATTAATACCCTCTAGTCTTGGGGTTCCTCCCTCCCTCTGTTTGGAGAGGGCAAATAGCTCTCCACCCTGAGAACCACCATTTAAAGATAGACATTTCTTCATTTCCCACAAAGCTGTGCTTCTTTGGATTTATCCAACATGCTGCCATGCTGTACCCTCCTGATTTTTCATTTTCTTTTTGTCTTTCCCCTTCTAGATTCTAAATTAGAAGCTCCTTGAGGGCAGAGACTATCTTTTCCCTTTCTGTGAATCCCCAGAATTTAGTATAGTGCCAGGTACATAACAGGGCTTGATACACATTTTTGACTGATTGACCCTGTAACTATGTCAATACCATACCACTCAACACCATCTCAAAATTTCAAGATGCAAAATTCAGTCAGCAACTTTGATCTCTCATACTAGAGACTGTCACAGAGCTGTGAAGGAATTACTTCTTAAAAACTCAGAACTTGCTTCTCTGTGCTTTTCAGAGAAGGACAATCCATTTGGGAGTAATTCAGAATTAACATAGGCAGTCAGTTGGGGAAGCATGGTCAATTAGTCAGTCAACTAGCATGATTATTCCCTGGGTCTTTGGTCTGGGCCCTCTTTTCTTGCTCCTCATGCTCTCCTGGAGACCCTTGGGCTCTCTTGGGTTCCAATATCAGCTCAATGAAGATGACTCATAAGCTTACCTATTCAGCCCTAATATCTCATTTGAATTTTAAATCCTGAATTACCAACTTTCTGCTAGTCAGATCCTTCTAGATGTCCTATGAGCACCTCAAATTTAGGGAGCTGATTATGATTCTAACTCACCTTCCCTTCCCTATTCACACTTTAATATACCTCCTACTCAAGTTTTATATTTCTGTTGAGGGCACCACCAGCCTCCCTACCACTTATGTTTATAGCCTCAGCGATTCTTGACTCTTCCCTATCTTTGTCCTTCCACTATTCCCCCATCCAGTTGGTCGCTAAGTACAGTCAGATCTACCTTTCCATAATTTCTTTCATCTGTCTTGATTTGGGGCAAGATAAGATGAAGGGAGTGAGAGGATAAGTATTTAAATAGCACTTACTATATAGTAGCTAAGTGTTTTTATAAGTATCTCTTTTTTATCAGAGATAGGTAATCTGGCTTCTTTCCACATATCTTCGCTCACAAGACTACCACCTCCAAACTCTATTAAAGCCCAGGGTCCCAGGCTATGCTGTTAATAGTTTGGTATATATGGGAAATTTCTGTCTTTGATCCCTTTGTGATCTATGCCTAGATCCAGGAGTATAGACATTTTGGTCACCTTAAAATCATCATGCCAAATTCTCTTTCAGAATGGTTGGACCAATTTCCAACTCTACCAATGATGTCTTAGAGTTCTCATCATTCTACATCCCTGAAAAAATGGACAAATCATTTTTACCTGATTTTATTTTATGGTAAGACCCTTATTGAATTCTGTATTTCAGCTAAACTGAGCTGTTGACTGCTCCCTGAACTCCATCTCTCTCCATCTTTCCATGAATGGGCACAAGCCTTCCTCCATGCCTAGAATATACTCCCTTCTTATGTCACCCCTTCATAATTTTTATAGTGCTTTAAGACAGCCTTAGTGCCATTCCCTCCCCGGAGCATTTTTGATCATCCTTTTAGTTTTCTGAGCTCTACATTCATTTGTTTACATGGTCCATGTCCCCTGTAGAATGAATGTAAACTCCTTGGTGAGAATTAGGTTCTCATATTCCTAGATCCTAACATAGTGCTCTCTCTCTTTCTCTCTCCCTCCCTCCCTCCCCCTCTCTCTCTTTACCTACCTACCTATCTTTCCATCCCACCCCACACCCATCCATCCATCCATCCATCCATCCATCCATCCATCCATCCATCCATCCATCCATCCATCCATCCATCCATCTATCTATCTATCTATCTATCTATCTATCTATCTATCTATCTATCTATCTATCTATCTATCATGCTCCAATAGTTTTTGTTCAATGTTAAGCTTCATTAGACTTTTGGGGCACCATGCATTTTAGGCATTGATAAAAAGTAGCTGAATTGATTTGAATTGTTAAAACAGAAGTAAATGATAGAACATGGGGTTAGAAGTGGCCTTAGAAGTTGTTAAAGTCCTGAATGCTTGTTTTATAAAGAAACTGAGATAGAGACTAACTGGTCCAGAAGGTGGTAAGTAGCAGCTACCCTTAGAACTTGAGCCTGCTGAATACAAAACTAGTACTTCTCCCACTCCCTTCATGTGAATGGGGTTCCACCTTCCTCCATCCCAATTAATTCAATCATAGAAGGTCCAGACACATGGATCTAGTCAATTAGTGAATAAGTCCTTAGTTAATTTGAGAGGATAATGGTGTTTTGGCAATTGGATTTGGACAGCTATTTCATCCCTGGGTCTATGCATATTGAGAGCAGGGTTGGAAGATTTCCAATTTGGAAGACTCCAATATAGGTGAGAGATCCAAGCCTCTAAGAAGGCACCACTCTTGGGGTAGGAGGAGAGAGAGTTTGTCTGTTTTCCTGACTCTGAGCTGGCTCTCTATCCAGTGTGCCATGTTGCTTATGACAATTAAAAATATGAGAGACATAGTTTCTGGACAATTTAATAATTTCCTTAATAGGAAGACAGGTTAGGGATAAAAGGATGATCCATGGCCATCTCTCAGATCAAAGACACCTAATGACAGTGGGGTCTCAGTTTATGTACCCTTCTAGGTATAGGAGGTCCATCACATAGCAATCAAATCTAATTGGTTGACACAATTTGGAGGTGTGTTATATTAAAATGAAGTCTGGGGATATGTGACTTTGGTCACTCAAATCTTGGTAAGAATGACATTAGAGTTACAACTGGGCCAAATCTCTTCAGTAAAGTCCTTTAGCTATCTATACAAAAAGATCAGTCTCTACCCAAGACTTCTTTGTAAACTTGGGTTGGGTTTGACCCAGATGAATCTTACTTTTAAGGAGAACTTGCCTTTGGAGTGGGGAGGGGGGAGAGAAAGGACTAAGAAAGAAAGGGAAAACACTACATCCCCCAAGATATTGATGATTAATTATTTCTCACATGCTTCACTCAAAACACATTTATTAAGCACCTTCTATGTGTAAGACACTGTGCTAGGTGATGAAGACATGAAGACAGCAACAAAAAAGATTCTGTTCTCAAGGAACTTATACTTTACTTGGGAATGTTTGTTTTTGGCACAATGCCCATCTTCAGTTTTTGCTCCCTTTGAGCATGAATTACTGTGGTAGGTGCCCATTGGTTCATGTGACATCATGTCCTACTTCAAGGCAAGATTTGGATTAACTAATTTATCCTATCTAGTCCTCTCAGTCCAATATCAAACTCTAGATTTCATTTTCACATTCAGTGCTGTAATATTATAATAGCCTTCTGTCTAATCGTTGTACTTGCAGTCTCTTCCCTTTCCAGTACATTGTTAAAACCACCTCCACTATATATATTTTTTGTTTGTTTTTGTTTTTGTGGGGCAATGAGGGTTAAGTGACTTGCCCAAGGTCACGCAGATAGTAAATGCCAAGTGTCTGAGGCTGGATTTGAACTCAGGTCTTCCTGAATCCAGGGCTGGTGCTTTATCCACCTGGCTGTCCCTCCACTATGTATCTTTAAATGTCTTTATACACTATTGACAAATAAGCGAAGGACTGTTATAGGGGAGGGATGCTGGAAAACCTGCAGGGGAAGGTATTATCTTCTTCCCTTTTCAATTTCCCTAGACCATTTTGCCTGGATCTCTCTTCTGCCCTTATCATAATTTATCTTGTATTATATTTATATGTATACATGTTTTATCCCCCTAGATAAAGTGTAAACTCATTGTGGGCAGGGACTAAGTAAATTTTCATCCTTTGGTCTTTAGTACACAGCACAATGCCTTGCAGAAGAGGCTTAATAAATGTCTGGTATATTGTGCATTCTGTCTCCACTGATAAAATAAAAGGTCCTCATTTTTGTATTTGCATTCTTGTCTTTGTATGTTTTAAAAGATATTTTATTTAGTTATGGGTTGGACTAAATAACTTCTGATATTTCTTCCTAGTCTCATATTCTGCTGTAAACTCCTCATGAGAAGGAATGGTTTTATTCTTTGTATTTACATCCCCAGCACTTAGCAGAATGCCTTGCACATAGTAAGTCCTTAATATCTACTTATTGATTTATTGATTGATTTCATCATGAGCTTCAGCCATTGAAAGCCTTTAATGTCATCTATCTGGGTGAAATAGAACTAGATTGATATTAGGATAATATGGGTATGACATGAAGAAGGCTATTGTTTGATTGGCTAACCATGTTCTGCATAGACATAAAGAGAACCAAAGAGAGCCTCTTCTTTAATAGTTTTGCAGCCAAAGTCAATGATGGAAGTGGAACCAACTAAGCATTGTCTCATGGGTATAGGGAGAGAAATAGGGAATGATGGAAGGAAGAAGGTTTACCCCAATCTGAATTTGGGTGCAGACACCTCTGAGGTACACTTCTTTGTATGCACTAGGTACTATGGCTGTCAGACTACCCAGGTGAAGTTGGAAGTATCAGGAAGCAGTATACAAACAAGGTCAGAGGGGGCAGCTGGGTGGTGCAGTGGATAGAGCACTGGCCCTGGATTCAGTAGTGCCTGAGTTCAAATCCGGCCTCAGACACTTAACACTTACTAGCTGTGTGACCCTGGGCAAGTCACTTAACCCCAATTGCCTCACTTAAAAAAAAAAAAAAACGAAATGGAAAAAAACCCAAAACAAACAAGGTCAGAGACAAAGGACATAGGATTAGTCAAATTAATCTTAGAACAGAATTTTTAATCTGGATACCAGACATAGGTCAGGTCAGGAACACAAGAATGCTGATGAATGTTTCTATCAGTGACTTCAGTGAAGGCACAGATGGCATGCTTATTAAATTTGACACAAACTTGGGAAAGGCAGGGATCGTGTTTCTTCAGCTTTCTATGATCCAAACCTATGTTACCTCAGACAATGCCAGGCTCTGGAAGGAGTGTCAGGAAGGAGCCAAATAAATCTATGCCAGTATTTCTTAAAGTGTGGTCCATGGACTCAGATCTTTTCATGGAATCCATGAGGTCAACGTATTTTTATAATAATACTAAGATGTTATTTGCCTATTAAAAGATCCCTCCCTTTTCCAACTACGTATCTGTGTGAGGCCAAATTTTCTTTGAATACTTTGACCAAAACAACATTTGCAACAGATTGAATGCAGAAGCAGTTATGACAATCCAGCTGCCATCTATTAAACTAGACATTAAAGAGATCTGCAAAAATATGTAAAACAATGTCACTCTTCTCAGTAATTTTTTTCTTGGTTTGGAAAATAGAGTTATTTTTCATAAAATGTTAATGTTAGCATGTAATGGGTTTATTATTATTTTAAATGAATTATTAAACACCTATTTTTAACATTTTATTAGATTTAGTTTCAAATATGGTAAATATTCAGATTACCCACATAAACAAAAGTTCTTTGGGGTCCCTAATAATTTTTTTTGCAGGGCAATGAGGGTTAAGTGACTTGCCCAGGGTCACACGGCTAGTAAGTGTCAAGTGTCTGAGGCCAGATTTGAACTCAGGTCCTCCCGAATCATAGGGCCGGTGCTTTATCCAATGTGCCACCCAGCTGCCCCCTGAATAATTTTTTAAGTAAATAAAAGGGTCCTAAGACCAAAAAATTTGAGAACAGCTGATCTAGACAAATTAGACAATTGATCAAATCTAAAAAGTTGAAATTTAATAAGTAATACCTATAAAATTCTATATGGTTTAAAAATTCAATTTTATAAGTACAAGATAGGTAACTCCTTGTGCAACATCTCCAACTTAGGCTGTGTTAAAAGAGGCAAAGCATCAAGATTGAGAGAATTGATAGTCTTCCTGTGTTTTTCCTTAGTTAGATCACATCTAGAGTATTTTGTTCCGTGCTGTGATCTACTTTTTAGGAAGGACATTAGTCAACAAAAGTGTGCAACAGAGGAGAACAACCAGAATGATAGAACTGGAAACCATGGCATGTGAGGAGAGCTGATCAGAGGACTTGGTTGTGTTCAGCCTGGAAAAGAAGACACAGGAATTGGCAGCTGAATTAGTCAGCAAGCATGTATGAGGCACCTACTATGTGTCAGGCAATATGCTAAATGTTGGGGATACAAAGAAACATAAAAGAATCCCTTTTCTTAAGGAGCTTCCAGTTGGAAGAGACCAAATAAACTATACACAAAATAAATGGGAAATAATCAACAGAGGGAAGGCACTAGAATTAAGAAGAATTAGGAAAAAATTCCTTTAGAGGATAGAATTTTAGTTGGAACTTAAAGGAATTTAGAGAAGATAAGAGGCAGAAATGAGTAGCAAGAACATTCTAGACATGAGGGTTGTTGTTGTTTGTCCTTTGTTCTTGAAGAGGACTATGATATGGAGAGGTGATATCATGACTTGCTGTGAATTGGATTTAAGTGAGTACAGTCACCAGTCTCATTCTCTCCTCCAGAGACATCTGGGTCCAGTGGCAAGATCTACATCAGGATCATTGGACATGGACCCCAGGCATGAGGGACAGGTAGACAAAAGACCCAGAGCTGAGAGATGGAGCTACAGCAAGGAGGAAGGAGGCCATTGTTCCTGTATAGAAAAGTACCTGGAGTAAAGTGTAAAAAGCCTGAAAAGAGGAAAAAGGACAGGTTATAAAGGGCTTTAATCGCCAAACAGAGCATTTTTGTATGTGGTCCTGAAAGGAATAAAGAGCTGCTGGAGTTTACTGAATGGGGGAGGGTGTCAGGGTCAGATCTGTGCTTTAGGAAAGTCACTTTGACAGCTGAGCAGAAGATGGACTGCAGTGAAGAGAGACTTGAGGCAAGAAAACCAACCAGCATGCTATTGCAAGCATACAAATGTGAAGTGATGAGGGTGTGTACTAGGGCTGTAGTGGCATAAACAAGGAGAAAGGGGACATATACAAGAAATGTTGTGAAAGTCAAAAGGACATAATTTACTAATGGATGTGTGAGGTATGAGGAGTTGAAAATGAGATGAAGGTGTGAATCTGGGCACTAAAGAGGATAGTAGTGGCCTCAATGGTAATAGGGAAAAGTTTGAGGGGAAAATAGAATGAGTTCTGTTTTTTGCATTCAATTTTTAAAAATATTTTTTAAATTAATAAAATATTTTATTTTTTTCCCGTTACATGTAAAGATAGTTCTCAACTTTTGTTTATACAAGCTTTACAATTTCAGATTTTTCTCTCTCCCTCCCCTCCCTCCCCCCTCCCCTAGACAGCAGGTAATCTGATATAGGTTAAATATATGTATGTATATATATATACACACATATATACACATAATAACATTAATCCTATTTCTGCATTAGTCATGTTATAAGAGAAAAAATCAGAGCAATGATGAAGAACCTCAAAATAGAAAAAAAACAACAGCACCCAAACCAAAAGAAATAGTATGGTTCATTCAGCATCTATACTCCACAGTTCTTTTTTTAAATTCTTGTTTTTGTTTTTGAGAGGCAATTAGGGGTTAAGTGACTTGCCCAGGGTCACACAGCCAGTAAGTGTTGTGTCTGAGGCTGGCTTTGAACTCAGGTACTCCTGAATCCAGGGCCGGTGCTTTATCCACTGTGCCATCTAGCTGACCCTTGCATTCAATTTTAAATGACCAACAGGCATTTGGAGATGGAGGTTCTTCTCTTCCTCACTCCCTTCCCATCCCCCACCCCCCAAAACTCAAGCAATTCGGGGCAGCTAGATGGTGCAGTGGATAAAAGCACCGGCCCTGGATTCAGGAGTACCTGAGTTCAAATCTGGCCGCAGACACTTGACACTTACTAGCTGTGTGACCCTGGGCAAGCCACTTAACCCCAACTGCCTCACCAAAAATCCCCAAACAAATGAACAAAAAAAACTCAAGCAATTTAATATCCGTTATACATGAGTAGTCATGGAAAACATCTCCACATTAGCTAGGTTGTGAGAGAAAACAGATAAAAACAAAACTTCAGATTAAGGAATTGTCAAAAAAAATTGTGCTTCAATCTGCTTTCCGATACCATCAGCTCTTTCTCTGTAGATGTATTGCAATTTTCATAAGTCCTTCAGAGTTATATTGGATCATTGCATTGCTGAAAATAACCACATCCTTCCCAGCAGATCATCTTACACTACTGCTGTTCTTTTTGTATACAGTACATTTCACTCTGCTTCAGTTCATTTAGGTCTTTCCAAGTTTTTCTGATAGCATCCTGTTCATCATAACTTTTATATAGTACCTTAAACTTGACAAAGAATTTTTTTCACGATAGCCCAGCAAAGTAGGTACCATAGGTTTTGCCATTATAATCAATCATCGTAACTATTTCCCTAAATCCTATTCCCTTTCCATGATATTTACTCTATTTTCTATCTTCTTTTACCCTATTCCTCCTCAAAAGTGTTTTATTTCTGACTGACCCCTTCCCTGCTCTTCCCTCCCTTCTTTCACCCTTCCCTTCTTATCCTCTTCCCCTCCTACTTTACTGTAGGGTTAGATAGATTACTCCTCCCAATTAGGTGTGTATATTATTCCCTCCTGGAGCCAACTCTGATGAGATTAAAGCCTTTTAGCTAATTCTGTGTTCTAAATTTTCTTCCTCCCTCCCTCCTCAACCCTCCCTATGAAATCAAGCAATTCAATGTGTAATACATGTGCAGTTATGCAGAACATCTTTACTTTCCTCAAAAGTGTTTTGCTTTGTCCTGCTCCCTCCCCCAATCTGCCCTGCCCTCCTTCCCCTCTTCTCTCCCCCTCCCTTATCTCCTTCCCTTCCCACTTTCCCTCAGGGCAAAATATATTACAATACCCACTTGAGTATGTATGTTATTCCCTCTTTGAGCCAGTTCTGGTGATAATAAGGTTCACTCACTCCCCCACTCCTTCCCCCTCTTCCTCTCCCCTCTATAAGCTTTTTATTGTTTCCTTCATGTGAGCTACCTCTCCCCAGTCCACCTCTCCCCTCCCCCCTCCCCCAGTGCATTCCTTCTACCCCTCAATCCTATTTTAAAGATGTTATCATGGGTTAGCTAGGTAGCACAGTGGACAAAGCACCAACTCTGGACCCAGAAGGCCCCAAGACCAAATTCGGCCCCAGACATAAGCCACCCCACCCTGCCTGCCCCACAAAAAACAAGGATAAACAAAAAATAAATGCTTTACAGATATCCCTTCATATTCAGTTCAGACCTGTGACCTCTAAGTGTATTCCTTTCAGCTACCCTCATACTGAGAAAGTTCTTATGAGTTAGAAGTATTATTTTCCCATGTAGGAATGTAAACAGTTTAACCCTTTAATATCCCTCATGATTTATTTTTCCGGTTTACCTTTTTACTCTTCTCTAGGGTCTTGTATGTGAAAGTCAAATTTTCTCTTCATTTCAGGTCTTTTCATCACAAATGTCTGAAAGTCCTCTTTTCCAGTGAAGTCCAATTTTTAGCTCTAAAAGATTATACTCAGTTTTGCTGCGTAGGTGATTTTTGGCTGTAGTCCCAATTCTTTTGCCCTCCAGAATATCATATTCCATGCCCTCCAGTCCTTTAATGCAGATGCTACTAGATCTTGTTTTAACCTTATTGTAGCTCCACAGTATTTGAATTCCTTTTTTCTAGCTGCTTGCAATATTTTCTCCTTGACCTGGGATCTTTGGAATTTGGCTATAATATTCCTGGAAGTTTTCCTTTTAGGATCCCTTTCAGGAGGTGATTGGTGGATGCTTTCAATTTCTATTTTACCATCTGCTTCTAGAATATCAGGGCAATTTTCCCTGACAATTTCTTGGAAGATGCTGTCTAAACCCTTATTTTGGTCATGGTTTTCAGGTAGTCCAATGATTTTCAAATTATCTCTCCTGGACTTATTTTCCAGGTCAGTTGTTTTTCCAAGAAGATATTTCATATTGCCCTCTATTTTTTAAAAATTCATTTGGATTTGCTTTACTGTGTCTTGCTTTCTCATAAAGTCACTAGCATTTGTTCAATTCTAATTCTTAGGCAATTATTTTCTTCTGACAGCTTTTGTAACTCCTTTTCCCTTTGGCTTTTCAAGTTATTGACTTTTTCCTACTGACTCTCTTGCATTGCTCTCATTTCTCTTTCCAATCTTTCCTCCACCTCTCTAAATCTTCCTTCTATCTCTCCTACTTTCTCTTCAAAGTCCTTTTTGAGTGCTTCCATGGCCTGAGACCAATTCATATTTTTCTTGGAAGCTTTAGATGTAGGTGCCCTGAGGTTGTTATCCTCTTCTGAGGGTGCACCTCGATCATCTTTGTCACTAAAGAAACTTTCTGTAGTTCTCAACTTTCTTTGCTTGCTCATCTTGCAGTCTTTTACTTCACTTTTAACTCCCTCTTACAGTGCGATCCTAGTTCCAAGCCACACTCTCCCAAGCTTCAGAGGGTCCCAGGTGTTTCAGTTTGAGGGAGGGCAGGTTTTTCTCTCACCTGTTCTGTTCTCTGATCCAAAGATAACCTCAAGTCAATTTGCTAATTAACCAGTCAGTAGAACTTTGTGTGCTGTGGTGGTTCTTAGCTTCTGACGAGCCTATGCCCCTCCCCAACTTGGGCCCCCCTCCACTCAAGATTTCTTTCTGGTTTCCTGCTGAGGTGGGGTAGCCAAATTCCTCCTTAGGTCCCACAGGCACCCCTGTATCCCCACCCCCCCCAGCCAGCTGTTCAGACTTGTCACCCAACCATAAGCTTAGTTCCAGAAGACGCTGGTCTTGCAGATGTGGAGACTTGGGGATAAGTTCCTCTTGTGAAGTATGCCTGACATCTGTGTTGGCTCAATTGCAGGGTCGGACTCTTCTTACAGCCCAACATGGCCCCCTCTAATCTGTCTTTGGCTGGACAATAATCTCAGCCCATATTTTTGTGGGTTTTGCTGCTCCAGGGGTTGTTTCATTGCTGTTTTGGGGGGTAATTGTGTCAGGAGCTCTGTGCATTTAATGCCTTTCTTCTGCCATCTTGGCTCTTACTGGGAATTGTTAGAAAATGATTTTTAATAATGAATTTCTTGGGGGGACCCTGAGATCAGTTTCAATCCTTTCTCTCTTCCAACCTCCACCCTTCCCCCTCTCCCCCCCCCCCCCGGCTCCATAAAGTCCAGTTCTTGAGGAACTTCATTAAATCTTGCCAGGAACAAACCCAAGGGAACAAAGGTTGGCAAGATATGTGTTTGGCAGCAGGGGAAAAACCAGTAGAAAGGGAAAGATTAGAGATTAGACAGTGAGTGGGGATGGTAGTGGAGGGAATCTGATGGAGAGGATGTGATCAAGGGTGCCTGCATTGGGGATGGTCTTGGCAAGAAAAAGGAAAGTCTTTTTTACTTATTTAAAAATCTTTTAATATACAACATCCACCTTTCTCTGCAATCACATATTTTACATGATTTGGCATAGAATTCAAGTGTTTCTGACACATTCTTTCATTCTTTTCTTTTCTTTTTCTTTCTTTTTTTTTTTTTTTTGGTGAGGCAATTGCCCAGGGTCACACAGCTAGTAAGTGTTAAGTGTCTGAGGCCAGATTTGAACTCAGGTCCTCCTGACTCCAAGGCCAGTGCTCTATCCACTGCGCCACCTAGCTGCCCCTTCTTTCATTCTTTATCATGATACTACACTAGTGCATAGAATATTAAGTGGACCTTTGATGAGCAGTCCATTTTCCCTAGTGCAGTGTTGATTAGAGTGTACAAGTTGTTTTGGAAAACTTCTTTACTTTATTATGCAGCATATATATTTTAGTAAAATAATGATTAAGATACAAATAGTGTCCACTTTAAATCTTGTGGATCTACATTATTTTTTCAATAAATACCTAATCCCCCCTTCATTACCAATAATAGTAATACCAGTAGCAGTTCTATCCCAATAAAGGAAGCACATTGTAATATAGATATATAATCTTGCTATTGTGATGTTTAAAATCTAATGTGTGATCACCTTATCTGCCCCCCGAGAGTGTCGGGGGAGAACTAGCTAAGTTTACTGATAAATTCGGCAACAATTTAGGCTTTTAAACATTTATTAAAGTATATTAGGTGTTAGCAAAGAGAAATAGAGAGAGAGAAAGCCACTTTCACCTAGCTATCCACACTTCCAAACAGAACACATGAAGTTCTGAAAGTTAGGAGATCTGTCTACTCTGCCTGCCCCTGCCGCCACATGCTTGTTCCTGAATGAAAAAGAATGATCTTCAGTCCATTCCAGTGGAAACTTCCTGTGGGCCTGGAAGAGGGGCAGTCCCCACACACAGCTCCAAGCTAATTGACTGGTCCATTGTTTGACATGACTTACAGGTGCTCTATGAATAGATGTAACTTCCCGGATGCTAGGCAGCTTCCAGATGCTAGTCACATGCTTTCTTTTCAGGGGAGTGTCACCCTGGTTCTCACAATGTCTTTCTCAGCAGAGGGTGGCACCCTGATTCTCACACTATTATTCACACACACACACACACACACACACACACACACACATATATATACATATGTATATATAATCTTGCTATTTGAAATATATATTTCAAATAGCAAGATGATGTAGTATATTTGCCATTTCTATTTTGTAGTATTCCTGAGTGCCTGGGTTTTAATTCAGAGCCCACCACTACGCAACAAAAGATTACATTGAGATAAGTGTGTTCATCTTTTTAAGTAGAGACAGGAATGAAGAAAGATGTCCTAGTGAAGTTGGATAAAGAGGAGAGGAGAAGGGGGAACTCTGGCCAAATGACCTCTTTTTTTTTTTTTTTGGTGAAATTACTTTGGTGAAGCAAGGTTCTTAGCAAAGTGGGAAATGGTAGGTAGAGGGTGTTCTGGGAGTTTGAGGACAGATGAAGAGGTTTGCAATAGTCATTATGGTGACTAGAATGTCAAACCTATTGGAGGGGTAGAAGGATTGCCTTCTAATTTCTTAATCTTTTGTTTTTGTTTTTGTTTTTTTTGTGGGGCAACAGAGGTTAAGTGACTTGCCCAGGGTCACACAGCTAGTAAGTGTCAAGTGTCTGAGGTCAGATTTGAACTCAGGTCCTCCTGAATCCAGGACCAGTGCTTTATCCACTGCACCACCTAGCTGCCCCCTAACTTCTTCTTCTTCTTTTTTTTTTTTTTTAGTGAGGCAATTGGGGTTAAGTGACTTGCCCAGGGTCACACAGCTAGTAAGTGTTAAGTGTCTGAGGCTGGATTTGAACTCAGGTACTCCTGACTCCAAGGCCAGTACTCTATCCACTGTACCACCTAGCTGCCCCCCTGCCCCCTAACTTCTTCTTTTTTTTTTTGAGGTGACAAAGGCTTTATTTTCTTCTCATGAGAAGGAGGCACCCTAGTGTGCAGCTAGTGGGTGCCCAGAAAGGGGGCTTGAAGGCCCTGTTTTATACCCTAGTCCGTAACGTGAATGGACCTTCCCCTTTTTCATCACTGGTCGGGGTTACAATCTATGCGCAAAAACTAACTAATCAGAATGCAGTATTCCCACCCCTCTTCCTTGTAGGGGCATAACTCAGGAGTGGACCTTATACTTCCTTATATGGACAGAACTCTGGAGAGGACCTAATTGAGACCAGGGCTCCTTGAACCATGTGACCTTGCTAACCTGAGGGGGAGGAGGGGATCTGAGACCTTCATCCTACAAACAGGTCAGGGGAGTATGACTGACTTGTTATATCCACATTGAGAGGAGACAACTACCCATTTCTCACAATCCCTCCTCTTTATTTTTGACTATTTGGCTCCTCTCATTCTATTTATTGAATATCTCCTCTGCCTTTTGGTCTAAATATGTGAATCCTATGCTATCTAGGCAGATTAGAGCCTCAGATGACCCTTTTTGCCCCTCTGGGCTGTGTTTCTTTCTTGATTTAGACTCAGATTTGGAGAAATGCTCAGATGCCATGGTAAAGGGGGTGACCAGCCACACCAACCCACGAGTCCCAGCCCAGTTAGGGAGTAAGGTTGGTCTTCCACCACAATACCACCATAGGTCAGCTCAGGGGAGGATCAGGGATGAAAAATGTTTGGTCACAACTCATTGGCTTCCTGGTTGGCACGCCTGGCACCTACAGACTCTAACCACCTGGCACCCTGGTTGGCAGACCTGGCACCTTGGCACACCTGGTACCTACGGACTTTAACCGCCTGGCACCCTGGCACACCCAAAACCAAGAAAGAGCTGCTGTCCTTTTTCCAAATCCCTACAACCCTCACCCTTTGCCAACCCATTCTGGCATAATTGAAGGAGACACCAGAACCCCTCTAGGCTAAAATCTGGACTTAGAGTATGGGCAGCTGGTCTTCCCAAAGCACTGACCCATTCCATCTGAGCATTTGAATCTCCAAACCCAGTCTCTGTCTCCACTGTCTGTCTCACATCCTTAACTTCACTGGCCTGTTGGGTTTCCTAATTTCCCTTCTGGACTTGGAGAGGTTATTTCTGGAGTCTTAAAAGGATAGGGGGATGTAGGATTCATGAGATTTTCCTACAGGATCAGTTCCTCCTTCAGATGCCCATATAAATAAAATCCTTTTTGCTCCTCCACTACTTGTTTGCCTGAGCAGCTCCTACTACCCCAAAATGTTACCTCCCTTCCCCCTTTTTGTACCAGGCTTGGTATATTGTACATTAAAGTCTTTTTAAACTTCACCCCTGGTCTATCAGATTCCTTATTCACAGTCCACTGCTCATGTTTTGGCTCTGGTTTTTCTTCTGGAAAAGATGCCCCTTTTACTTGAGAGTAGTGAGTCCAGTTTTGCTCCTCAGTCAGGAACGGCCCTTCCCAATCAGGCTCCAACTTGTTGCTCTTCCAGGTTCTTATCAATACCCAGTCTCTAGGCTTAAATTGGTGAGCTGGAAACTCAAGGAGTCTGGACCAGAAGTCCCTTCATAAAAGAACAGAATTTGGCAAGCCTCATGGAATACAGTGTAGGGGAAACCCAGTCCTCTCTCCCCGTGGATAGTTGGCACCTTGTTTGCTCAGATTCCCTTGGTGAGCCTGCTCCACCCTGCATTTGCGACCTCTCTGCTGAGTTCCTTGGACTCAGGAGTTGGGGGTGGCCCCCTCCGGGCTCCTGCTCCAACCATCACTGGTGAAGGGCGCTGGGAGTGCTGGAACCCGGAGGGCCCCACAGCTCCTTACATCTCGGTGGGACTTCCAATTGTGAGGGAAAAATCCATCCTCTTCTCAATAATTCTCAGGAACTCAGCAGTGAGGTGACAAAGGCTTTATTTTCTTCTCATGAGAAGGAGGCACCCTAGTGTGCAGCTAGTGGGTGCCCTGCCCCCTAACTTCTTAATCTTAAAGGAGAGTAAACTGAGACCCAGAGAATTTAAGTGACTTGCCCAAAGTCACACATATAGTAAGAACCAGGGGTGGGATTCAAAACTAGGTCTTCTAACTCCAAAATCCTACCATGTTTGGAAGTATATATTTTACAGGGAGGCTAAGGAAAAATAGAGTCACACCAGTTTCTTTTCTATCACTTTCATGTCAATTTAAACATTTGGCACACAGGATAGTGGACTCTTTGATATCCTCTAGGATGTGACCCTGGTCTATTTTGGGTTTTATAATATAACCTGAGAGCCCCTTGTACAATGCTGGGTTCCTGATACGGTCTTGATTAGTAGCATAGATAAGCCTGTATTTTGGAGTGAATCCCTGTGAGAAATCAGATATAGGTTTCAGGACATTATCTATGAATCAATCAATACATTTTCCTACTATGTTCCAGGCTATGTTTGCTTTTTAGTGGGGGGGATGGACAGTGAAATACTAATTTTCATCTACTATTATATCAAACCAAGTAGGTACAATGAAATCTGCTACATATTTTGGGAGATCTAAAGGTAATTGTGACATGATCCCTGCCCCCAAGGAGTCCATAGCCTTATAAGGGATATCATACCATTTTAATTTTACATTTTAATGTTACATAACTCCATAAATGGTCATAGGAAGGAGTGATTACTTTTATTGGAGGGGATCAGGGAAGCCTGAATGGAACCTTGAAGAATGGATAGAATTTATTTAAATTTTAAATTGATATATTTTTTATATCACCTTTATTTTCAAATGTATCCTTCCCCCCTCTATCCAGCAAACCATAACTTTAATTTTTTAACATTTAAATATAATTTAAAACTATTTTGTACCAGTACAACATATTAATTTTTATAAATGTAAAATTTTATCAGCTGTTAAAGCATTTGCAAAACCCACACATCCTACTTCAACTTTTATTGTATATTTTATCTATATGAAAATATTAATTTTAAAATTAGAATACATAAATTATGCTTTCAATATAGAAGAGACAATCTGATTTTTTAAAAAGACAATGCTGTGTAAGAACATCTACCCAAAAAATAACCAACTTTAATGAGTTACCAAGTTCAACAGGTGTTATAGAATGCCTGGTTTACAAAACATTTAAAACCAGTACCAGGGAGTATTAATACAATTGCATCTCTGTACTCCATTATAAACCAAGTTCATTTATTTAGAAAAAAGAAAAAAGCTGAGGTATTTTTTAGCGTGAGCAAGTATTGCAAGTAGTTCTTTTCCATACTAATTATCATAGTTCCAATGTGACATCAATTGGTCCAATGAAATTCTGCAACCTATCCGTGCACTCACTCATTTTCCCTCATGTTCTCTATTTCTGGCAACTTCTTACCCAGTGACTACCACTGTTTTCACTGTAATCACAATATTCATTTTTAATAAAATTTTGAGTTCCAAATTTTCTCCCTCCAACCCTCCCTTTCCTCCTTTCTAAGACAGTAGGCAATTTCAAAGAATAAAAACAGAAAGAAGTGAAGTAGTTTGCTAAAGATAACCATTATGTTAACTGAGTCTCATAAGCACTGTTACATAGTTGTAGTCTTATGATTATTTTGCCAAAAAAAATGAAAAAGAGAGGAAGGTACATTTAATCAATACTTCTCTGAGGCAAAGCTGTTTTAAAAATTATGATTATATAGTATTCATTTTCAATTTTTGTTGTTTTATTTTTAAATTGATAGAATTTCAACAGACAGATTTGTGTGTGTATAGAGATGGGGAAGGACATTCCAGGCACAGAAGTTTGTGTGAACAAAGACATGGAGGTAAGAAAGTTAAGGATATATTGAGTAGTTCTATTTGGTTGGAGTATAGGGTATTGAGGGGAGGCAGTGAGTTCCAATGGAAAAAGTCTTGGCTCACCTCTGACATTTATTACCAATATGATCTTGGGAATATCCCACAATTCCCTTGAGCATCAGTTTTCTCATCTGCAAAATGAAGGAGTCGAATTAGACTGAGGTCCCTTCCAGCTCTACATCTGAAATTTTCTTTGCTCCCTCTATGAGTAAGGGTAGGTGCTAATTTTTAGTGTGAATCACTGCCTCTCATCTCCTATAACAGTACTTCATTGGGAAATTAGGGGAGACAAGTTAATCCCTTTTCTACATGAGCCCTTCCAATATTATTTCGTTCCTAACTACCAGACTTCTTTTTTGAGGCTAAACAATGCTCACTCCTCATTTGATCTTCTTCTGGCATGAACTAGTGGCTCTTCACCATCTTGATTTTCCTTGGCTGGATTATTTTCCAACTCCTGCAATTTTTTAGGAAAATTTCCTAATTTTTTCCTAAAATTTTCCTATCCTAAAATTCAGAAATGAACTTTATACTCCAGATGCCCACTGACTAGAACAGAGTACAGCAGATTCCTCACATTCTCATTCCTGGAATCATTCCTTATTGCCTCTCTCAATGCAGTCCAAGTTTGTATTGGCTTTTTTTTTTGGATTACCAATTGCATTGGTGATTTGAGCCTTGGTCTTCTGGCTCAAAGTTCAAGACTCTTGGGGGCAGCTAGGTGGTAAAATGGATAAAGCACCAGCTCTGGATTCAGGAGGACCTGAGTTAAAATCCAGCCTTAGACACTTGACAATAGCTATGTGACCCTGGGCAAGTCACTTAACCCTCATTGTTCTGGAAAAAAGAGTTCAAGACTCTTTCTATTACTTCCCTTTCTACTCCAAGATGGGGCCCACAGGGAACACTCAATAAATAAATGTCAAATAATTATGATGACAAAGAAGTAGGAGGTATAGGGTCACATCTTGGCTCTTGTCAATTCTGATTTGATCTCAGACAAGACCATAATGGCAGAACTCAGTTTCTTTAGTTGCACGCATGATTTTTTTTTTTGTAGGGCAATGGAGGTTAAGTGACTTGCCCAGGGTCACACAGCTAGTAAGTGTCAAGTGTCTGAGGCTGGATTTGAACTCAGGTACTCCTGAATCCAGGGCTGGTGCTTTATCCACTGTGCCACCTAGCCACCCCCATGCACGCATGATTTAAAAAAAAAAATTTCAGTGGTGTCTGACTCTTCATGATCCCATTTGGGATTTTCTTGGCAAAGATACAAAAGTGATTTCGCCATTTCCTTTTCCAAATCATTTTACAGATGAGGAAACTAAGGCCAACAGAATTAAAGTGACTTGCCCAGAAAAGGAACCACATGTACAAAAATAGTTATAGCAGCTGTCTTTGTGGTGGCAAAGAATTGGAAATTGAGGGAATGCCCATAAATTGGGGAACGGCTAAACAAGCTGTGGTGTATGAATGTAATGGAATACTATTGTACTCTAAGATATAATGAGCCGGGGGGGGGGGGGCAGCTAGGTGGCGCAGTGGATAAAGCACCGGCCCTGAATTCAGGAGGACCTGAGTTCAAATCCAGCCTCATACACTTGACACTTACTAGCTGTGTGATCCTGCGCAAGTCACTTAACCCTCATTGCCCTGCCAAAAAAAAAAATAAAAAAAGAAATAATGAGCAGGTAGATTTCAGAAAGACCTGGAATGACTTAAGTGGACTGATGCTGAGTGAAGTGAGCAGAACCAGGAGAACATTGTACACAGTAACAGCAACATTGTATGATGATCAACTGTGATAAACATGGCTCTTCTCAGCTGTGCAATAATCCAAGCCAGTTCTAAAGGACTCATTTTTTTTTTTTTTTGGGCTGGGCAATGAGGGTTAAGTGACTTGCCCAAGGTCACACAGCTAGTAAGTGTCAAGTGTCTGAGACTGGATTTGAACTTGGGTCCTCCTGAATCCAGGGCCGGTGCTTTATATACTAAGCCACCTAGCTGCCCTCTCCAAAGGACTCATGCTGGAAAATGTTCTCCCCATACAGAAAAAAGAACTGTGGATTCTGAATGCACATTGAACCATATTGTTTCTACATTTTGTTTTTCTCTTATTTTTTGAGGTTTTCCCCTTGTGTTCTGATTCTTCTTTCACAACATGACTAATGCAAAAATATGTTTAACGTGATTGTACATATATAACTTATATAGGATTGCTTTCTGTCTTGGGGAGGGGGGAGGGAGAAAAATGTGAAACTAAATTTTTTATGAAAACAAATGTTGAAAACTAGCTTTACATGTAACTGGAAAACAATAAAATACTTTTATGACAAAAAAGTGACTTGCCCAGGGTCACATAATTAGTAAGTGTCTGAGGTTGGATTTGAACTCATGAAAATGAGTCTTCCTAATTACAAGCCCAATAGTCTTATCTATTGTACCACCTAGCTGCCTATTATCTCTGGTGTTTGTTTTTAAGTACCTAGGTACCTGATTAGGAACCTGTGATCATCAAAGGGATTTCATAAACTTATGGGAGAAAAACCTAATTCTGCACTATTGTGTTTAGTTCTGGGTATCACATTTTAGGACTAGGTCCATGGCGAGGTGACCTGAATTGTGAGAGGACAGGAGACTCCATCATGGGAAGATCAGTAAAATGACCTGGGGATGCTGAGCTTCAGTGTGATATGTTTGAATCCCTACTACCTAGCACCAACACCTGACCTGGAACATGGGGCTTAGTGTTTGTTTAGTGTCTAAATGAGATGATAGCTGTCCTCAAGCATGGAAGAGCTGTCATGTTAGAGAGGGATTAGACTTGGTCAGCTTGACCTCAGAGAGCAGAACTAGGAGTAACCAGTGAAAGTTGCAAAGAAGCAAATTTAGGTTTGAAGTTAAGATTGGATGTATTCTTAAGAAGAATGGGCTACTTTGGGAGGGGCTGGGTTTCCATTCACTGGAGGAGTAGAGGCTGGATTATATTCAACTACAGGTTGGACTACATGGCCTCTGATATCCCTTCCAGCTCAGATTCTGTATTTGAACTCCTTTTCCTACCTATGTGGAAGGAAGCAGAGGGACTCCCTAGAACCGCTCAGTTCCTTCCATTTCCTCTGTGTCTGGACTGATTTGTATGTAAACCTACTGTATCTTGACATTTCAGCTCATGTCATTCAGTGCAGCTGGAGAATCTAATTGTGCAGGAACTTAATTGAGACAAGTGGGCTGGCAGCTGCCTCTATTTACAGGTGCTCCAGTAGGTCCTGCCAAATGGCTTTTGGGGTTTAATTTGGTTCCCTGGGTTCTCTCAATAATTGCAGGCCCTAATAAGTGACATCTCTGAGGGTTGTTAACTAGTAGCCTAGGTATCTGTCTGTCTGTCTGTCTGCCTGCCTTCCTGCTGCTTAGTGACTGTAAACCCGAAAGGAGATTAGGAGTTCAGTCCTTCAATGGTGGTGGGATATATGCCCTTTGCAGGGTGGTGTATATAATTATTATTCAAGAAAGACTCTGGGCCATGGGGATCCGAGAAGCAGGAGAGCGCCTTGCTCTCATTAAATATTCATTCAGCGGGCACACAACAGAGTGTCAGGAAATGACAGCCACACCAAATAAAAGAATTGATGCTGAAGCTTTAGTAGGTACCCAGGGAGCCTTGTTTTTTTTTCCTCTCCTCTTTCATCAAATGAATATATTTCCCTTGCACACTAAAATATGCTCACAGTCGGCAGCAACCTATCCAAAGGATAACACCTTCCTTTTCAAATTAGATCCAAATGACAGCCTGCTGCTCTTGGCCCAGTGTGGCTGAGTTTCTCATCATCTTACAGGCTGATCAGCAGGGAGCAGAGGCACCTCTTTCCTCACCCACAGAGGTTTCCATTCATTCATTCATTCATTCATTCATTCATTCATTCATTCATTCATTCATTCATTCATTCATTCATCCATTCATTCATCCATCCATCCATTCACTCACTCACTCATCAAATATTAAGTGCCTACTGTGTGCAGAGCACTGTGTTTCAGAACTGGGGATGATACAGCATTAAAATAAGACTGTCTCCTAAGACACAAATAGATCATGATTAGCATACAATGACACATACTAAGTACAAAAAGAGTACTAACTCTCAGAAAACAGGAAAAAAAAACCCTAGAGATTTAGTGTAATCTTTTCTTTTTACAGGTAGGTAATTTAAGCCCCTGAGACTTTCCCAAAGTCATCTAGGTAGTAAATAGCGTC
The DNA here is from genome assembly GCF_019393635.1 of Dromiciops gliroides. Lineage (NCBI taxonomy): Eukaryota > Metazoa > Chordata > Mammalia > Microbiotheria > Microbiotheriidae > Dromiciops > Dromiciops gliroides. The sequence goes on from NC_057861.1 coordinate 104,940,452, forward strand.
GTTGGTATTTGTACACAGCATCTCTAACTCTGAATCCAGTACCCTTTTCATTATACTATGCTTCTTGCTATATGTGATTTGAAGAGGAAAGTTAATTAAGAATCAGAGAATAGGGAAAAGTTTTGGGGGGAATAGCATTTGGTTCAGGACTTAAAGGATAAGTGGGAATTCAACAGGTCAATGGGGTCAAGTAGGAAATTCTCAGCATAATAACCTGAGCCAAGGAACCAAGGTAGGAAAACCTAATAAATAGTCAGGAGGACAGTTTGGCTGTATTATAGAGTGTGTGGATGGGCGGTATTGTAATGTCAGAGCCATCTTCATTTTGGGGACAATTTGTTACCCCAGATTCTAGGTATTTGGGGGGTTGGAATCTTCCCCCAAGTCATAACTTATGAACCCTTACCAATGTGTTTCACTTTTTATTGGTCAGTCAGATAACAAAGTCAGTTCATAATAGGGTCACTTTAATTAAATAGAAATATAAATAAAATAACCACCGAACACTCACTCTACCCATGCCTCCATAAATCTTAAACTTAGTCTCCCCAGAATGCATACTCAGTGGGAGAAGTGAACTTTTATAGGGATAACATGTGGTATATTCACACATGGGGAACATATGGTCACCTACAGATGGGGTAATGCCCACCCAAGGAATACTTGTGCCTAGGGTACCTAGAGGGGTAACTTGTGCCTCAGACACTGCAATGCTACCAAAATCTGCTATTGATGTTTCTGTGCTGCATTTTGGTAGACTTGATTTGTGCTAGGCATTGTTCTCTCCTGTTCCGTGACAAGTGTTGCTTTTCACTCTAACTATTTTCAGGATCATTTAATAGCCTGTCCAACATTTACTGTGGATGCTTTTATCATAGCTTGTTCCCCAGGTCTTTTAGCTACTTCTACCACCCACTAGAGAGCGCTGTGTTTAATAAACCTATGTATTTATTTTACTACTTTGTATATATTTGTATGTAGTTAATTTACCCTTCTATATATTTTTATGTACTTATTTCTTATATTAGAATGTATATTCCTTATGAATATTTTATTCTTTATACTTGTATCACCAGAGCCTACTTGACACATTGTAGGTCTTTAATAGATACTTGTTGATTGGTTGATTGAATGTAGAGAACAGGATCTAGCTAAGATGCTATCTTCAGGGTTCTCTGAAGCTCAGTCCTCCATCTACTGGAAATGCTGTGATTTGTAAGCCTTTCTCTTACAGGAAAGGCTACAATGATCCATAATCAGGGCTTTTTAGTGACTGTGAAGCTTGTTTTCTCTTTACCACTCAGGCTTCTCAGGCTTTTCAGTAGCTATGAATGCTCTCTGCAGTATTTCCAGATAAGTTTCTCAGTCAGTAGCTATCTTTTCATCAGCCAACCTCCATCTGAATGTACAGAAGGTCAGGAGGAGATCAGATTGACTCCTTTAACACTTTTTTAATTGTTTCCCTGAACTTCTTTTAACTGTCTTATCCTTTTTCTTCCTCCCATGAGTCTTTTAATTCAAAGATCACCTGACTTAGGTCAGAATCCCATTTTAGCTCTTATATCTTATTCTATTACATCCTAAAAGTAAAGCTCCCCTGGGATCTACTTCTTCAAACAGAAAAGCAATTGAGAGAAATTAAGCAAACAACAGCAACAACAACACAACACAACACAAAACAAAAACCTGCAGCCTTTGTATTCTATGTAAATGGCAATGGCTATGCCCTGGCTAGGGAAATTTGACTGTTTCTGACACATCTCACTTTCCAAAGTAACACTGGGTGTTTTTATTCTTTGACCACTCCACAATAAAGTAAGAAGACAAGATGGCAAGGGAAACATGAACTGGAAGATTAATACCCACATTCAGTTCCTGATTCTGGACCTTAAAAAAGCTACTGATGGCTGAAAGAGTGGGAGACTAGAGAGAATTAGAGAGTGATACAGAGAAGAAAGGGCCTACTCACAGACTTAGACTTGGTTCACTTGTTGGAAGCCTGCACATCCATCTGGCCCTTCCATTATGCTGATCCAGGGATGGTTCCTGATAGAGCTACTGGTAGAGTAATGGAGGCATTCCTAGATCAAGCAGAATCTGGAGCCATGGATAAAGTAACCTTAGAACTTATATGTCCCTGGTACTATGGGTTATATAGACTGGTGGTATCAAACACAAATAGAAATGGGGCCATGAAATCATAAGGATATCTCCTGCTAAATATTGACTTAGAAAACTACACATTAAAATTATCTATGTTCTATATTATTTTTATTTATTTTGTTAAATATTTCCTAATTATATTTTAATTTGGTTCAGGCCCTACTCCAGAATGTGCAGGCTAAGTTGACCTGCAGATGATATATTGACACCACTCTTATAGATTGTACAGATTTGGGAAATCAGGGGCCATTTACCCAAAGTGTTTTTTCTTTGGGTTGGGATTTGATGGACATTCAGGCTACTATTTTTAGTTAGGAGGATATTATAAGTCCCTGGGGAGATGGGGCTACCTTAGGGCTGAATTGTTTGATGTTTTTAGAATCCCCAAGTTGTTTTTTTCTTTGGGGGGGTGCTATAATGGTCAAATATTTTATTAGTCTTTTAGGATTTGGTACTAAACAGAGAGGGAAAGAAATTGAGCTTCAGTCACTATTTCTGGGTAATGGTACTTTGCATTTGTTGGTTCAAATAAATCCTGTGTTATATTTAGTTGTTTAGGCTTGGTGGTTTTTTTTTGCTTGTTTGTTTTAAATTTTTTTTTTGTGGGGCAATGAGGGTTAAGTGATTTGCCCAAGGTCACACAGCTAGTGTCAAGTGCTCAGGTCCTCCTGAATCCAGGGCTGGTGCTTTAGCCACTGTACCACCTAGCTGCCCCCAGGCTTGGTGTTTACATAGGAACTGAAGAACCTTCATCCTTCTCCCTTTCTTCCATTCCTTTCTTTCTCTCTTTCTTGCTTCCTTCCATTCTTTGTTCATTCATTTTTTCATTCCTTCCTTCTTTCCTTTGTTCCTTCCCTCCTTCCTTCCATTTTCCTTCCTTTCATTCTTCCTTCTATTTTCCTCCTTCCCTTCCTTCCTTCCTTCCTTCCTTCCTTCCTTCCTTCCTTCCTTCCTTCCTTCCTTCCTTCCTTCCTTCCTTTTTTCCTTTCTTCCCTTCTTCTTTCCTTCCTTCCATCTGAATCTTATCTTCCTCACCACCATTATGATCAAGGCATCCATAATATGGGACTCCTTCATGATGATTGTCTTATGAGATAACATTTTGATTAGGTCCCATGATTACAGAGGTCACTCTCCTGCTTTCCCCCCTTATACTCTTAATTGTATGTCTGCCTTCTTTCATTCTTTCCATTTCTCTGAGACATTAAAAAATAATAAAAAAAGTCTTTTCAATTTCCTTCTCTTTCCTACCGTCTTTATTATGAGACACTGTGGGATGGCAGAAAGAATTATGGATTTGGAGACAGAAGAAGACCTGGAGTTTGGATTTAAGATTTGACACTAAAAAACTTTCTGATCCAGGAGAAATCACTTCATTTCTCTAGGCCTCAATTTCCTCTGCTGTAAATTGAGGGTCCTGGACTAGAAGACCTCTGGGGTCCTCACTAATGCTAAATTTTATGATCATATGTTCTAAAGCCCTTCACAACATGGCTCCTGCCTACATTCCCAGCCTCATCATCTATCACTCCCCTTTCTGCAGTATACAATTCAGTTAAAATGACTTTCTTGCTGTCCTCACACATACCACTCCGAATCATTCCTCTGCACCTTTGAAGTAGCTGTCCCCAATGTCTAGAATACATTCCCTCTTCCTTGCTGCTTTATAGAATTCTTTACTTCCTTCAAGACTCAGCTCGAGTCACCTCCTACATGAAACCTTCCCTGATGCCTCTACCCAGTTGTGACAGCCCTCCCTTCTTCAAGCTACCTTGTACCTAGTTTGCATATACTCCTATATGTATATGTTGTCTTCCCCAAAAGAATGTAAGCTTCTTGAGCATGGGGCTTGTGCAGTTTTTGTTTTTCTATCCCTCATGCCCAGGACAAAGTAAGTGTTTAATGAATGCTTGTTGATTTAGTATTTCCCTTATTACTTTGCTGAGAATGGAATAAGTCACTCAATTTATTGAAATATAAATGGATTGTCAATGGGTTGGTTGCTCATTCAGCTCTCCAGTTTGCTTCCCATGTTAGGGTTTCTTTCCATGTTTAATTTTGCCCTGTAACACACATTGTCAGGCATGCAGTTTCGAGTGTTTCCAAATTAAAGCCCTTCCCTCTTTCTTTCCCTGACAGCCTGGTGTCAATGTTTCCAAGCTTCTCACTCCAAGAATAGCTTGCAGTAAGACTGTTTAGCTATTGAAAAAATAAACCCCAATTTCCCTCCCTTGTTGGCTCTCATCCCATTTTGGCTTTAGGCATTAGTGTCTATGATGATGCCAACTAGTGGGACAGGCCACAATTCAGAGCTGTCAGGGAGTGCTTCCAGTCTGTAAGTCTGACTCAGTTGGGGGAGAAATCATTAAGAATAGGTCCCCTGGCTTTTCATTCCACAGTGAGTACAAATGCTGTTATGGAACAATTCTATGAGGCCTTGAACACTCTGAGATTGCTTGGGCTAAATTTGCTTCTTTAGACAATATTTATTGACAGGACATAATAGTTGGATCTTTGTGATATACTCTGGACTGTTTGTTTCCATATATTTTACATATAAATGCATCAACAATAAACAAAATTCTGTATATGGCTATATCTAGTTACCAATATTGTGCTAATATTTTCACACGACATAATATATGATGCAAGTCCACTACCTTCTTTCCCACATGTTTTCTTTTCATTGAGAGTGGAGGAAAATGGAACTTCAGAGCTTCTGTCTCAAAGAGGAGTCATTTCCCTAGACTGGGGTCAGTTCTCCTTATCAGCTAATAATCTTAAAATACTAGCCAGTTTTCTTGTTCCTTCACACTGTCAAACTGTAATGGGCACACAGGTAGGCCCCTGCCCTTGGTTTGGTAAGCCTTTCCCTCTCATTTATAGGGTACTGAAGAAAGAGCGTATTCAAAAAGGTCTTTGCTTCTGGAAATGAGAAACCATGTGGGCCATAGATAAAAAGAAACTCAAACCACTTTAGTGGGACCACTACTCTTGGAGAGAGGCCTGTATATCAAGGGAGTCATGAAAGAGAATCAATCACAGGTGGATTCAGAGGGAGATGGTGAAATGATGATCGGGACATGATAGGGAAGAACAAACCCATAGATCTTGCCCTTGCTAGAACTGAGGAGACTGGTTCAGTGGGGAACCTTATGCACTGAAGAGTGATAAGGCACAATAACTATGTGAGATGGAGTAAATCTGTAGAGCTTTCCCTTGCTAGTCCTGGACAGATTAGCACAGCAAGGAACCATAAGTTCCAAGGAGTGACCTAGACCCTTTCCTTCATTGTTACTATGAATGCTAGGTGGCACAGTGGATGGAATGCTAGGCTGTAGTCAGGAAGATTCATCTTCCTGAGTTCAAATCTGTCCTCAGACATTACTAGCTGTGTGACCCTGGGCAAGTCAGTTAACCCTGTTTGCCTCTGTTTCCTCGTCTGTAAAATGAACTGGAGAAGGAAATGGCAAATCACTTTGACAAGAAAACCCCAAATGGATCATGAAGAGTCAGATATGACTGATACAACCTAACATATACACTCAAGATGTAAGACTGGATAGGTAGGAGGGAGGACTTCGAATGCCAGAGGAGTTTTCATTGGGGTGGCTAGGTGGCACCATGGATAGAGTCTGTAAGTCTGACTCATTTCGGGGAGAAGTTGTTCAGAATAGGTCCCCTGGCCTTTGAGTCAGGAGGATGTGAGTTCAAATCCAGTCTCAGATATTTGACCCTGCTTGATATGTGACTCTGGGCAAGCCACTTAGCCCCAGTTGCTTCAAACATCTGGGGCCATCTCCAGTCATCCTGATACATATCTTGCCACTGGACACAGTTGGCTCTGGAGGATAGAGTGAGGTTTATAACTTTGCACAGCCCTGCATCACTTAAATCCAATTCACTGCAAGTCATGACATCACCTCTTAATGTCATTGTCTTCTTCAAGAACAAAGGAAAAACAACAACAACAAAATGAGTCATATGGGATGTATGGGTCCTGAGCAAAGGCAGGCAATTTGTCGAGGGAGGATAGTTTTTTGCCCTCTGGAAAGGATATAAGAGTTTCTCTGATAGTAAAAGGATTTGAGCATGAGTCTATTCTATGTTTCTGTTGGATTCAATAAAAGCCAATATCTTGTTAGCCTGAATGCTTGCAAGGGAGCCAAGGACCCTTTTCACAAGAGCTAAAAGAGCTGAATTTTAGTATTTCCAGACTTTCCATGGATGGAAATATGAAGCGGAAGTTTTTTGTTGATGTTTGTTTCTTGGATTTTTGGTTTTCTGCTATTTTTGTGAGAGAATCAAATTGTACCTGGGTCTTTTGTTTAGAGGCTGTGATCCAACTGACACACAGGTTACACATGGATGAGCATAGATTAGTTGGATCCCTATGAAGGTGTTCCTGCTTTATGACAAACATGTAAACAGGACATGACTTCTTGCACCAGTCTCGTAAGGGCAATTCCCCAAAACTCATACAAGGTTAAAAAGGAGTAGGATGGCACCATACCACAGCCTGAAAATTTCTTGGTCACATAATAAATTAAGAAACATTTATCAAGGACCAATTATGTGCCAGACACTGTGCAAAAGTCTAGGTCTTATTCCAGGACTGTTTGAATCCCACCCAAGTTCTGTTTGTGAGACAAACCAGAAGTAAATGGCCTGAAGTCAGATCACCAGCACTTGAGTTGTCTTTGACGCTGGTCTTTAGAGGACAATGTTAATTGTTTTCAGTAGAAGGAGGGTAGCTGCTGGTGAGATGATTCCTCAGCTTTACTACCTAAGGGGTTCTTCTGTTCACTGTGAAGACTTGTACTTTCTAAGTTACTGTGATTCACTCCTGCTGGTTCCGGTTATGTCAATGACATGGCTTTTGCTGAGTACATGTGGATTTGTTTACAATCTATCTGATGTCTGTGTTCTAGCCCTAAGTAGCTTGAACCACTGACATATGAGGCACTCTGACTAACATGTGGTGGCTTTATTAATTTAGCAAGCATTTATAGGATGCCTATTGTGCTCCTGGAATTAGAATAAGTATGATGAGGGGAGGATATAAAAAGCTGGAAAACTGTCAGAAGAAGGTGATCTTCTGGAGCAGTAGCTAAAATAAATACTCTCCTGGAAAGAGCACCAGATTTGGGGGTAAGGGATGCAAATTAGAATTTCGGTGCTGCCTCTGATTTACTGTATGACCCTCTGCAAGTCATATGACCTCTTTGGGCCTTCATTTCTTCCTGTGTAAAATGAGGAGATTGAATGAGATTATCTTTAAGATTCCTTCTGTCTCTAAGTCCTTTAATGCTATATGCTATATAAGCAAAAATGTTTGTAATTCAGCAGTGAGGTGGCATAATGGATGGAATGCTGGACCTGGAGTAAGGAAGACCAGAGTTCAAATCCAGTCTCAGACACTTCCCAGTTGTATGACCCTGGGAAAGTCACTTAACCTCTCTGTGCTTCAGTTTACTCATTTGTAAAATGGTTAATAATAGCATCACCCTGCCAGGGTTGTTATGAGGATGCAATTAGATAATATTTGTAAAGTCTTTACAAACCTTAAACTGCTCTGTAAATGCTAGCTATCATCACTGAGATTTTATTGGTATAAGGGACTCCTGAATTGGCCTACCAATACAGGTCAGTAATTTGTAGCCTCAGAGATTTCCTAGAATACTGAGAGGTCAAAAAATTTGCCCAGGGTTGCCCAGCCAGTGTTGGTCACGTGTCAGAAGTGGGCTGTGAACTCAGGCCTCCCTGTTTTCAAGGCTAGTTTACGCTCTGTCCACTGTGGCTCTCTACCTGATTTTAGAGTGAATCTTCTATATTGAAAGTAGTGAGAAAACGATAAAAGCACAATGCAAGCAAGAACATGGAGTTGGGTTGGAAAGTGTAAGTTAAGGAAGTATGGAGTAGGGTAGATCAAAGTGGGATGGAGAGTTTTAGGGACGGCTTCTTGGAGAGCATGAGTATAGAATCCAAGTACTTAAATGGGGCAACTGTGAATGGGTTACTGATCTTGGATTATACAGCCATTTAATTATGAGCTTCCGGGTCATTTTGTGAGCAAACATTTAATTTTTGGTTATTTTTATAAAGTTACAGTTTATCATCAACATTTGGGTGTTTAACTTTTGATACTTCAAGCATTCAGGTGATTTCATTAATAAACTTATTTCAGGAATGGGTCTAGGTTACTCCTTAGTGCTTGTGGTTCCTTACTGTGCTAATTTCTATGGGACTATCGAGGACAAGTTCTATAGGTTTATTCTTTCCCATCATAGCTCTTGTGCCTCATCACTCTTCAGTTGGCAACTACAAACATTGGTGGCTATGTGCAGTTAGAGAGAAAAAAAAGAGAAGCATGATGCACAAGTTTGTGGAGCAGTTGGTGTCCTACTAAGTACTTCACTGGTATTTTCAGCTTACTGTGGTAAAGAGCTCCCTGTGCATTTGTTGCATATTTTCATTCTTTGCCTTTAAAGCTTAAGTTTTATGTTATGAATATGCCCTCTAAATGTAGTGCAAGTCCTTTGGCCTCTAGGCCCAAGTGTGCAGTCAGTGATGTGGCTTAATGAGAAGATAAAGGTTCTAGATAAATGCCATGCTGAAGTGTTTGCAGTTGCTGCTGGCCGGGAGTTTGGTGTTAACCAATCAACGGTTCGTCATATCCACAAAAAGAAGGAAAATATTCACAAAAGTGTTTGAGAATCCACTACAGAAATTGCATATTTTCAAAATTAATATTTTGTTATAAAGAATTATATGCAGAAATATGGATTTCCCAGCAATCTCTAATGAAAGATTCCAGGTTTTGGTAGTCTCGGGATCCTAATCTCCTATTTTCCTCAGGTTTTATGTATCAACATTTGCATTTTTTACTTTTGTGCCATTTTTTAGGAACGTTGAGAAAGTTAAGGATTGACTATATTATTGTTTTATCAAATGAGACACGAAAGGAGTGAATGATGATTTGCCCAACATTGTGCAGTGGTAGAATCAGAGAGTGTTAAAGCTGAAAGGGACCTTAGAGAGAAATCTGGTCCAGAGGTTGCAGTTATGTTTTGGTTCTTATCCATTTTGTTTCTCAATAAATTTTCTCATAGCATCTATTCATTATGAAATAAATGAAGTTCTTGAGTTTATCATGTAAATACACAGAAGAAATAAGATAAACTATTTTTTGATAAAAAACCTCTTTATTTTGGTACATAATAATAGCTCTCATTTATGTATTGTTTTAAGGCTTACGAAGTTCTTGGCATATGCTGTCTCGTCTAGTACCACAACACCACTGTGAACCAAATGCTATTATTATCCTCATTTGACAGATGAGGAAACAGACAGAAAAAGGTCAAATGACTTGTCCAGGGTAACACAGCTATTGTTTGAAGCAAGATTTGAACTCAGATCTTTTAAATTCCAGTCTAATGCTCTATCCACTGTGTGATCTAGTTGCCTTGTGTGCCTCAGGTTGCAAACCACTGATTGGGTCCAATTTCTACACAGGAGGAGAAGGAGGCTCAGAGAGATTGAATAATTTGTATAAGGTCACATAGTTAATAAATAACAAGTGTGAATTGTCCATGGTCATGACCTGGTTGGTGGCAGAATAGAGTCTAGAAGCTAGGTGTCCTGACTCATTTAATCAATAAGTGTTTTAAGCACCTACTATGTGCCAGACATTTTGTTATTTGATTTAACAAAACCTTACTAAGCACATACTATATGGGACAAAATTTGCTGGGTCCTGGGGATACAGATATAAAATCCAACTGAATTTTGCTCTCAAGTAGTTTATGTTACGTTGGGAGTGGGTGCTGGAGGGTAGGACAAAACATATTCACAGATAACTAAATGGAAAGCACATTTAAAATAATTACAAGAGGGAGAGAATATTTACAATTGAGTGTGTGTGTGTGTGTGTGTGTGTGTGTGTGTGTTTGTGTGTTAGGAGGCAGCTGGCTCAGTAGTCAGAGACAGCTGGTGATGCAGTGTATAGAGAGAGTTCTGGGCCTGGAGTCAGGAAGACCTAAATTCAAATCCTGCTTTAGGTGCTAACTGTGGGTAAGTTATTTAACCTCTATTGTCCTTAGTTTCCTCAATGTAAAATGGGGATAATAATTGTTTTTTCCACACAGGGTTTCTGTAAGGATCAAAAAAGACAATATTTGTAAAAAGTGCTTAGCATACTGCTTGGAACATAGTAGGTGCTTAATAAATGATTGTTCCCATCCTTTCTTGTATCCCAGTATTTTCCCAGGACTAATTAATAGCTAACACATATACAATGCTTTAAGCCTTTTATTGTTTTTTGTTTTTTTTTTTGCTTTTGCGGGGCAATGGGGGTTAAGTGACTTGCCCAGGGTCACACAGCTAGTAAGTGTCAAGTGTCTGAGGCCAGATTTGAACTCAGGTACTCCTGAATCCAGGGCCCGTGCTTTATCCATTGTGCCACCTAGCCGCCCCCGCTTTAAGCCTTTTAAAGTACTTTATACATTCTCTTATTTGATCCACACAACAACCCTGGGAGGTGGGTGCTGCTATAATGCCCATTTCACAGATAAAAAACTGAGGCTAAGAATGATTAAACGGCTTGCCCAGGGTCACACTGTTAATCAATATCTATGGCATGTTTGAAACTTTCTCCTCTTTACCTCCAAACCCTGCAATCACTTTGTCCATCCTGGAGGGAGGGAGGCCCTAGATTTCTATACCTCCAGTCTCCTAGCCAGGCCAACATTTCCCCTGCATGACCAATACATACCGCTAATGCCATTGCAGGGGCAGCATCATTAAATGATGACAGGGGCCAATTAAACTGTCCAGATCCCAACTTGGTTTCCATTACTGGCACAGTTAGTTTGGATTCTCTCTTGGCTTTGTTGAGTTTGAGATTACTCAGAAGGCTTCTGACATCCTCCTTGGGAAATAATTCTTCACTTTTCATGCTCTTAGCGTGCTTCTCTCTTAGAATCTTCCCCCACCCCCAATCCCTCGAGCATATACTTTCCTGTTCTCCTTTCACCTTGGCTTCTGGTAAGTCCACCTTCATGCCCAGTGCTTACATTTGCAAACACATAGTCCTTGTCCTCCCTCTTCCCTTTTCCCCTGTTGCTTTTTATTTTAATGACACATACTTAATTCGTTGAACCTTCCCTGTGCACTCTTCCTCGAGGCTCTGAACTGGGGTCTGTCCTGGGAGCTGGCACCTTCCCAGCATGCCGAACAAGTACGGATATTGTGTTCCAAATGAGGTAGGTAATTATTCAGCCGTCATTTGGCATTGCTTCAGAATCCCCTGAATTCAGTTTTGGACACCACACTTAATGAAAAGACATCGACGAACTGGAGGGAGTTCAAAGGAGAGCAGAGAAAAATGATGAACGGTTCAGAGAGTTGGACTCATGCAAGAACTTTGGGAAAGATGGACATGTTCAGTCGACAGAGGAATCTGAACGAGGTGCCTATGAGCTGTCTCTGGATAAATGAAAGTACAGCCTGGTGGAGACGGGACCCAATTATTCTCGTTTGTCAGGCTAGATGGCACAAGAAGTAATGGGCTTAATATATAACAAAAAAAGTGGTAGTTGGTCAAAAAGGAGTGGGTGGGGCTGGTGGGACAAGTTCAAGGAGATTGGGGAGTTGATGGAGCTGAAAACATTCAGGGCTCCTGCTGATGCTGACATCATCCCTGGGGGTGAAGCTCAGAGACAGATATTTCTTCTACCTAGGCCCCATTTGGAAGTGGAACTGCCTGGGGAAAGGTCAGCTTTCTAGTGGCTGAAGACTTTTTTACTCTGCTCCAGGAGCCTATTGAGTCATGGGTAAGGCACGGCGAGTGGGAGCTGAGAACTGAATGGGAGTCGAGTGAAGGTAGTTTTGAGCAAGTGAGAGACCCAAAGTTCAGAACTCTAGCACAGGGGATGGCAAACTTTCTTCATGCTATGATGTTGATTGGCATGGTCAGAACTGGCTCACAAGTGAGGTTGGTCTTTGGCATCTTTGCAGTTTGCCTTCTCAGCAGGGAGGTGCTGTGGTGTTGTAGAGTGGGCCTTGGGTTGGAAAGTGAGACCTAGGTTTTAATCCTGTCATTGACAGAGTCTTACTATGTCCCCTTGTGCAGATGGCCTAGCCTCTCTGTTCCTCAACTGCTTCCCTTTTTCAAATGAGGGAGAGCTGGATAATATGACCTCTTTTTGGCCTGAAGAATTTGTGGTTAATGTAATCTTTGGTTTCCCTTTTTGGGGCAGTAGTAAGTAGCCAGGTGCTACTTTGTATAGAATTGTAGAATCTTGAAGCCTGAAGAGATCTCTAGGTATTGATCCTAACCTAGCATTCATTCTAATATTCCACTTGATGCAGGAATCTTCTTTATGGTGCCTTTGAACAAATTGTTGTCTAGCTTCTGCTTAAACACTTTGAGTGATGGTGAACTTTCTAGGTCACAAAAGTGGTCCATTCCAGTTTTGAATTGTTATTGTTTGAACATTTCTCTGTATTTTCTTGGAGATGCTGCTTGCCCGTGAATTGTGGAGCACTGTGATCTCTTAAGAATCATAACTGTCATCAATGTGCCATTGACCTATTCAGGAATGGAGAGATGCATGGTGGGTATATATAACCTGTAGAATATCACCAGTAGTGATTTATGAGCAAAAAGAAAATGGTGGATTGTCAAAATCTGCTAATAGCTAACACTTCTAGAGCACTTTACCACTATCTTTTTTGGTTCTAGCAACAACCCCATGATATAGTTGGTATTCTTATGATATTCATTTAATTGGTGTGGAAATTGTGATTCAAGAAATGAAGTGACTTCTGCGAGGTGAAGTTCATATATAGTCACACAGGTAGAAAGTGTTAGGTTTGGGATTTGAACCCATATTCTCCTTATTCTAAATTCAACATTCGATCCTTTGTGCTCCATTACCTCTCACTGAAGAAGTAGTTGCTATATGTGTAGTTCTGAATAAGGCCCAGTGATATACTCTTGTTGTTCTTTAGTCATATCTGACTCTTCATGACCCTGTGGACCATCATACACCAAGATTGTCCATGTAGTTTTCTTGGCAAGGATAATGGAGTGGTTTTCCATTTCCTTCTCCAGTGGCTTAGAGTCAATAGAGGTTAAATGAGTTGCCCAGGGTCACATAGCTAGTGAGTGTCTGAGGCCAGATTTAAACTCAGGTCTTCCTGACTTCAGGCTCAGTGTTCTATCCAATGAGCTACTCAGCTGCCTCCATTTTGTTTTATTGTATTTCATTATATCAGTGATACACTCTACCAAAGAGTAAATTGTAATTATTCCAATTCTTGAGCTCAACATGGGCTTATCTAGTTTCATCATTAATTAGCAAGTATATATTGGGCAGCTACAGTGCAAAGGCACTATGCTAGATACTGTGGGGAATACAAATAAGTGTAAGATGTTGTCCTTGTCTTGAAAGAACTTATAAATTAGTTGGGGGAGCGAAATGGGATAGTGTGGTACTAGAGTACTGGAGGGAGAGTCAGAAGGCTTGGATTCAAAATCTGTGTGATTGTGGAAAGCCAATTAATCTTTCTCATCCTTAGTTTCATCATCTGTAAGTCAGGGCTAATAATGCTTACACTGCCCACTGTGCAGAATGCTGTAAGGAAAGTGCCCTGCAAATCTCACAAATTTAAAAGGCAGCAAGAAGATGCATTAGACAGGTGTTGGACTTGGAGTCAGGAAGACCTGAATTCAAATCCTGCCTGAGATACTTACTAGCCATGTGACCCTGGGCAAGTCACCTAACCTCTGTTAACCTCAGTTTCTTTATCTGTCAAATGGAGAGAATAATAGCATCTACTTCACAAGGGTTTTGTGAGGATTAAATGAGATAACATATGTAAGAGGGAGGAAGGTGTATGTACTGCCTATGCGGTTACATGTACATAGTGTTCTATAAATGCTAGCTATTATTTTTAAAACACTAAATGAATGTGAGTTTTATTGATGATGTCATTCATTCAACCAGCATCTGTGAACAACAATCTGTGAAATGTGAAGTACTACTACACGTAAGGTACCAGTGTAGGCACTAAAAGTGATACAGAAATAGACAAGACGGTTCTTGTCTTCAAAGAATTTATGCTCTAGTGAGACTTTAAACAGGTACACCAATGAATATGAGTTAAACTATGATTAGTGCTTTGTAAGTGTGAAAAGTACTAGGAGAATAGAAGCAGCAGGGATCGCTTACAGCTGGGAGAGCCAAGGAAAGCTTCAGACAGGAGATGGCTTCTGAGCTGAACCTTGAAAGGTAGGTAGGATGCCTCAGGGTAGAGAAGGGGGTTGGCATTCATTCCTGGAAGTGTGAACAAAGGCAGGAAGATCAGAGACTATGGGAAAGGGAAAGGAGAGTTAAGGAGAAGGAGAAGGTGGGGGAGGGTGTCACCCCAGTCTACCATCTGGGAGCTTGTATTTTAACTAATAATTCTTGCTAATTAAGCTGGATGATTATAAATGATGTCAGTGCCCTCTAAATCTGAGACCCTGGACAAAACCCAGGTTGCTCCATCCTAGTTACAGCTCCCTCTTATGTTGCCTTTTAATAAAAGTTTTCAGAGCCTTCCTCTCTTTCTCCAGACACTGGGAAGTCATCAGTGAATCACTTGGGATATCCATCTATCAATCCTTGTTCTCCCTAAGTAAACAACACCTCTTCTTTGTTTACTTATATATTTTCCTTATGATATCTTTTAATCCATTTCTTCTCCAAAGTGTTGAGGGACCAATTCACAAGATAGCTGAAGGAAGAGAGGATACCAAAAAGTCATGGAAAAAAAATTTGGACCTTATTAATACTGGAAAAAATTAATTGGAAGAATATAAAAAGTTGATGACCTATGTATCTATTTTCCTATCTATATAGATAATAATTTAGGAGATAAATAACAATACTAGACAATAAGAGAGGAGTTGTTAAAAGGCGATATAAGAAGGAGCTGTAACTAGGGTGGAGTGAACTGGACCTTGTCCAAGATGCCAGATTTAAAGGGCATTGACATTCCTAATAGACATTCAGCTTAATTAGCAAGAATAATTAGCCAAAATAGGAAGCTACCAGATGGTAGGCTTGGGTGACACTCCCTCCCACCTCCTTGTTGTTATTCAGTCGTTTCAGTTGTGTCTGACTCATTGTGACCCCATTTGGGATTTTCTTGGCAAAGATACTGGAGTTGTTTGCCATTTCCTTCTTCAGCTCCTTTTGCAGATGAGGAAACTGAGGCAAACAGGATTAAATGATTTGCTCAGGATCACACAGCTACTAAGAATCTGAGGCCAGATTTGACCTCATGAAAATGAGTCTTTCTGACTCCAGGCCTGGCACTCTATCCACTGCGCTATCTAGCTGCCCCACCTACTAGCCCACTCTACCATTTTCCTCATTTCCCCTTTTCCTTATGAATAGTAACCCTGCCTTTATCAGCACATGTCTGTTCCTTGCCTTCCTCAAGCAAAACATTGAGGGTATGCTCTAGGAAGTTTTGTACTACTTGCCTCAGTTGCAGAAATGACCAGTTCTGGCTCAAACATAAGATAAAATACCAAATGAATGGTGGAGGTATAAATGCTATAAAAAGTTTGGAGAAAGAAGAGATACATTTTAGTTGAGGGATGAAGTTGTGAAAGTGATTGGTATTTGAGTGGGGCCTTGAAAGATGCCAAGCATAAGCTTGTTTTCAATAGCTTCTGATTCTTGTGACGCTGAGCATGTGGGAAATGGAGCAGGTCTCTTTAATATTAAACCTGCCACCATAGTGGAACCATCATATTGGCACACAATACTCTCTATAAAGATCCAATAATGGTATTGAAGAAGATACAATTAGAAGGGGCATCCGAAGCTTCCCAAGCACAAGTAGATGAAATCTCTGCCAGAGGTGACACAACTAAATGTGTTTAGGTAGGCATCAATTCTCAAGACATCTTTAAAGAGAGGAAGATTACAAAAGGACACATCAATATTACTTGTACTAGGGGGCAGCTCGGTGGCACAGTGGATAAAGCAACAGCCCTGGATTCAGGAGGACCTGAGTTCAAATCCAGGTTCAGACACTTGACACTTACTAGCTGTGTGACCTTGGGCAAGTCACTTAACCCTCATTGCCCTGCAAAAACAAAACAAAAAAACCCCAAAACAAAAACAAATATTAGTTATGCTAGAAAAATGACAACTAAGAAGATATTAACAACTGTATAACCATAAACTGGGTTTTAAAATTTCTTTTTTTCTTTCTTTTTTTTTTTATGGGGCAATGGGGTTAAGTGACTTGCCCAGGGTCACACAGCTAGTAAGTGTCAAGTGTCTGAGGCCGGATTTGAACTCAGGAACTCCTGAATCCAGGGCCGGTGCTTTATCCACTGCACCACCTAGCCGCCCCCTTAAAATTTCTATACAATCTTTTTCTTTTTTTTTGGTTATACAATCTTTATAAGAATGATCTATGCCTGCTTTGAGGGCATCCCTTAAAAACATGGGGAGAAAGGGCAGCTAGGTGGCAAAGTGGATAGAGCACTGGCCCTAGAGTCAGGAGGACCTGAGTTCAAATCCGGCCTCAGATACTTGAAACTTACTAGCTGTGTGACCCTGGGCAAGTCACTTAACCCCAATTGCCTCACCAAAAAAAAAAAAAAAGAAACAAAAACATGGGGAGAATGAATTGAAAGGTTTCTTCTAGGTCTGTCAGTTCCCATCTAGGGTACTGCCCTTCAGTTCTGAGCACCGTGTTTTAGGAAACACATCCATAGAGGCAGTTGGGTGGCATAGATGCTAGACTTGGAGTAAGGAAGACTTGAATTTTAATCCTGCCTCAGACACTTATTAGTCATGTGACATTGGATTCAATCAAGAGAGAAAAATCTCAGATTTCATCCAAAGGGAAATTCTCCTACTCCTTCATATGTTGGTTTCTCTCTCTCCCTTCAGTCTTCTCCCTAAAGAGAATCTTCTCTTTTGAAGATGGAAACCAGACCAGGATCTCTCTTCTTCCAAGTTCTGCCCCTCATGAAGGAAATCAATCAATCTCCAAAGAGGATAAAAGTGTTATACAACTGGGCCTGAGTCCCTGGTTATGTAATTATGAGCTTTGTCCAAAAGTGAAATGATCTACCTTGGAAGAAAATGGGTTCTCCCTCACTAGAAGTCTTTGATCAAAGGTTAGATACCAGCATCTCAGGAATGTTGTAAATGAGATTGTGGCTTAAGGGTATATAGCTCTAGATGCCCTTGGGTCCCTTTCCTCTTAGAGATTCCCCCACAGGATGATCTCTAAGTTCTCTTGCAAATCCTATAACCCTTTGATCATATGTCTATAAATGATGAGCAGATTAAGAGATTGTGGTTCTGTGGACAGCATTATTGAGGTTTCTAATATAATTGTTGACTGACACCTCATTAATATTAATAATAGCTGACATTTTATCAAATACTTTAGGGTTTAAAAAGTGATTTACATGCATTATTTATTATTTTATCAATAGTAATAATAATAAGAGAGGCATAATGACATAGTGGCCAGAATTGGGAAGGCCTGGATTCAGGTTCCACTTATGATAGATATGATATTCACCCTCATATATATGGTGGGGACGTTACTTAAACTGTTAGAGTCCTAAACCACTCCCTAATATGATAAATCACAGGTGAATTGCCTATCCATATGGACAAAGAGAGGTTCCTCACTGGGAACTCATCACACTGATGAAATCACAAATCTGGAACAATCACCACAGAAAGATCATAAATATTTATGGACATTTTATTACCTTCTGGCCATTTTAGAATGAGGACACAATGATATGCCTTATATTGATCTTAACTTAGAACAATAGGTCTATGTGAGTGAATTAAAGAAGTTGATTTCTTGTTGCTAAAAATGTAGGACCCTTGGACTCAGTCCAAGAAAAAGTAGTGACATCCTCTAAATAGAACTGGGCCTAGAGTTTGAAAGGCTGAAAGACTCATGTTACCTCCACCTCTCAGGGGAGACTGAAGAACAGGACATAGAAACTCTAGTAAGGGGAGATAAATTTGTGTTGTCTCTGATTAGAGAATTCCTTCCAGTAACTTCTTTTCATTTTCTAACCAGTTTCATTCCACAGTACCTCCCCTGACTTCAGGCTCCTTTAATATGTCAGCTTTTTCCATTAGATTGTAGGCTTCTTGAAGGCAGGGATTGTCCTTCCTTCCTTCCTTCCTCCCTTCCTCCCTTCCTCCCTCCCTCCCTTCCTTCCTTCCTTCCTTCCTTCCTTCCTTCCTTCCTTCCTTCCTTCCTTCCTTCCTTCCTTCCTTCCTTCCTTCCTTCCTTCCTTCCTTCCTTCCTCCCTCCCTCCCTCCCTCCCTCCCTCCCTCCCTCCCTCCCTCCCTCCCTTCCTTCCTTCCTTCCTTCCTTCCTTCCTTCCTTCCTTCCTTCCTTCCTTCCTTCCTTCCTTCCTCCCTTCCTTCCTTCCTCCCTTCCTTCCTTCTTTCCTTCCTCCCTTCCTCCCTCCCTCCTCCCTCCCTTCCTTCCTTCCTTCCTTCCTTCCTTCCTTCCTTCCTTCCTTCCTTCCTTCCTTCCTTCCTTCCTTCCTCCCTCCCTTCCTTCCTTCCTTCCTTCCTTCCTTCCTTCCTTCCTTCCTTCCTTCCTTCCTTCCTTCCTTCCTTCCTTCCTTCCTTCCTCCCTTCCTCCCTTCCTCCCTTCCTTCCTTCCTTCCTTCCTTCCTTCCTTCCTTCCTTCCTTCCTTCCTCCCTCCCTCCCTCCCTCCCTCCCTTCCTTCATACCTTCCTTCTTTCCTTTCTTTCTTTCTGTATTTGTAAACCCCAGCACATATCACAATGCCTGCACATAGTAGGAGTTTCATAAGTGTTTTTTGACTGACTGACACATGATCTGACTATACCAAAGCTATTGGGAAAAACATAGGGAAGATGGACACAAGTGAATGAACAGTTCTTAAACATTTATTGTGTTCTAGGGATTGTGCTAGGTCAGGGAATTATACAGATAGATGACACTGAATATGTCTCAAGGACCTTTCGGTCTACCATAGAATGTGTCAGTGTGGGAATCTAATAAATACTCAAGGAAATGTTATACAAATCAAAGCATAATGAAGTCAAAGGAGAAGATCAAAGTCCTCTAGGAAAATTTAAGGAGGGGAAGAATATTTTTAGCTTGCAGGATCAAGAAAGGTTCAGGGAGAACTGAAAGAGAAGATTTCAAGCACGGGGTGGGTAGTGTGAATGGACAGAATGTGAGGTATTTTGGTAAATACAATTGGCAAGACTTAGATATAAGGGTGTAAATCAGAGGGAAGAACCAGCTATAACTTTAAGGTGATTTAGTGAAACCAGAAGCAGTAAGAGGTAAATCGAAAGTAGGGG
This sequence comes from Dromiciops gliroides, assembly GCF_019393635.1. Classification (NCBI taxonomy): domain Eukaryota; kingdom Metazoa; phylum Chordata; class Mammalia; order Microbiotheria; family Microbiotheriidae; genus Dromiciops; species Dromiciops gliroides. The sequence continues at coordinate 104,960,017 of NC_057861.1, forward strand.
GCAGGTTTGGGGACAGCTAGGTGGCACAGTGGATAGAGTGTTGTATGTGGAGTCAGGAAGGCCTGAGGTAAAATCTAGCCTTAGACACTTACTGGGTGACCCTGGGCAAGTCAGTTAACCTCTGCCTGCCTCAGTTTCCCCAACTTTCACATGGGCATAATAATAGCACCTACCTGTCAGGTTTAATGTGAAGTTCAAATGAGAAAACATTTGTAAAGCACTTGGCCCAATACCTGGCCCATAGTAAGCATTACATAATTGTTTATTCCTTTTCTTGCCCCACTGCTCCCCCCATTCCCCTCTGAGTTATTTCAATCTGAGTTTTCTTATGACTTAGGAAAAGCCAAGCCACATGAAACAGGATCACTGCCAGGTTAGATCAGTGATCTGCACATTTCTCTGTCTCTGTTTCTCTGTCTCTTCTTTCCTCATTTCTTTTCATCTTCAAATACAGATTGTGGAGCTCATAGACCACCTGACCTCATGTAAACAAACTCAACAAAGACCTAATAGAGGGTCTAAATTGCAATTTGATTCTGGCTTCTATGTAGGATTGAGGGCATGCCTGTGTCTTTAAGGTTATTGTTAATTTGGGGAAGAGGGAGTGGAGAATCCATACTGTGATTTAATTGGTCTACGAAGCATCTACAAATGCAGATGAGTGGCTTTGAGAGCCTCCGAGAGTTCCTGGGGGGCACTAAGAGGCTCCGAGAGAGAAACCAGTTTATGTCTAGGGCTGGACTTGAGCCTCTTTTTCCTGACTTTGATGCTGGCTCTTTCTATCCACTCTGCCATAGTGCCTCAACTATTCAAAATATACTTCTATATTTTCAATTTAATAAAGCCGACATGGTATAGTGGAAAGAGTTCCATAGTTGAAGTAAAGTAAGATGACTGATGTTAGAATCTTGACTCCATCACCGAGCTAGCTGCCAGTGTGACCTTGGGCAAGTCACTTTAACTTTCTGAGTCTCAGTTTTCTCATCTATAAAATGGATATTGAACAAACTCTAAGTTCCTTTCTACCTTTAACTCTACAACCCTATTATTTTATTGTTGTGGAATTTCCCCCTGGGTCAAAGGGTAAAAGATTTAGCATGAGATGGTCATCTAGACCAACCTTCTCTTTTTATAGATGAAGAAACTGAGGTCAAGAGAGGTCAGCCTATATCCTCTGGCTCCACAGTCAATATTCTTTTTGTTGTACCTTACTGCTTCACTACTAGGGACAGCATGATGTAGATCAGTAGCAACAAACTCAAATAGAAAGAGGGACCACTGGGAAGGATCCTTACCGGAGGCATATTAACTTGGTTTTAAAATATAATGTTATCTGTGTTCTATTGCATTTTTATTTATTTTGTATATATTTCCCAATTATGTTTGGGGAATGTTGAAGGCCACATGTGAGTCTCTTATTCAACACCTCTGTAGCAGAGAGATGGACTTGAAACCAGGAAGACACTGGGCAATTTATAAGACTCTGAATCGCAGGTTGTGTGGACCTGTAGTGTAGAAGAAATTTCCTTATCCAGATAATTCCGTAGACCAGTGAAATCACAGGTCTAATCCCTAGTCTATATCCCCTTGTATTAAGATAGAAATCTTCCTGAATGCCTATGTGCTTGTAAAGTCTGCCCCTATCTTTAAATGTTTTATCTGTTTTACTGACTGAGATTCAGTCCACCACAGTTGGCTAAAATCCCAAGAGCATCTGGCTTGGAAGGCTCTCCATTTAAAAAAAAAACCTGTAAAAAGAGAAGCTTGGATTAGGTGATCTCTAATATCATTCTAGAGACAAATTCTAGGACTAGCTTCTAGGAGCAGGGCTCATAAAGCTGCTTTGTTATTTTTATTTAGCTTATCACTTTAGTCTTTATCAGAGATTGTTAGCATATAAACCACTGTTAATTACGTTGGATATTTATGGAGGACTTCTAATCACCCAATAATATACTGAGCATCGACAGTGTATAAGATGTTGTATTAGGCATTATTGACCTTACAAAACAGCTTGTTTTTGCCCTTGATAAACTCTTTTGTTTTTGTTCAGTCATGTCTGACTCTCCATCACTCCAAATTTGGCAGAGATTCTGGAGTGCTTTGCCATTTCCTTCCCCAGCTTATTTTACAAATGAGGGAAGTGAGGCAAACAGGATTAAGTGACTTACGTATGGTCACACAGCTACTAAGTGTCTGAAGCTGGATTTGAACTCAGGAAGATGGGTCTTCCTGACTTCAGGTCTAGCACTCTATCCACTGTGCCATACAAACTCTTACTATGCTCAAAGTTGAAGTAAGACTTACATCATTTTTATAACTGACTTGTCCCACTTCTGAGTCCAACTAACTTGGAAACTGAAATTAATAATAATAACCAGCATAATATAGCATTTTAAGGTTTGTAGAACACTGTATATATATTACAAAGAACCTCTCCCAAAGCTTCCATTTACAAGGGGTCTTAGACCAGCCATCTCTTCATTTTCCACCAGCTCCGCTCTTCTGAACTAGATTCCATCATTGCCCTAGGAAACCTCATTATCAGGAAATGTATCATCCTTCGAGATTGCATCAGCTATGGTACTCACATCTCATCAGAATCCTCAGTACCCTCTGTCCCTCTGATTGGAGTTCTCCCAGAACAACCATCCCTTTATTTCTCACCAGCTGCACTCCTTTGGAATTACCTCCATCATTCTCCATCTCTTTGGTGGGATGATGGAGGATAACTTTCCTTATTCTTTTTTAGCCCTTTTATGTGCTATCTTCCCCTATTAGACTATAAGCATCTGGAGGGCAGGGCCTATATTTCTTTTCCATATTTGTATTTCATATTTGTATTCCCAGTGCTTAACACAGTGTCTGGCACATAGTAAGCACTTAGTAAATGTTCATTGATTTACTACTTCATTTCAATCAGTCAGCATTTATTAAGTGCCTACTATGTGCCAGGTACTAATATTAGGCTTTGAGGACATTAAAGAAAAAAAATGAGACTTCTACTGCTCAAAGAGCTTGGATTTTATAGGGTAAAATCACACATATTTAAATACATAATGCTCAGATACAAAATAAGTTCAAGGAAGGCACAGGACAGGAAGGCACTAGCACTTGGGAGAAGGTCAGGAAAGGCATTATATAGAAGAGGATGCTTGAAAAGAGTTTTTAAGGAAGTGAGGGATTCTTTGAGGCAGTGTGTTTCAGGCATGGGGCACAGAGACAGAAGATAGAGCACCATACCTGATGAATAGAGAGGTCTGGATGGAGTATAGAGTCTAGAAAAGGTGGTAGAATATAATAAGGCTGAAAAGAGACCTGGGGCCAGGTGGTGAGTATCTTTAAAAGACAAACATGAGTTTATATTTATCCAAGAGGTCACAGGGAAGGAACCACTGGAGTTTACTGATTAGAGGAGCTATGGTGGCCAGATGTAAATGGTGTTCATTTGTAAATGAAAATCACTTTGGTGGCTGTGTGGAGGATTGATTAGAATGGGGAAGGACTTGAGCCAGAGAGAGTAAATATAGGGCTATTGTAATGGTCCAGGGAAAATATAAGGGCCCCAAATAAAGTTATGTAAGCAATGAGAAGGATGGTGGATGTGAGACATTTTGGGGAGGTAGAATCATCAAGATTTGTCAACTCATTGGATACTGGGTAAGATATGATACCAGGGAGGACCCAAAGTCTGATTGATATCTCTTACTCCACTTGGGAAAGTGATTCCCACATTTCGGGTCTATATTTAGGAAATCCTGAAAACATACAACATTTTAATTCAACAAATAATTTCTGAGGGTTTTTTGTGTGCAAGGCACTGTGTGTTGCTATTTTCTTCCATCAGCCACATAGATTTTGCTTTCCAGAGGAAGTATATATTTATAGAGTATGGATTAGGCAGAACATCAAGCCATAAGTGTGGTATTTCCTTCTCTCCTTGAACATATTCTGAAACTTGATGGAGGCTTTTCTTCCTTGCTCTCACAGTGGATTTTACAGAGAAAACCTTTGTAGATGGAAGGGCAGGTTGAAGTTAACTCTCCAGCCATAATGGTCTCTGTTAAACATTAGGTCCTGAGAAATATCAAGCTGTCTCTTCCAGTATTTTGTGGGGAATGAATTTCTAGGCAAACTGGCTACCAGCTATTCCTTATTATTAGAAATCAGGGGCTGTATCTGTGAAGAATTTACTGTATGAAACTGCTGACAGAAAATAGTCTTTGAGAGCTGACACTGAGACTAAGGATTTTGGAGTTTGCCAAATGAACAATTTCTTAGGTCTTCTGGGGCTGCTACCTCTCCATCCCTGTTTATAGCCTGCTTGTGGACAGGAACAGAGAGGGAAAAGAAGTCAAGAGTATCTCATTTAGCTATTTTTTGGCCTCCAATTTTTTTTGGCCAATTTCCAGCACTTTAGCACAATGCCTGGCATATAGTAGGTACATAATAAATGCTCATTGATTGACTGTTAGTTTCACCAGCTTAGATGTTGACCCACAGTACAGAGAGAGAGGATAGATAAATATTATTACATGTTTAGTCTAGCCATTATGCTAGTTTAGGTCAACTATTTAAAAAAAATTGGAACAAGTGTGGTGTCTGGTGTCTTAGTCATTGACATTGTGCAACTAGAATGTTAGATTATAGAACCATAGAATGTGAGAGCTAAAAGTGATCTTAAAAGATAAAATGTTGTAAGAGTCTTAGAACGTGAAATGTCAGAGCACAGAACCCTAGAACATTAAGGTTTGAAGAGATCTTACTGACCATGAAGTCCACCTTCTTCATGGAAACTGAAGCTCAGAAAGTGAAGTGACTCATTCAAGGTCATACATAGAATTGGTTATGGTAGAGACAAGACTAGAACTCAACTCTCCTCTTTCAGTGTTCTTTCTTTACCCTTCATCACACATCCCTGGAATCACTTTTTTGGACTCAGTTTTTCTGGTAAATAAGCATGGATTGTTTGAGTAGGTACAATCCTTGACAAAACTGTTCAGTTGGTAAAGTTTATCTTTGGTGTCTGCATTGAGAATAAGTTTGTTGCCTTGACATAATTGACTCCAATTTGTACAAGGCCACGATTTTGTGGTGAAATGTTTTGATGTTTGTTTTTCATAACTTGTTTTTTTAATATTAAGATAAGCATTTCTGTGGTATGGATTGGTAAATGACATGTGTGTGTGTTCATAAACAGCTGATAAATATGTGGAACCCCCAGATGAGATAGACCACCAATGGGAAAATTTAGCAAATGATTTTGTCACTAACTTAAATCATCAGTTTTCAATAAAATTAATTGATAAATAAATTGGCCAACAATCAGAACATGGGTGTAACCAAGTAATCCCATAGGTATAACTATGGTACCTACTAAAGTGGGTTTCACTAGGTTTGTAACCAAGTCTTGTCCCTACCTTCTCTGAACTTGAGACCCCAGAACATGAGGGCAGTACTGACTGACTTAAAGGGATCTGCCAACTTGCTAAGCAACTGTGGGTCCTAAAGAGTGATACAGGGTCCCTAGCAGGGAAGAGAAGAGCCTTATTATTGAGCAATAGCTAGTTTAGGACTGGAAAGCCCTGGGAAACTAGGTTAGTGGTTTGTTCCTCATGGGGTTGATGTTTGTATTATCTAATGGATAATTACAAACTAATGCATGTACGCTTTGATTAATAAAGTGTGATTGCTAGCATTAAGAAGTTTAAGTCCAATTGGTATTAGCACACATTATGGTAAATTGGTTTTGAGTGTGCTCTCTGTGTTAGCGTCTTTCTAATTTCCTTGTCTGCTCTCATTTTCTTTTTCTTTATTCCCCCATTCTTCTTCCTTTCCATTTCCATACTCCTGTCGATTTCTGCTGAAGTATATACTTGATGTGCTAGCTGAAAGGGGTTCAAGATTTAGCTCCTCTAAGAGGGAAGAAAGGAACGGAAGGGAATAATCATCTATTCACCACCTATTATGTTCCAAGTACTTTACAAATATCTCATTTTATCCACACAACAACCCTGTGATATAGGTGCTATTATTAACCCCATTTTACAATTGAGTAAACTGAGGCAAAGAGGTTTCAGTTACTTACCCAGGACTTCACAGCTTATAGAAGTGTCTGAGGCTGGATTTGAACTCAGCTCTTCCTGACACCAGGCTCAGGTGCTCTATTTTGTAGCTGCCTATAGAGTAATATTATTCTGATAAGGGATCAGAGAATCTCATTTTAAATTCAGTTTTTGTGTTTTGTATATCCTTGAGAAAACCTTGTCCCCTTCATATCCTCAGTTCCCTCTAAAGGGATTGGATTTGATGATAGCTAAGGTCCTATCCAGCTACCAATCCTAAGAGCCAGTACTCAATCAATAGAAAAGCATTTATTAAGTGCCTATTAAAGACCATGCCAAAATAAAAGTGAAATAATTTTTGCCTTCAAGGAGCTTACTTGTTTTCTCTTTAGGGGGAAAATAATATTAGTCAGCAATAAGACAACAATAAATATATCCAATATGTGTATTTGTGTATATGTATATAAACATTCTATATTTCAGTACTAACATCCCATGTTTTAAGTCCCAACATTGTATTCTTGTTTCCTCTTGTAGTGAACATTTTGGAATTTGACTTTTACCATATTCATCATGGTTTAGGAACTTTGAGTTTTCCCTGTGCGAACTTTGCTCCAAAAAGTTAAGCTACTCTTTTTGAGCTGTTGGTCCAAGCCTGAATCTGAAGGGTTTTTGAATACATTGTGTCACAAGATGCTGCTTTGTGAGCCTTCCCAGATTTGGGCAGTCACAGTCAGAGTTATGGAATTCCAGAATTTTTGAGCCAGGAGAGGTTTACAGTTCTTCTGAGACTAACAACTCCCAATGATCAGGCCTGACTAGATAATACCAGGCTATATTTCAGCAAACCCCACCTCATTTTATAGAGATTTTAACTAACATTCAAGGGCTCCACAAACAGAATTCAGCTCTTAACTTAGCTTCTAATTCTTTCCCAAGAATAATACTTGTCAAATTAGGAAATCTGTAGTTTGTTCATCTTAGGCTATAACAAAGGGGGTATATAGCAAAGGGAGTTTAATAAAAAAGAGGCCTGGCAGAGTTGAAACACAAAATAAATGGAGTCCCTACCTATCTGCTTGCAATGAGTTAAAATTTCCAAATCCAGGAGCCATGTTGTTATGAATGGTGAGAGATCACTCTAGCTAGCTGGCTTCAGCCACCTGACTGTGCTCAGCCACATTCTTACTGAATATGTTGTTGTTGTTTGTCCTTCATTCTCGAAGAGGACTATGACATCAGGGTGATATCATGACTTGCACTGAATTGGATTTAAGTGAGGCAGGGCTGTGCAAAGTCATCAACCTCACTTCCTCCTCCAGACTCATCTGAGTCCAGTGGTGAGATATATAGCAGGATGACTGGAGATGGCCCTGGATGTTTGGGGCAATTGGGGTTAATTGACTTGCCCAGGATCATAAAGCTATTAAGTGCCTGAGGTGAGATTTGAACTCAGATCCTTCCAACTTCAGGGCTAGTGCTCTTTCCATTGTGCCACCTAGGTGCCCCATGATACTGCTGTTACCCTACTGCTACCCATCCTGCATCCTCCCAACAAGACTTCTAGCTCTTTCCTTGAGACTGAGCTATCCTGATTGGAGAGAGCTCACCATAGATAGCGGGCCCCAGGCCACTGATAACAGGGGCTGCTAAATGCATACCAACCAGGCCCTCACCTGTTCCCCTTTTGCTCTGGGAACCAAATTAACATGACTATTACTTCTGTGAAGGGTATGTCAATCATGCCAATCAACTATAAGTTGTTCTTTAGTCTTTTTTTAAGTCATATCCTACTCTTTGTGACCTCATTGATGGTTTTCTTGGCAAAGATGCTGGAGTGCTTTGTCATTTCCTTCTCCAGCTCATTTTATGGAAGAAAAAACTGAGGCAAACAGGGTCACACAATCAGTAAGTATCTGAGGTTAGATTTGAACTCAAGAAGATGAGTCTTCTTGACTTTAGGCCCAGCACTCTATCTTTTTTTCCCCCAGGGCAATGAAGGTTAAGTGACTTGCCAGGGTCACATAGCTAGTAAGTGTCAAGTGTCTGAGGCCGGATTTGAACTCAGGTCCTCCTGAATCCAGGACTGGTGATTTATCCACTGCGACACCTAGCTTCCCTCAAGCCCAGCACTCTATCCACCGGGCCACCTAAGGGCTTTATGACTTATATGCCTTCTATTACTTCAGAGACCCAAACTGTTCTCTAGACTCGTCTTCATTTTATTTGTTATCTCCCTCTATTGGAATGTAAGTTCTCAGAGGGCAGGGACTGCCTTGCTTTTCAATATGTAGTCCCAGCTGACACATAGGAAGTACTTAAATAAATGTATTTTCATTTATTCATTTGTTTATTCATTCATTTCCTAGGATCATGAAAGAACTGGTGGTGGATGTTACTAAGACATTCATTATAAGTGGTATACAAAAAATCATAGAGAATAGAAGAGAATGAGTGATGGGCATATGTTATACATCTTTGACCAATAGACAGACCAATCAACTTAATTTTGATTCCAGACCAAAATCTAGAACACATTACTAGGGTCGGTTGGGTATTTAGAAAAAGCAGCTATGATCTCTAAGAGCTAGCAGAGCTTTAACATAAGTTCACACCAGACTAATTTCCTTCCTTCCTTCCTTCCTTCCTTCCTTCCTTCCTTCCTTCCTTCCTTCCTTCCTTCCTTCCTTCCTTCCTTCCTTCCTTCCTTCCTTCCTTCCTTCCTTCCTTCCTTCCTTCCTTCCTTCCTTCCTTCCTTCCTTCCTTCCTTCCTTCCTCCCTCCCTCCCTCCCTCCCTCCCTCCCTCCCTCCCTTCTTTCTTTCTTTCTTTCTTTCTTTCTTTCTTTCTTTCTTTCTTTCTTTCTTTCTTTCTTTCTTTCTTTCTTTCTTTCTTTCTTTCTTTCTTTCACTGGATTGATATATCAGGGAAATGAAATGATATAGTTAGTATCATATTCACCATTATCATCTTTATGCCACTACCATCATCATCCTGACACTTATTCTTCAGTTCTCCATGGGGTCTGTGTTCTCACTGGTGTTGGCACTCCCTCCAATAACACAGATTGCAACTCTTCCAGGTTTTATCATCCTATGTCTCTCATCCACATACTCCCATAAATATGGAATGAGTATAAGCTAGAGAGCATTCCTCATTCTCTCCTAACAGTATGTGCATGTCAATGGAGTCTTTGGGCCAACTGTTGGTTATGCTTCAGACTCAATATGGGACCAACTTATCAATTTTGTCTGATCATATATTTATCTAATGACATCTTTTATACCACATCTCTTCTATAATTCTTTATCGATAATGCATTTTAGCCTGCTCACACCTGCTATGAGTCTCTATTTTTCCCTTTGGGTAATCTTCAAATTCCATTTTTCCAGAGACTGTATTATAACATTAATAACAGTCATATAATATTTCTGGAAAATGTTGGTGTTAAAGAAATAGACCTTTGCTTTGGATATAAGCAATTCACTTCCATTTAACACCAATTTATTAAGTACCTATTATGTGCAAGTCACCATGCTAAACTCTAGGGATATACAGGCATAAATGACATAGCTCCTGCTCTCTGGGAATTCATTCACTTCTGTTGGATGGATGCAGCATATTCATAGATAACTCCCTACAGAAATATATAAAATAATTTGGAGTTTGGAGTTGAGAGAGCAATAGGAGAACTATGTAATTTCCCAAAGACAACCCAGCCTTTTCTCCTCCTACTATACAATTCTGGGTCCAGCTCATTTTACTTTGCAGTAACTGTACCATGTATACTAGTGAATGAGATATGTAGGTTATTCATCCAACTGCATATCATGGTCTAGAAGATAGATAGATAGATAGATAGATAGATAGACAACACATAAAGTAGCATTTGAAAGAGGGGAGGTTAACCCCCAAGGTAAGGAAACTGCAGGAAGTAGATTGGAGATGGAGCCTTGGTGAGTTAAGGCAAAAAGCTCACCTATCAAAGTTGCAGTGTTCAATAGTAGAGTTTGAGTTCATCTGCTTGGTTTTCCTGTGTGGACAGTTAAGCCAAACTCCACTGAGTCATGATTCATCTAATTAAGTAGTTTCAAATCAGAACAATGTCATTCACAAAAGGACTGATATTTATATAGCATGTTGGGTTTTGCAGAGCACTGTACACGCATCATCTAATTTCAATCTCACAACAATATTGTAGGGTAGGCACTATACATCATAACCATTTTACAAATTGGGAAACCAAGGTCCAAGGGGGTTAAATTTTTTGCTAATGGTCACATAGCTAGTAAGGATTTGAAGAATTTTTTTTTTTTTGCCCTAGGTCCTCTTTATTCCAAAGTCAGCACTCTATCTGCCATCTGTCATTTTACCTAGATTTCTGCAAGGCTTTTGAATCAGTTGTTCATACTATCCTGGTGTACTAGAAAATAAGACAATTAGGTGGAATTAGAAAGGGTTAAGTCACCTGACTCAAAGAGTAGTCATTAATGGGTTTATGCCCTCTGGGAAAGAGGTCTCTAAGTAAGTGCACTATGGATCTACTTTTAGCTTTTTCTGTTCAACATTTTTAGCAATGAAGGAGGGAAATAATTATTTATTAAGTGCTTACAAGGTACCAGGCACTGTGCTAAATACTTTAAAAATATTACCTCATCTGAACCTCACAACAACTCTGAGAGGTGAGTGTTATTATCTCCATTTTATAGTTGATGAAACTGAGGCAGACAGAAGTTAAAGACTTGCCTAGGATTATAAAGCTAGTAAGCTTCTGTGGCTGGATTTGAATTTAGGTCTTCCTGACTCCAGGCCTTGCTCTCTATCCATTGAGGCTGCAAATCTGTTGCAGGGAGGCATAGCTAATGCTTTGGATGGTAGAGTTGAGATGTAAAACACACAAATAAATGGACTTTGGAAAATCGAGGACAGTGTAAGGGAAATCTACTAATAGCTAGTTCTTCAAAAGTGGAGTGAGATGCCATATCTGGAAGAGTGGATTCCCCATTATTAGATGTCTTCAAGGTAGGTTGTCCACTTCTGAGGGGGATGTGGTCTATGCCAGGGCTTCTTAAACTTTTTCCACTAGCAACTCTTTTTGATTGAGAAATTTTTATGGGAGCTAGGGTATATAGGTAAATAAAATGTCTATACATAACCTTTTGATGTTGCCAAATTTTTCATGACTCCCCAATTTAGTTATAGGACCCTACATGGGGTTGGCACCCACAGTTTGAGAAACTTTGGTCTAGGGGGTTCTCATTCCCTAATGGGTTGGCTTAGCTGACCTCTAAGGGACCTCCCACATAGATATTCCATGATATTGTCCTTCCCACATCCAAGATTTCAGGATTCTGCCTTGGGATTGCCTGCTCCTAACAGTCTTTATTATATAAATATTAGTTTACAGGTGGAAAATAATACTTTACACTCTTCTGAGGCCGGGTGGAGCACTTCCAGGCTGTTTTTATGAGAATACTTTGCAAACTTCCTACTTCATTGAGTGATTTTATTTTAGATTGAGAAATGGTGTCCAATGGCAGGATTGAGACCTAGTGAGCTAAATCTCTGTGTTCCACCCGCCCCCCCACCCCGCCCCCGCCGGCCCCAATCCTTTTTTCCTCCTGAAAATTAAGGGGCATGATTTCTTTGAAGTGAACAATATTCAACACTTCATCTTCAAAGACAGTGAATTCTCACAGCATCTTACTGAGGATGGTTATCCCTCCCTTTTCACTTGCCTCCCCCTGCCCCAACTCCACACAGTTAAAGAACAGGGTAACTCAATCAGAGAGCTCAAATTACTAGCCTGGGGCCCTCAGAGAGATATAATTATAGGATTGTGAGACCTCTGATGCAATCTAAACTAAGGTGGTGGAAAAAAAAATAAACTTACAATTTGGAAATTTAAGTGGTTAATATATTCAATTTAATAAAACAAATCCTTTTTTAAAAGTAACTACTGTATACAACAAAATCACTGTGGTGGGAGTTGGAAATAGAGACTTAAAAGTGAAATAAGCTTTTCTGTCAAGGAATTTAGATTCTGTTTAATAGAGTGAAAGGTCCTCGAGGTCAGGGACTGTCTTATGCCTCTTTTTGTATCCCTAGCATTTGGCACAGCACCTAGCACATAGTAGGCATTTAATAAATGTTCATTGACTGACCCACTGACTTACTCTTACTCTGGCTACATGACTGATCCACCTTTGTTCCTTTCATTCATGTCCTCAATGAAGTCTTTATACTCCTTGATGTACCATATATGCAGGTAGGTAAAAACAAGGTAATTCAAGGAGGGAGAGGGAATTAAAGACTTGGGTGGAGGGAATCAGGGAAAGCTTCATGTAGAAGGAAGCCTGGAGGTGAGCCTCCAGGGTCAGGATTCCCAGAGATAGACATGAATAGGGAATGCATTCTGGGCATAGAGGTTGCCTTTTCCATATGCATGGAGGCCAAGGACAGCATGTTGAGTTCAGGTAAACTAGTCGTGCAATTTGGTTCAAATGTAGAATGTCTGAAGGGGAGAAAAAGGCTGAAAAGTTCATTTATAATCAGTTTGTGGGGGACCTTTAAAGTCATACTCAGTTGGTATGCTATCTGAGAGGAAATAGGGAGCCACTGATGATTTTTGACAAAGTCTCTCATGCTATTCATACAGGAAAGACAGAGCTGTGGATTAGACAAAAATAATGTTTGGTGACTTCAGAAACAGTTCAATGATTGGGACCCAAAATACTTCATTTATCCACCTAGATGGTCTTTGGTTAACGATATTACCAAGAAGCAAATTTAAGTTTGGTGTTAGGAAAAACTGCCTAGTAGTTGCAAATTAGAATGCACTGCTGTGGGTTGGCAGTGGGTTCCCTATTCTCCCCCCTCCTTCCCTGCCCCGCTCCTGTCCTGGATGTACTGATAAATATTTAACAAATGGCTCTCTGAAAAAATGTATAGCATGACACACTTTTAAGTTTAATTTGCATTATAGCCATCACTTTCTTGAATCTAGGCAATCAACAAAACAATAAATCAAGCCCAGATTTGTGCCATTTGCTAATTTCCAAGGAATAAATGTTCACAGTGAAAATTTGAACAATTAGTACTTTCAAGCTGGTTCCACCTGCCTGCAGCACAACGCTGTCTTCCCCTCACTGGAGGTCTTCAAGAAAAGGTTACATGACTTTTTTAAGGATGTGACCTACAGGGGATTATTATTATTATTATTATTATTATTATTTTACATAATTAGCCATTGAAGTCCTTTCTAAGTCCGGTATTGTATTGCTTCTGAGTGACACAATCAGATCTGTACTTTAGCAGGATTATTTTGGCAGCTTTGTGGAGAGAGTACTGCAAGGCAGGGGGAAAGTGGGAGACTAGAAGTAGGAAGCCTAATTAAGAGGCTATTACAATAGACTAGGTAAGAGGTGATGAGTTTCTGAACTAGGTCAGGGGGAAATGTGAGTGAAGAAAAGGGGTCAGATGTGAGAGATATTGTGGAGGTAGAATTTACAAGACTTGGCAACTTAATGAATGTGGGGATGAGGGAGAAGGAAAAACCAAGGATGATTCTGAAGTATGAATCTGAATCAGTGGGAGGATGGCTGGTTCCCTCTACAGAAATAAAGAAAGTTGGAGAGATGTTCATTTAGGGAGCTGAATTATGAGTTTTGTTTATAACATGTTAGCTTTGAGATGCTGATAGTTCATTTGGATGGAGTTGTCCAATAGCTAAATAATGAAATTTGGGAAAGAGATTAGGGCTAGGTACATGGTTGAGAGGCATTTTTTTGGAGACGATTATTTAGTTCACGGAAATCGATCAATAAGTATTAATTAAGCAACTCTTCTATTCTAAGCACTGGGGATACAAATAAAAAGAATGAAATAGTCCTAACTCAGTAGGAGTTGTTATCATGGGAGAAACAGCAAGGACATGTTTGATTATGTACAGAATAAATAAAACATACGTGCAACATGCAAGGTAAGTAGATTGAGAGGGAAGGTACTGGAAGCCAGGGAGATTATGAAAGAACTCATGGCAAAGGTGGTACTTGATCTACAACTTAAAGGAAGGGAGAGACTTTATAAGATGGCAGTATGAAGGGAGAGTAGGGCAGCTAGGTGGCCCAGTGGATAGATTTCTGGGCCTGGAGTCAGGAACACTCATCTTCCCAAGTTCAAATCTTGCTTCAGACACTTACAAGCTGGGTTACCCTGAACTTAACCTTGTTTACCTCAGTTTCCTCACATATAAAATGAGCTAGAGAAGGAAATGAAAAACTACTCCTGTATCTTTGCCAAAAAAAAAACAAAACAAAACCCAAATGGGGTCACAAAGAGTCAGACATACCTGAAAAATGACGTAACAAATGGAGGGAGAATATTCAAGGCATGAGGGAGGCCAGTGCAAAGACAGGAGATAGAGTGTCATGTGTGAGGAACAGAGAGATGATTAGTTTGTCTAGGTCACAGAATGCAAGAAGGACAGTAATGTACAATGAGGATAGAAAGATAGGTTGGGGTCAGAAAGGTTGTGAAGGGCTTTAAAAACTAAACAGAGAAATCTATAGTTGATTCCAGGAAATTTTTTGAGTAGGGGAGTGAATAAATGTTCAGATCTGTGCTTAAGAGAATCTCTTTGGCAGCAATAGAAGAATGGACTGGAAGGAGGTTGAACTGGAGGAGATATTTTTGAGAAGATTACTCAGGAAGATATAGAATTAGAGTAGAAGTGGTGCTAAGACAGAACTTTTAGGGACACAAACGTTTAAGGAGCAGGATATGAATGATGAACCAGCAAAGGAGAATAAAAAGAAAGTCGCATGGGTAAACAGGTAGCTGTAGATACACACTGGAAATTATGTGAAGAGAAATGAAAGAATGCATGAGCTAGATGAAGATCCAGCAAAGGAGAGTGAGTTGTGGTCAGATAGGTAGGAGGAGAAACAGAAGAGAGCAGCATCATGAAAATCTAAAGAGGAAAGAACATTCAGAAGGAGATGATAAATAAAGGGCGTCAAATCATGCAGACAAATCAGGAAGCATGAGGACTGAGGAAAAGGTCATTAGATTCAGCAATGAAAAGATCATTGGTAACTTTGGAGAGAGCAGTTCCAGTTGAATGGTGAGGTTGGAAACCAGACTGCAGAGGATTAAGAAGAGAGTGAAAGAACAAGAAGTAAAGTCATTTATTGTAGATGGCTTTCTTTTTTATTTATTTAGAATTTTATTTTTCCAAATTACATGTAAAAACAAATTTTGACATCCATTTAAAAAAACTTTGTGTTACAAATTCTCTTCCTCCCTTCCCTCCCAGAACTCAAGTAATTCAATATGTTATACATGAGTAGTCATGCAAAATATCTCCACGTTAGCCAGGTTGTGAAAGAAAACAAAAACAAAACTTCAGATTAAGGAACTATCAAAAAATATGTTTCAATCTGTTTTCAGATGCCATCAATTCTTTCTCTGTAGATGGATTGCAATTTTCATAAGTCTTTCAGAGTTATCTTAGATCATTGCATTGCTGAAAATAACCATGTTCTTCAAAGCAGATCATCTTACACTATTGCTGTTATTTTATATACAGTACATTTGACTCTACATCAGTTCATGTAGGTCTTTCCAGGTTTTTCTGATAGCATCTTGCTCCTCATTTTTTTTGTTTCCAATAAAGTAACTAACAAAAAATATGTTTCAATCTGTATTCAAATACCATCATTTCTCTGTATGTAGATGGCTTTCTCAAGGAATTTAGCTCTATGGCAGAAGAGAAAAAGAGGATGACTATTAGTGGGGATGGTAGGATGAAGGTTTTTTTTTTAATTTGGGAAAGACGGGTGTGTTTGTAGGCAGCAGGGAATGAGCTAGAAGACAGAGAGAGAATGAAGATTAGATATTGAGTGGGGATGATATTGGTGTCTATCTATTGGTAAAGAAAGGAGGATACATGGTGATTAAGGGACATGGCTATTGAAGGTACATGGTAAAGGGTTGGTGTTGGCAAGGAGAAGAATCATCTCTTCATCAGATAAAGGAATAAAGAAGGAAATAGGGAGAGAAGACGTTTGTGAAATATAAGATGAAGAGGAACAGAGAAGAGGAAGCTATTAGAGGAATAGCCTAAATTTTCTAATCTGAGAGGATAGAGGAGGGTGTGCTATGGGAATGCTGAAGAGAGATGAGATGGTTTTGAACAGCCATTGTGCAGAAGGGTATTAGTGATGCAATTAGGGAGGTTTTCTTTGTTGTAGAGAGGGATCAGTTTAGATAAAATAACATCCACTTGTCATATACTCAATCAGTATGGTTTTGTGATTTTCTCCAGCTCTATTTGGCAGCATATGAATAGAAGTTAAGGGAGAGATTATGGAAGTAATCCAGGGTTTGAGTTTGGCAAGACATGATCAGTGAGTGGACCAGAGAGTAAGGGATTCAACAGCAGAGAATAGTTAGAGTTGAATTGATTCAGGAAGGGGTCAGAATAGGGAAGCAGGGAGAGTGTACCTAGTGCAGGGATGATAGCCTGGGGAAGAACTGAGGATGGAGGGAATGGAAGCTACACTGAAGATGAAAAATGAGGGGAAGGGTCCTATGGCTTAAGGGAAGATAGAATGATAAAAGATTAGGATCCAATAATGGAATTTCCTTTTGTGACTTCAGAATTTCATTTTTGAGTATTTTCCATCCTACCTGGTCTGATTTTCCTTGAAATATTTTATTTCTTTATTTTTCTTTTAAACAGTACTTTATTTCCCCCCAATTATATGTAAGTATGAATTTTAACATCCATTTAAAAAATAAATATTTGAGTTCCATATTTTCTCCCTTCCTTCTCCCTAGGATGGTAAGCAATTTGATATAGGTTACCTAAAACATTTTAGTCCATGGGGTCCTACTTACCTTTCTTCTGAACCCTTTGAAATCTGCTTTCCTAAAAACTAGTGTGTCAGACTATACTCCTCTCCTTCTCTATAAAAAACTCTATGCTAGAAGTGTCACTTATTTATTTATTTATCTATCCATCTTTCCATCTATCTATTTATTTATCTATTCATTCATTCATTTTTCTATCTATATTCATTCATTTATCTTTTCATTCATTCAATTATTCATTTATTAATAAATAAATTCATTTACTTATTCATTCATTCATCTATTTATCTATCTATCTATGGGGCAATGAGGGTTAAGTGACTTGCTTAGGGTCACGCAACTAGTAAGTATTAAGTGTTTGAGGCAGGATTTGAACTCAGGTCCTCCTGAATCCAGGGCCAGTGCTTTATTCACTGCACCACCTAGCTGCCCCCTTAGAAGTGTCACTTTTACCCCAGGGTTCCCATTATTTCTCCCCTAGCAACCAGGTTCTCCCTGTTAGTGAGGATCAGACCCAGAATTTTGCTTTTTCCCTTTCTAGTTCCTCCATCTTTTCACTGATGAAATTATTGCCAAGACAAGTCAAGAAATTGTTAGCTCTTCACTTTTGGCAGCAAGGGATCTTCAGCAGATGTCTGTATAACTGAAATACTTCTATCATTAGTCAGAAAGAACTGATTTCAAATCCAGTTTCAGACATTGAGTATTTGTGTGACCTTTAACTTAATTGCTGTCTGCCTCAGTTACCTCAAATGTAAAATGGTGTCTACTTCAGAATTTTCCAATTCTTCATCTCTTTCCTGTTTCTATTTAGGTCTCCAATGTCAAAATCCCTTCTATTTCTCCCTCCTTTGACTTCATCCAAATATGCTCTCATGTCTTCCCCTACTCTGTTGTTTTCTGGATTTCTTCACCAGTGTAACTTCTTAATATACAGTGTTACCCCACTGCCCCTTATACTTACCCTGTTTCTTCTTAAGGCATATGTATTCAGACACATGTGATCCAGTCATGAATTTCATCCTTTCAAGTCTCCCTGATATCTATGAGCAGCAGTGTGCTGGTAAATGTTTGACAATTAGCTCTCTAAAAACTGCATTGCATGACATGCTTTTATGTTTAATCTGCATCATTAACACTTTGTCCATTACTTTCTCAAGTCCAGGCAATCACCAAAACAATAAATCAAGCCCTGATTTGTAGCATTTACTGATTTCTGAGGTGTGAAAGAATGCTTATGCTTAAAATTTAACAATTGGCTCTTAAGAGCTGGTTCAAACCGGTTCTAGTGCAACTCTGCTTAGGAGTTCTCATCTGGAAAATTTATGGGCTGAGACTCTAAGCTCTAAGGCTCCTTCCAGCTCTAAATTCTACATGAGTGTAAGTGCTTTCAGATCCCTTTGGATCTGATACCCTATGGCAAGACCATCCTTGATCATTCCAATTAATCACAGCTCCTGGTTTGACCTTGGCAAAATCACTTCTCATCTTTGGACCTCACTTTCCTCCCTTGTTAAAGAAGAATATTGGACTAGCTCTAAGTTCCTTTTCAACTCTCATTCCTACTTTACATATGAAGGAGTTTCTAACTGTGGAATTATATGCCCTATGTCTTTGGATGGGTGGGTAGAAAGAGGAGAGATGCCTAGGAGGCAGGGTAGCTTCCCTCAGTCCTTCAAATAACACCAGTTAGACAACTCATTCTGCAGGATTGGACTTAGCCAGATCTAGGTTTGCAGATGGGAGTACTGTTAGAAGACAGAAACAGAATTGGGGGACCTTAACATATGTATATATGGTGTTTTATCTACGTGGCATTCCTGGTCCATGTTCTGTTCACACCTGTGCCTAACTAATAGTATCATTCATCGCCATGGATGGATTTAGAAATAGCCTTCCCAGGATTGTTTGATAAAATACAAACTGAGGAGGCAGGGAGAGACAACCTGGATGAGCAAGAAATTCCTCTTTCTTGAATTATGCTGATGGGAGAGGGTGAGATAGGCACACACAGACAGGAAACGAGGACAGAGAGAGAGAGAGAGAGGAGGATAGGGAGAGACACGGAGGACAAAGACACAGGGAACAATAGACATACAGACAGAATCAGAAAGACAGGTAGCTAGGGAGGGAGGGAGACAGGGAGATAGAGTCAGGGAGACAGAGAGATTAACATAGGGACAGAGACAGAAAGAGACAAAGTGAAACAGAGAGAGACAGAGTGGATAGAGACAGAGAGTGAGACAAGGAGAGAAACACATATTCACCCAGAGACAGAGACAGAAAAAGACATAGACAAGGAGACAGACATACAGGGGGGAGGGAGGGGGGAGAGAGAGAGAGAGAGAGAGAGAGAGAGAGAGAGAGAGAGAGAGAGAGAGAGAGAGAGAAAATACATTATTGCTCTTTTATCTATTCTGGCAATTAAGATGGTAATCTAGATGACTACTAGAGCTTGTAATGAGATTATATCCCTTATTAAAAGCATGATCCAGTGAGGTAATAAAGAACATTTCAGTTCTACTTAGCAGGTGATTGGTCTTATGTGGAAGTGGTATAATTCATTAAAGGACACCAGAAGTGGAAAAGATACAGATTTGGTGTCTGTGGTGTCAGCCAGGTCACTGTTACTTGTAATAAAAATCCCTCTTTTCATGCAGTCAAATTGTTCCAGGCTTTGGAACTTTGTTTCTTGCCTTTTTTTTTGTTTGTTTTTAAAACAAGCAGATTCATCATTAAAAAAATGTAATCTAGCATAATAGTGCTTCAGGTACCTACCCAACATCCAGTCTTCTCCCCACCCCGCCTCCCCTTGCCTTTTTAGCACCTTAAATATTCATACTGATTATTATAATTTATTGTGGGCTTACACGCAAAAAGTGATGAAAAAAGACATCCCTTATTTTTGTCTGGCCAGAAAAGTGGAGGGGGGGGCAGAACAAAAGTACTAATAATGAGAGATAATAGATGTACAGCTAGCTGACATGTCCTAAGGCCACTAGGTACTGTAGCACTGGACCTGGAGTAAGGAATTCAGGATTCAGGAAGACGACTTCAAATCCTGCTTCAGACACTTACTAAACTATGCTACCCTGGGCATGTCACTTGACTTCTGACTGCTTCAGTTTCCTCATCTATAAAATGGGAATTAATAATAGTCCTAAGCTTCCAGGATTGTTAAGGTAAAATGAATTAATATTTGTAAAACACTTTCTAAACCTTAACAAACTGTATACATGCTAATAGTTTTCTCTCTCTCTCTCTCTCTCTCTCTCTCTCTCTCTCTCTCTCTCTCTCTCTCTCTCTCTCTCCCTCCCTCCCTCCCTCCCTTCATACTTGGGGATTTCATCAGTGTGGAGAAATAGTGATGCAGAAACTCTTATCAAAAACCCAGATAGGCACTTTTTCTATGACTTGTAGTGACACATATATGCCCTTGAGATATTAATATAAATCAAGAAGAAATCCTTTAGTATTTTGGGTAGATCCTCCTTGGATTATTTCTGGGAACATATGGACAGTAACTTTTTAGTATCAGAAAGTGTGGAAGGGATGTACTTCATATGAAAGAAGGCATTGATTGCCAACACCTGGGATGGCATAGATCTTTCCAAGGATAGAAGTAAAGGTATTCTAAGTTGAAAAGTCTCCTCTAAATTTCTTTTGTATTTACAGATTTATTTATATATTGTCTTCCCCTGTTAGAGTGTAAGCTCCTTCAGAGAAGGGACAGGCTTTGTTTTTTCTTTGTATCCTCTGACTTTAGCACAGTACCTGACACATGGGAAGAGTTTAATAAATCCTTGTGGGATTGATTTGAAATAAAGGCAAATACAGATAGAAAACTCACAGGATCTATATCAGAACTAATATACTGCACTTTGTCTATCCAAATGAGGGTTTAAAAATACCCACTTGGGGAAGCTGCCTGCTTAGTCCATGAAACCACTACTATTCAAGCCACTTTGGGAACTCTTCTGTGGGAAGAGTTTATCTGTAAAGCATGATAAATGGTGTTTGGAGTATGTTCGGTGGCAGCAAATCTTTGTTTTTGGAGAAGGATTTTGGAAAAAGTCAAAGGTCAGTTGGGGGGGTAAGGTTTGGCATCAAATATGAGGTATGACTTTAAAGAAAGGAGACAAGGGGTATGTGTGTGTGTGTGTGTGTGTGTGTGTGTGTGTGTGTAAACAAGACCTTGAGGTAATTGTGAATAATGCAATTCCATTTTAACACTCAGTTTTTGGTTTATTTGCTAGGAAACAAAGACCTAACACAGAAGCTCCTAAACTTTTTTGGGGTATATTAAGGGTCTCTTTTAAACCCATAGATGATTTCTCTGGTTAAAGTTTTTAAATGCACATGATTGCAATGGAAACCAATTATATTGAATTACATTTATCAAAATATTTTTTTTAAAAGTTCAGTGAGTCCAGGTTAAGAATTCCTGGCTTAATCTGTTCTGATCTTGCCTCCCCTTTAGCTAGGAAGGTTCTTAAAGACAGGTGCTGTACCTTTCTCCAACTCTATAAAATTTTCTGGGCTGAGCACATGCCAAGCAAATAGTGAGTTCTCAGTTAACATTGGTTTATGGCTATACTTCAAAGCAGGAAAAGCTATCATAATGGCTCACATTTATATGCCATTCTCCTATTACAAAGGACTTTCTCATCCATCATCTCATGGGATCCTTACAACCCTTTGAGGTAGGGAGTCCACATATTATTTTACAGAGGAAGTGACTGAGGCTCAGAAACATAAAAGGATTTATCCACAGACCTAGTAAACAGGAAAACTGGGATTCGAACCCAATTCCTCTGGCTCAAAGTGCATACAATGTTCCAAGACCTGCAGTGAGTGCAGGAAGGTGTTTCCTCACCCAGACTTTCCTCTACCACTAGTTAGGCAGTAGGGCACTTATGTTCAGCAGCTATTATTTGGTAGTACAGACTATTATTTATCCAATCATCTTTAAATTAATTATTAAATTAATTGAGCTGCTAAAGATGTAAAGATACCCATTAATAAAGGTTGGATAATACTTTTCTTGATCTAAGAATAAAGGGGGAAAATGACTATAATTTCTGTTTGAGTCAGTTGTCTTTTGTATTACTACTAGTTTGCATTTATATAGCACCTACTGTGTGCCACGGGGGTGGGGGACAACTGGGTAGTACAGTGGATAGAGTGCTAGGCCTGAAGAATCTTCCTGAGTTCAAATTTGGCTTCAGATACTTAACAGCTGTGTGACCTCAGGCAAGTCACTTAACCTTGTTTGCCTTAGTTCCCTCATTTATAAAATGGGCTGAAGAAGGACATGGCAAACCATTCTAGTATCTGTCAAGTTTGGGGTTGTGAAGAGTCAGACGTTACTGAAAAATGACTTGAACAAATGTGCCATGCATTGGCTAAGTGCTTTACAAATATTCTCTTATTTGATTCTCACAACAACCTTGTGAGGGTAGGTACTATTACAATCCCTATTCTACAGTTGAGGACACTAAGGCAAACAGAGGTTAAATGACTTGTCCAAGGTCTTGCAGCCATTAAGTATCTGAAGCTGCATTTGAACTCAGGTCTTCCTGACTCCAGGCCCAGCATTTTATCTGCTACACCACTTAGTTGCCTACTACATATTAATCCTACCACATATTTTGCTAACAGTCTCTCTTTGTGGCAAGAGCACTGGATCAGGTGTCAGAGGACTCAGGTTCAGACCCTTGCTGGGACACTAAGGTCTGACTAACAATTTTTTGCAGGAACGAGGAGCACAAAATGCTCCCGATGTTAGTGGAAGGAAAATGCTCCCAAATCAGCTCTTTAGGACAAATTCAAACGGAGGATGCACAGAGACCAATGGGTAGGGCCAACCTGGGGAGACACTCCCCTGGTTGCAGGGGTGGAGAAGCTTGGCACTTTGTAGGCTCCTATTTTCATTAATTACTCTCGCTAACTGGGTGCTAAGCTCAGGTGTTTCTGTGTTGCTGAAGGATGCTGTCAGTACCCCCAATGTTTTAGCGTCCTGAGGGCAAAGCCTGGCTCTGCCCTGGCCTGCTTTTCTCAATATCTTCATCTTAAAAACAAGGATGGTTTAAATTGAACTCTGTTCAGAACATTTTCTGCAACTGATTACGGTTAAGTAGGTGGATTGATGAGGGCCAAGACCGGATCTTAATTATTTTTGTGTCCCCTTAGCACAGGACTTTTTTTGGTACACAGTGAGCTCCTAATAAATGGTTATTGAATGAATATGTCACTGACTGAATGAATATCCTGACTTAGGTGATAACTTGATTCATATTGAATAATAGGAAGACTTGGAAAAGAACTTGGTACAAATCCTCTCTCTGTGATTTGCTAGCTATGGGACTTTGGGCAAGTTATTTTAATTTCCTGGAGTCTCTTTTCTCATGTTCAAAATGAAAATAATAATACCTAATGCTTCCTCCCATCACCTTCCCCTTGCCACATCATCTGATATTTCCTGAAAAGTTGTTTGTTCTATAGTTTAAGTAAAAATTAGAGAAAACCAAAATTCTCAATTTATTTCAAAATTGGTTGGTTAACACAAGGTTCCTTCATTCTCTTTGTTTCTTCCTTCCTTCCTTTCTTCTTTCCTTCCTTCCTTCCTTCCTTCCTTCCTTCCTTCCTTCCTTCCTTCCTTCCTTCCTTCCTTCCTTCCTTCCTTCCTTCCTTCCTTCCTTCCTTCCTTCCTTCCTTCCTTCCTTCCTTCCTTCCTTCCTTCCTTCCTTCCTTCCTTCCTTCCTTCCTCCTTTCTTTCTTTCTTTCTTTCTTTCTTTCTTTCTTTCTTTCTTTCTTTCTTTCTTTCTTTCTTTCTTTCTTTCTTTCTTTCTTTCTTTCTTTCTTTCTTTCTTTCTTTCTTTCTTTCTTTCTTTCTTTCTTTCTTTCTTTTTTTCTTTCCAGGGCAATGAGGTTTAAGTGACTTGCCCAGGGTCACACAGCTAGTGTCAAGTGTCTGAAGCCAAGGTTGAACTCAGGTCCTCCTGAAATTCAGTGCCAGTGCTTTATCCACTGCACCACCTAGCTGCCCCCCCTCAGGTTCCTTCATTCTCAAAGAATCAAATGAAATCAGTGTGTTGGCATGTAGTTACAGTGTGTCTGTCTGTGGCTGATCAGACATACGAGTCAGAAGGCTCTAATACAGGTTGGGCACAAATAGTTGATATTGGGGGCTGCTAGGTGGTACAGTGGATAAAGTACCGGCTCTGGATTCAGGAGGACCTGAGTTCAAATCTGACCTCAGACACTTAACGCTTACTAGGTGTGTGACCCTGGGCAAGTCACTTAACCCTCATTGCCCCACCAAACCAAAAACAAACAACCCCCCATAGTTGATATAAGTTAAGAAAGAGAAGAAAAAAATGTGATTGTTTATTGACTAAAATATATTAGGAAAAATCAAAATAAACTTCAATCTTACCACAAACAATGCGTCATCCCAACAATAAACTTAAAATTTTGATTCCTCACTTGGTCTTGATGAAAGCAAAATTCATTGACCATAATATGTTCTCAGTGAACGCTTGCTGAATCTAGAGAAGAGACATTTTGTAATAAGTTCAAGGAAACTATTATGGTTGCCTGTATGCATGCATGCTTGCACACACAGTACATGTACCACTCATATATGTGTGTATATAAATATAAAATATAAATATACACACATACATACATGTACACATACATACACTCATTCTTTGATTTAGACTTTGGTTTTAAGATCAGGTTATACCAGGAACAAGCAGGTGACTTCTAACAAGTTTTAAATTTTTTGTGCATTTATTCATTTCTCCCTCTTTCTACTCATTCACTCATTCGTTTACTTCATTATTTATTTAGTATGTTTACTGGTTGGAAAAAGGCCCTGAGGATAGAAATACCTACCCCACTTACCTCACAGCAGCATTATGAGGATCAGATACATTAACATGTGAAATGCATCCAATCTTAGATGTTTGTTCTTTTCTGCCAGTTCAATCCTATACTTCCTTCAAGGGCCAGTTCTGTGAAGTTGTCCCGGAATAACCCCATTGCACATTAATCTTTTCCATTCCCTGAATTCCTTCATCACTTATGAACAGGGTGTATTATTATTTCTCTCACTTTCTCATATGCTTCCTTAGATGTGTCTAGTTATGAAATCATAGAACTTTTGAGCTGACAAGGACCTTGGAGATATTCTAATTCAAGGGTATCACCTAGAAATGGGGCCAGTAAGTCTTACATAAAGATTCCTGCTGGGCTACTTATTGACTTAGAAAACTACATATTAACATTATATATATATAAAATATTATATATATAATATGTATATATATAAAAATAATATACATATTGTTGTTCAATATTTCCCAATTGCATTTTAATCTGCTTTAAAGCTGCTCTGGACAGCTGCCAGAATTTCAGGCTACAATACCAGCCAATGGTTTGCCACCTTTGATTCTAGTTCAACTTTTAGATTTCATAGATGAGGAAACCGAGGCCAGAGCACTTATTTACCTCACTAAAAGTTACACAGAAAATTAATGACAGGGGCAGCTAGGTGGCACAGAGGATAGAGCACCAGCCCTGGAGTCAGGAGGACCTGAGTTCAAATCCGGCCTCAGACATTTAACACTTACTAGCTGTGTGACCCTAGGCAAGTCACTTAACCCCAATTGCCTCACCAAAAAAAAAAAAAAAACCACGAAAAAAGAAAATTAATGATAGTCAGGACTAGAACTCGGATCTTCTGATGTCTGGTCTAGTGATCTTTCCATATTCTGCTTAATTAAGAGAATCTTAGAACCTTAGTGATGGGTGGGACCTCAAAGGTCATTCAGCCAAATCTTGACCTCCAGCAAATAGCTTCATGCATATATGAGGACACGTATGCACACATATAATACATGTGTATAGATATATGCATGTGTCCACACATGTGTGTACATGCCTTTGCATATGTGCATATGCATACCTATATGTCTACATTGATATAATCTATGTCTACATCATGTGACCTAGACTAGATTCAACATTCACTAAATGCCTATGTTCCAGACACTGAAATGGGCATTGAAGATCCAACAAAAAAGAAAACATTCCTTGTCCTCATGGGACTTACTTTTAAACAGTGAAGACAACAGGCACCAGTTCTTCAACTCCAAATCCAGTGCTTAAATTGGAAATGTTTTCTGTTGTATCCTTCCAGTTACCCCTATCAATACTCTTTCCTAGGTGATCCTTTCTCTTCTCAAGCTTCCTCTTGTGTGTCTCTTCTGTGAATGCTTGTATTAACTAATCTCAAGATTTAGGGGATAAAGTTGTAGAGGGGAAAGCATTCCAAGAGTATTTGCATTCTCACCCCAAATACTAGAGTCTTGTTTAAGACTCAAGGAAATGAAGGAAACTGAAATGGCTTAGGTGCCAGGAAAGATGGAGTATGTGAGGACATTGCCTCTTCTTCAGTTCTCATTAGTTATTAGAAGTATGGGAAGGGTGGTGTAGTGGGTGAGGGCAGAGAAGGTGAATTCTAAACCAAACTTTCAGACATTAGTCTGGCTGGAAAAGTCCGGAGCCAGCTGTCTACATTAGTTGCTTCTTCTAACTTGAATTCTGTATTGTGTGAACTTGTGTGGTTTCTCCTTTATGGAATTTTAAGCTGTCTTTAGCTTGGAATACCCTGAGACATCAACAGCAGGGTTAATGTTCCGTGGACAGGGAGCTCTGTTTGAGACTTTCTCAAATTCCATTCTGTTTTCAGACCCTTCTGGAAGCTCTTCATAGTGTCCTATGATGAATGCTTGTTCAGAGATGGAGAGAATTCGAGGTGCATTGGAACAATAGGTTAGCTACGCTATAGGCCCATGAGCCAGATTCTGGGCAAGAGGCCCAGTTGGAGTATACTTGGTAATTTTGCAGTGATCAATTATAAGCCTTAAAGTGACCGGCACAGAGTAAGTGCTCAATAAATGCTTCTTTCCTTCCTTCCTCAAAATGCTACAGAAAAATGAATTAGTGTTACTATAGGTAGAATGGATTGGTTTAAAATGAAAGAAACTATAAATGAATGAATAAGTATTTATTAAGCATTTATTATGTGTAAAGCATCAGGACTACAAACAGAGGAGTAAGACATTTCCTTCTGTCAAGGAGCTCATGTTAAAATAGGAGTTTTGGCTGCAAATCAGATGGAAAAATCCCATGATCCTAAGGGTACAATGGCAAAGCAGATGATAATGCACAGTTAGAATACTCTAATGAAAAATAGTTATTTACTTAAGAATAGGAAAAGACAGTCTGTGCAAACTAGAGAAGCTCAGTGGCATTCACAGAATCTCAGGGTTAGAAAAGACCTCAGAATAATGCAGCCAAATCTGAACCTCTATAGTCAATCAATCAGCTTTCATTAATTGCCTATGATGTTCTAGACACTGCTAAGTGTCTTATGAGTATCATACCAACTGTACAGCAAAACAACTCTAGGAGATAAGTGCTATTATTATCCTCATTTTACACTGTAGGAAACTGAGGCAGACAGTGAATAAGTGACATAGGTGGTAAGTGTCTGAAGCAGGATTTGAACTCTGGTCTTCCTGACTCTGGGGTCAGTGCTTTATCCACTGTGTAGGCTAGCTGACTGAGTGTACAGAAAAAAGCAAAAATAGTCCCTGACCTCAAGGAGTTTACCCTCTAGTGGAGAAGACAAGTATGAGAACAATTTGCAAACAAGATAGATATAAATTCTAGGGGAACGATTAGAGATTAAGAAGGACTGGAAAGGGCTTCTTGTAGAAGGTGGGATTGTAGCTGGCATTTGAAGGAAGCCAGGAAATCCAGGACTTGGAAGTGAGTGGGGAGAGGATACGGAAGGCTCCCCCACAGCATTCCCCCATAGTGCTTAACCCGCTTAAGGTTGAAGACCTCCATGGAGACCCCTTCAAGGCTTATTTTCTAAGGCAACCTATTCTGCTTTGGGACAACTCCAAGACTTAGGAAAATTTTCCTTACATCTGGCTAAATCTGCCCCTTTCCTACTTTGAACTGGCTAACTTTTGTTTTGCTCAGGGTAATGTTGACTCATGTGCAGCAAACTTTTCACTTGTGACTTGTCAGCTTCATTTATCCAACTCTTCTCTCTGCAGCTTGTTCCTCATGTCTGACTACTTCCATCCTTCCCTCATTAATCTCTGTTGATGTTTCTTCAAGGCCCAACTCAAATGTCACATCCTCCTTAGATAGAGGTAACTTGTGGCAGAGTGAAGAGAGCACGAAGACCTGAGTTCAAGTTTAGCCTCAGAAACCCTTTAGCTGTATGACCTTGGGCATGTCACTTAACCTTTATTTGCTCCAGCTTTATCAGCTATAAAATGGGATTAATAATAGCACTTTTCCTACAGTGTTGTTGTGAGGCTCAAATGATATATTATTTGTAAAAAAAAGCACTTAGCACAGTGCCTGGAACATAGTAGGCTCTCCATCCCTTCCCCTTCTTTGAAGTCTTATTCAACATCCACTATTCTCTAGGTGAAAGTCAGCTCTTTCCCTCCTCAAATTTCTCATTGGCTTGTTATCTGGCATTCTAACATTTCTCTCTCTCTGTCTCTCCATCTCTATCTCTATCTCTGGCTCTGGCTCTCTTTGTCTATGGCTGTCTCTGGCTCTCTCTGTTTCTGTCTGAGTCTCTGTCTCTGTTTCTCTGTCTCTCGGTCTGTCTTTCTCCCTGCCTCGTTATTAATTTGGTACTTTTCATCTCCATTAGATAGTAAGTACCTCCTGAGCAGGACCATTCTATTTATTCTTGTATCCCCAATGTTTGGCATGGTACCTTACACACAGTAGGTACCTAATCAAACATTTTTAAGGCATGTTACATGCAAGAGTGATTAGACTTGTTCTTCTTGGCCCCAGAGGACAGGAGAGAAACAATGGGTGGAATGTACAGAGACGCAGGTGTGTGTGTTTAGACAAAGAAAATTGTAGACTAGCCCAAAGTGGAATGGGTTGTTCTGGGAGGCTGTGGCTTCTCCTTCACGAGAGGCATTCAGGAGGAGGGTAGATGACCATTGTTGTCATAGAAGGCATTCTTATTCCCCTGTAGGTTGGACCAGCTTGCTTCTGAGGTCCCTTCCAACCTTGGGATGGGTGATTCTGTTAAACCTTTGTTGGAATGAAATGTCAAAGTCCTCCTGATCTGTGCTGGCTGGGAATCTGGAAGAAACCACACTAGATGACCTTCACATAGTGCTTTGTGTTCGTGGAGTGTTTGCATATGTTTTCTGATCTGATCTTTACAACAGTTCTGCACAGTAAGTAGGGCAGGGGTTATTTTCCCCTTTTATCAATAAGGAAACTTACACTAAGACTGGTTGGACAACTTGGTCAGGGTCACATGGTGAGGAAGTATTGGAGCTGAACCTGTCTTCCAAAGTCAGATTCAGGGCTATTTATTTTCACTCTTCCACACTGCCTCTATAGGGGAAATCTCTTCCAAGAACAAAGAAGGTTCCTTATTGGGGTTCTTTGGCTTCTGTCAGTGGTTGCTGATTTGCTTATGTGATTCACCGGTAGCAGCCGGAAACCGGGGTCTGACAACTCAAATAAAAATAATTTAGGCTTCATTGCTCTCATCATTATTGCAACTGGAATAATTATGGCAGTCCTTTGTCTTTGGAAACTTACATCAAAGGCCCTGACAAACAGTACCTGGTGAGAACTATTATTAACCCCATTTTACAGACAGAGAAACTTAGGCACAGATTGGCTAAGTGATTTGCCCAAGGTCATGTAATAAGCCAGGGAATATATTTTACTTCTGTTTGGCTCCTGGTCTGAGGATGTATCTGTCCTGTACTATATAGTTCTGTGGCTGGTCAATTTTGCCAGGCAGAGGGACATAATGGATACATAGAACTTGGAACTTGGAATGGGGGCATCTGGGTTTTTGCTCTGGCTCTGACACTGTGTGAATGGCAGCAAATTACTTCACCTAACCCAAGCTTCAGTGTCTACATCTATAAAATGGGTTATTTGGAGGGAAGCATTTTGTAAAATATAAATGTGAGTTATCATTATTGTTCATTAGGCCAACATTATGAATCCCTGAGTGAAACTGGTGAGACCGAGCCTACGGCATTCAGGGAAGCAGGATCTATGGGAACTAGGTCACTGGCATTAGTATTTTTGCTCAAGTTTCTGAAAATTGGGATTTTTGAAGTAAATGAAACCAGCCCGATAAATGTTGTTGTTCGGTTGTTTTTCAGTCGTGTCTGACTTTTTGTGACCCCGTTTGGTGTTCTCTTGGCAAAGGTATTGGAGTGGCTTGCCATTTCTTTCTCTAGCTAATTTTACAGATGAGGAAACCAACACAAACAGGAATAAGTGACTTGTCTAGGGCCACACAGCTAGGAAGTGTCTGAAACCAGATTTGAACTCAGAAAGATGAGTCTTCCTGACTCCAGGTCTGGCACTCTACTTCACTATCTACATAGCGGCCCCATAATTATTGTTGAGAAACTGTTAATATTATAACTATTGATAGCATAATACTACATATATTTTGGAATGGATACAATATAATACAATAAAATATGAGTTCTACCTCAGCTTCAGATAGAATAATATATCTTGAAAAAGACTACAGATAGGTGGTGCAGTGGATAGAGCACCAGCCCTGGATTCAGGAGGACCTGAGTTCAAATCTGGCCTCAGACACTTGACACTTACTAGATGTGTGACCCTGGGCAAGTCACTTAACCCCAATTGCCTCACCAAAAAACAAAAAACAAAAACCAAACAAAATGAAAAAGAGTACAGTGATGTGCATGTACCTAGATTGATTAAGCAGATTTCTACTGCTAATAGAAAGGAGTTTTTTTATTTGAAAGCACTTTTTAAAAAGATAGCACTCCCAATGACCTTCCTATCTGGCACAGAACGTGGAATGTAGATAGCATTTACACAGCACTTTAAGGTTTTCACAGAGCTTTACAAATATCATATTCTATCCTCACAACAACCCTGAGAGATAGATGCTATTATTATCTCCATTTTACATATGAGTAAACTGAGTCCGACAGGGGTTAAGTGAATTGCCCAAGGTCACATAAATGGTAAATGTATGAGGCTGGATTTGAATTCAAGTCTTCTTGATCCAAGGCCAGCTCTCTATCCAAAGCATTACCATAGCTGCTATTGTGATTTTGACTCTGAAGATAGAAGAAGAAGGTAGACCCATAAAGCACCTTGGACCTGGGTTAGCTAGTAGTTAGGGAACCTGCCTGTGAGTTGTAGGTAGTTCAATAGGGAGGACATATATACATATGCACATATATTTGGTGGGTGTGGGGGTCCTCAATAAATGCTTTTGGAATTCAAAAGTGAATTTTATTTTTGATCTTAGAAATCTAAATGAGAGTTAACAAATAGGGACACAGGTAATTAATTCTTGCCCTTCTGTCACCTCATAGTGGCCTATGTCAAGCTAGGTCATGAATTAACTATGCTGTGTTTTATATAATTTTTTTTTGGTGCTAGAATCATGATTTCATTGGCATAGAGGACAACTGGTAGAGAACTTCCTTTATGAAAGCAGATTAGAACTTTTTTTTTTTTTTCAGTTTATCTTCACTAGTTGCTTTGGGGAACTGAGTGCTTATGTAACTGTCTCAAACTAATATAGCCAGGATATATCTGAGCTGGGACTTAATCTCAGGCCCTTCTGACATCTTCCTAGCCCTTACACTCTCCTGCCTCTCCTGCCTCTATGTTTATTTAATCCAATAAGCACTTAATAAATATTTGTCAAATTGAATCATATTGTATTTTCCTCTTCTAAAATAAAGGTAGTGATCAAACTGTCCTCTTCTCTAAGAAATAGGTTTGTTCTGGGAGATGATGGCTGGAAATCCTCTTAGATGCTGGCTGAGGTCTGGCTTGGCATGGTGCTCAGAGAGTTAGGCTCATGGAGGTGGGAGAATTCTTGGCGATAAAGTCTCAGTTTTCAGGCACCAGAAGCAAGAGTCAAATCAAAAATTGAAAACAGGAAGGATAACTGTTGGCGTAACGAATGCAAAATACTAAATAAATAAAGACTCCTAGCAGGAGAATTTGGGGATTACCAGAAACACGGGTCTTCAAGGAGATATTAATTAGATCCAAAGGTCAAGAAGGACCCGAGGTCAGGCCTGGGTGTGAAGAAACCAGATGTTGAACAAGGGCCAAGCTTTAGCAAAGAGTGTATCATTTAAAGTTGGAAAAGTGCTTAACAGAGGTCTTATTTGAGTGTCACGAGGACACTGTGATGTAGTTCTGGCTAAACAGAGGAAGCTAGATGATGCAGTGGATAGAGCTCTGGGGCTGGAATCAGGAAGACCTGAGTTCAAGTTTAGCCTCAGATATTTACTAGCTGTATAAACCTTGGCAAGTCACTTAAATTCTGTTTGCCTCAGTTTCCTCATGTGTGAAATAGAGTCTACTTCCCAAGGGCTGTAGTGAGGATCAAAGGAGATGATAATTGTAAAGCACTTGGTACAGTGCCAGGTACATAGTAAATCCCATATAAATGTTAGCTATTATAGATATCTAACTGCTTCCTTTTAAGCCCTACCTTGTGATCTTTAACCACACCCTCCTAATTAAGCTGAATGAGTTTCAGCTTTGGACAGTTCTGAGCCATCACTGGGCTTTCCTAGAGGGGTTAGTTAGCAAATGTGGAGAGAATCTAGGACTTGGGATCAGAAGAAATCACATTCAAATCCAGCCTCAGGCACTTATTAGTTATGTGATCCTGGACAAGTCACTCAACCTGTCTCAGCTTCTATTTCCTTATGTGAAAAGTAGGGGATAATAATGCTAGCACCTACTCTACAGGGTTGCCATGATAATAAAATGAGATAATGCAGTCAGGTGCTTTCCAGACCTTAACGTGCTATATAAATATAAGTTATTATCATTTCCTTAGTGCTGAATAGCTGTGTATGAGAGGCAATAGACAAGTAGGTCCCAGGAAATTCAATTTGATTCAATTCACAAACATTTATTTGATTTTTATTATGTGTGCTTGCTTTGACAGCACATACACTAAAATTGGAATGGTATAGAGTGGATTGGAACTGGAAAATAGTAGGCATAGATCAATATCTCACAATGTTCACTAAGATAAAGTCAAAAAGGGTGCATGACTTAGCTATAAAGGGCGATATCATAAGCAAGTTAAGGGAGTATACAAAATTTTACCTGTCAGATCTATGGATAAGGGAAGAACTTATGACCAAATAAGAGATAGAGGAGATAACAGGTGGCAAAATGGATAATTTTGATTACATGAAATTAGAAAGTTTTCGCACAAACAAAACCAATGCAGCCAAAATTAGAAAAAAAAAGCAGAAAATTGGGGGAAAAATTAAAAGCAAGTTTCTCTGATAAAAGCCTCATTTCTTTCTTTCTTTCTTTCTTTTTTTTTTTTTTTGGTGAGGCAATTGGGGTTAAGTGACTTGCCCAGGGTCACACAGCTAGTAAGTGTTAAGTGTCTGAGGCCGGATTTGAACTCAGGAACTCCTGACTCCAGGGCCAGTGCTCTATCCACTGTGCCACCTAGCTGCCCCCAAGTATGCTCTTTGATGCAGCAATACCACTACCAGGTCTGTATCCCAAAGGAATTTTTTAAAAAGGGAAAAGGACCCATATGTATGAAAAGAAGTTCTTTCTGTGGTGGCAAAGAATTGGAAACTGAGAGAATGTTTATTAATTGATGTATAAGTTGTAGTATATGACTGTGATAGAAAATTATTCTATCAACGCCCTACCAAGGGATATAAAAGTAAATGAATAAAAATAAATGTTTTTATAAAAGTAAAAAGGGTACTATGTTGTGTCATTGTTATTGTTCAGACATTTCAGTTGTGTCCAACCCTTCCTGATCCCATTTTGGGTTTTCTTGGCAAAAATACTGCAATGGTTTGCCATTTCCTTTTCAAGCTTATTTATTTATTTATTTATTTATTTATTTATTTATTTATTTATTTATTTATTTATTTATTTATTTATTTATTTATTTATTCATTCATTCATTCATTCATTCATTCATTCATTCATTCATTCATTCATTTATTCATTCATTCATTCATTTATTTATTTGTTTATTTATTTGTTTGTTTATTTATTTGGGCCAGCCATTGAGGGTAAATGTCTTGCCCAGGGTCATGCAGCTAGTAAGTGTCAAGTATCTGAGGTTGGATTTGAACTCAGGCCCTCCTGAATCCAGGGCTGGTTCTTTATCCACTGTGCCACCTAGCTGCCCCATCCAACTTATTTTACAGATGAGGAAACTGAAGTTGTGTTAGGGGGATATCAATACAAAAATAGGCAGTTTTTTTCTCAGAATTTAATAATCTAATGTGGAGAGGGTACAAAATACATATTACCATGATATTAATGAAAATATGATAATTTTAAAACAAAGACCCAGGCAAAGTTATATAAAATATATGATGAAGAAGAGATAACATTTAGCTGGAGGAGGGAGTTGCTGTCATTCAGGAATGTTTCATGGAGAAAGTGACAACTCAGACAGGCATTGAAGGAAGATAGCGGCTTTGGAGGAAGACAGGGAACTGATTTGGGATTCCAGTCTAGCTATGTGGTATGGAACCAGGTCAGAATGGAATTAGAATGAGTTCTCTTTGTCTTTTATGATTTGCTTATAGTCCACTAATAGGGAGAAGACCTTTCTTTGGGGTCCCAGAATTTGTTCATATATAATTGCCCTTCTGTATTGGCCCTGTTACCTTTTATGTGAAGGTAGGGAGAATTTACACAAAGACAGTATAGTATAGAACAGAGGTGATGAACACATGATGCATCCCAACCAGCTAAAAATGTAATTAGAAAATGCTTAATAAAATAAACAAAAATACAATAGAACTTAGTTAATGTTAATATGTGGTTTTCTAAGTCAAGGATCCTTAAATATGAGGTAGTGGTCCTGTTTCTATTTGAATTTGACACCACCGGTAAAGGGGATAGAATCTTTCACTTGGAATCATCCTATATCTGACATTTCCTAGCTGGGTGACCCTGGGTAAATCATTTTACCTCAGTTTCCTTATCTGTAAAATGGCAATAGTAATGCCACTAGTATTCACTCATAGCATTGTTATAAGGCTAAAATAAGATGTCCACTGAGGGCTTTGTCAACTTTAAATTGATATATAAGTACCAGTTATTATTATGAACCAAGATTTTATACATATAGAATCAAGTGAGTTTAGCCAGCACTAAAAGAATCTGATATGCTCCTTAACTTCAGGGTGTGTATAAATCATCATGTTAACTGGTAGTTCTTCTCTCTGAGGGCCCTTGTGGTATGTGAAGTACATTTCATTAGGTTCACAGAAGCCCCATTTATTTAACAGTTTTCTGCTGGTCTAATATCCCCTGTCTAATGGCTTTGGTGCTGTGATGATAAGCATCATGGAAATGCAGAGAGATAGGAAGAGGTAGGTCAGAAGATTGGCTCATATGGGGTAAATTATACATTAGAATTTTCCTTTCCCTACCCACTTGGAAATTCATTTCTTCCCCTGATTCATGTCTTTTCTGGGAGTTCATTTTAAAGCCTTTACTTATATCTCAGGGTCTGTGGATTGCCAGGCACAGAATGGATTCTGTTAAGAGGCCCATTTCTCTTCACAAGCATTTCCCTTTGTTAACAGAGGTGCTTTAAAAAGTCATTATCAACATGTAAATTGAAATTCCCAGCACCAAGAGCAAAGGTGATTAGAGCTTATAAGAGAACTTGGTAAAGGCATTAAAGAATTTATTCTAAAATAATTGACTTAAATTTGCTTATCTTTTCTGCCCTCTCTAAATCCTCCTTCCTCGTCCCCTTCCCCCAACATATTGAACAAATAAATGTATGCTTGGTTTATACTCTTGTTTGTCAAAATGGCAGGAAGACATAAATAAAGACTTACTGGAGGGTTTTAAGTGTAACAAGTTTTGGGGGGAAATGAAAAAAGGAAATCCTTTTTGATTTCTATCAACGCCCTACCAAGGGGTTAACATGGTTAACCTCTGGTTACAGGAAACATAGAATCTTGGACTCTCAGGCTTGGCTGTGTATTTATACACTTGTGGACTTGTCTGGTGCCACTCAGTTGAAGCCGTTTCACATTCAGGAAACAATAGGAGCCTCAGAGACCACCTAGTCCAACCTGTACTTGAATTTGAATGACCTCCACAACATGCTGGACAAGTAGACCCCTAGCTAGGGGGAATGTCCTAGTTCCTAAGGTCACCTGTTTCACTTTTGGACAATGTTAATTGTCGGGAACTTTTTATTTACTACATTTGCCTTTTTATTTATTCATTTAAAAATTTTTGACCTATTGGTTTTTTAAATTATAAAAGTATTTTATTATTTTCCAGTTACATGTAGAGATAGTTTTCAACATTTGTTTTTATAAGATTTCTACTTTCAAATTTTTCTCCCTCCGTCCCCTCCTTCTGCTCCCTCCCCCCCTCCCCAAGACAGCAAGCAATCTGATATAGGTTATCCATGTACAATAACATTAAACATATTTCTGCATTAGTCATGTTATAAGAGAAGAATCATTTCTGCCCTCTGGGACAGAACAAGTAGAACAAGCCTAATCCTCGACCAAGTGACAGCCCTTTACATGGTTGACTTGTTCCCTGCTGCTCTTTTCTTACCCCTTCCACTTTCATGTTTTCTCCTTTTCAGGTTAAAGATCCTAGGTTCCTTTACCCAATCCTCATATGACATGGAAGAGAGGGCTTTCACCATCCCATCTCTGCTTCGTTCAGCTTATCAATGTCCTTTCTAAAAGGTGGCACCCAGAACTTGTTCCTATATTCCAGCTGTGTTCTGATCTGGGTGGAATGCAAGCGACTATCACATTATTCATAATGATCATAAGGCTTTTTGCAATTTTTCTAATTAAATTTTCTTTTCTTTTCAAGCAAATTCAACTTCTCTCCTTTCTACACTCTTCCATTGTCCATGCAAATCCTAAGTATCTTTCAAAGTCTAGCTCAAGTCCTACTTTCCCTATGAAGTCCTCCCTGACCTTTTCATATTTTATTTATTTATTCAAGCTATTTATTTTTTTTTAAAATATTTATTTAATTTTTAATTTATGGAATAAAAGAAGCATTTCCATAATGTATCATAATAAAATGATGATTGCACATGAAAATGCAAATCTATTATGTACAACTTGCTATTCCTTTTGAATATATAATATAGTTATAGCAAACATTTCTTTTTTTTTTCTTTCTCCCTTCCTCCATCCACTTTAGAGATGGCTACTATTAGACACAAACATATATATGTATATATACACACATGTTATATAATACACATATCATATCTATATATGCATATGCATATATAGCTATTATATGATAGATGTATAATATGTATGTATGCAGTGTATCAGCTGTATATACACACACGTATAGATTATATATATGATGTATACACATATAATATGTATAATGTATACAGACATCATATCTATATACACACATATCGATAGATATGATATGACATATATGTATAAAATCATTCTATAGATATTTCTATTTATCAGTTCTTTCTTTGGCTGCAGATAATATCTTCCTTCATATGTTCTTTGTAGATAATTTGGATCTTACTGATATCTCCCTTCTAGGAATTCCTACAGCATTGAATTCCAAACTATGGAAATGACTTATTTATTAAAATTTGTTTGGGGGGGGAGTGATTTGATTATAGGTTGTCGGGTACTATTCTCAAATTGTTCAAGTGAGTATCCTTGGGAAGGCTACTTCTTTCTTGGTCTCAAGTTTTCTCTTCTGTGAAGTGAGTGATTAGGCCTACATGATTTCTAAGGTTTCTTCTAGCCCTAAGAATTTTCTTGCCCCATGACTTTTTAATATATTCATCTCTTCTAATTACATTTTCCCCAAACTAGGTCCATATATTATGACATCTTTTATCTTCTTCAGCGCAGTGCTCAATAAATGGCATATTGATCTGGATATAAGCTTCCCAGTATAAAGATGAGATCATTTTGAAAGGGAATGTGTATATGCTGAAAAATAGCTCAACACTCAGTTTTTCTGTAAATCAGATTTGGAGATAAAAGTTAGGTTCACCATTCATTATCTTTGACATTGGTGTAGCTCTGTCCTGAATGAGAGGAGCATACAAATGTTCTTTATTTTTTGCTTTATTTTAGACACTTAAATGCTTTTGGTACCAAACCTGAAAGACTTTACAATTTAGAGACAGAATTTCAGAGTTGGAAGAGACGTCAAAGGTCATCTAATCCAACTTTTATGTGAACAAACATTCTCTCAACAACATTCCTTCTGAACTTAGCCAAAAAGCTTGAAGACATTAAAAAAAGTGTGGAGGCCAAGAAGAGATCCCCTAACAGTACCACCTCTAGTCATGCATTCTGGATGTTTTGATCTTAACTTTGAGAGGATACCTTTCCTATTTGAATCAAAAGTTCCCATTGTCATCTCTAAGATTCAGTGACTTTCTTCTTCCTAAGGTACCCTAAGCTTCCTTTGAGCTGAAATGTACTTGGAACACCAAAATTACCCTTTACTACTCCCCCTGGATTCCCCAACTCCCCTATCTTCTTGGGAGATTCTGAGACTTGAATCAGGGTGATTAACTAGGAAATATCAGTTTCCATTCATGGTCTCTCTCCTTCCCTCTTTAACTATGTATTTCTTTCACTACAAGACTCCATGGTGGAGAATTCATTGTCTCTTGAGTTATCTTATTCAACTTCTGGGCATGAATTTTGTCCCTTTTTATATATTTGAAAGGTATTTTCTTCTTTACTCCTCTAAATTGTTTATGATGTGTCTTCATTATCTAAGTCATATCCACTTGGAGCTTCTCTTGGTTTATGGTATGAAGTGTTGGTCTAAATTTAATTTCTATACAGATGTAATTATTAAGTTTTTCATTGAATCAAGCCAAAATCCATCTTTCTGTAGCTTCTAACTCATTATCCTAGGCTCAGAGATGTAAAATGACTAGCCACAAATGGCTGGGGCCCTTTAGGGTTAAGCAGAAAAGGTCATCTTCTGCCACACAGATTTAGATAGTTGTTGGAGGGCCTTGTGTGTAGGAGACTGGCAATGTGTGTGGGAGACTTTGTTGCAGGCTTCTTGACCTGGACTTTGTGAATTTTAAAAATATTTTGATAACTGATTATCATTATAATTGGTTTGTAATATGTATTTTATTTTATGCAGTCTAATGTGAGGTCCATGCCACGAAAAAGTCAAGAACCCCTGCTTTACTTGGAAAGACAGAGGAAACAACGCATGTGTTTTGTTTTCAGCTAGAGTTGTGTCTGTTTTATGAACTTGACCAGCAGGATTTAAAAAATGCAACACCTGCCTAGGCAGGTAGTGACCACTGCCTGAGCCTGGCGGGCAGAATTCCTTCTTTATAACAACTGACCTTGTAGGTTACATACCCAAAGGCAGCCTACATAGAAGGAATTACCCTAGTCATCTCATTGACACTTTTAACTGGCTTGATCCAGTGATGTCAGAAGGTTACTGCACAGGCAAACATTTCTCACAGCCTTTGTCAGAGCTTCCCCCATATGAGACTTATTTTTTATAATATTTTTCATTTTATCATTTAATCTTTATCGCCTTTAATGAAAGCCTGCTTGCTACATTGGTGTAATTCTCCATGTTGCTCTGGTGATTTGAACCCAGGACCTCTGGTGAGCAACAACATCAGTCCCAAAGCAAATTCTCTGCTAATCTAGTTCCTTGAGGGTTGAGATTATTTTATTGTCTACTAGATGATACATAGGTGCTTAATGAGCATTTGTTGATTGATTAATGTCAATAAGCATTTATTAAACACTTACTATATTCAAGGTACTGTGCTAAGCATTGGGGATGCAAAAAGAGACAAAATACAGACCCTGCCCTCAAGGAGCTCATACTTTAATGGTGGTTGCTATCGTTCCTCCCACCAATTTTTTTTCAGTCTAAAGACTTTTTCAGTCTTTTACACTCTCCTTATATGACATGGTCTTGAAGCATCTAACCATCCTGGTCACCCTCCCCTGGGCCTGTTCTAGTTTGTCATTGTCCTTACCAAACTTTGACTTTTAAGCTGCACACAATCCTACAGATGTCTGATAGTGAAGAAGAAGGAATGTTGCCTCTGGAGTGAGAGAACTTA
This sequence comes from Dromiciops gliroides, assembly GCF_019393635.1. NCBI lineage: Eukaryota > Metazoa > Chordata > Mammalia > Microbiotheria > Microbiotheriidae > Dromiciops > Dromiciops gliroides. The sequence continues at coordinate 105,000,191 of NC_057861.1, forward strand.
AGTTTGAACCCTGACTTACCATGTCACCTTGGACAAGTCGCTGTGGATTTCCTTAGCTGTAAAATGAGGGTTTGGGCCTAGATGACCTCTGAGGCCAGGCCACACACATTTATTAAATATTTAGTATGTGTTGGGCACTGTGCTGGGTGATATAATTCAAATTCAAACAACAGGGGCAGCTAGGTGGCACAGTGGATAAAGCACTAGCCCTGGATTCAGGAGGACCTGAGTTCAAATCCGGCCTCAGACACTTGACATTTACAAGCTGTGTGATCCTGGGCAAGTCACTTAACCCTCATTGTCCTGAAAAAAAAATAAAAAATTCAAACAACAATAAAATGGAGTCCTGCCCTCAAGATGCTTGCAATCTAAGGAAGATAATACATAAAAGGGAGCTGAAAATGAGGCAGGGAAGGCAGAAGGTATCCCAAAAGGAACATCTTGTCAAAGTCCAGCATATCAGAAGCAGATCTGGGAAGGAACTGAAGGTCACTCAGGCCACTCCCCAAGATGGAGGCCCCAAGAAGAATTCACCAGTGGGAGAAGAGAACTGCCATGGCAGGGAGGGATATTCCAGGTGAAGGAAGAGGCCCTAAGTGCTGAGGGAAGGTTCAGGTTGAGATGAGAACTGAAACACGGTGGCAAAAGTTTAGAAAGTCAGAAGCAGAGCAGGGAGGGGAAGGTCTCTTCTTGCTCTAAAGTTGTGATTCTGTGACCTGGGCTGACTGTAACATGACTGTCACTGGATACCACATTTCTATTTGTGCAAAGCCAAGATCATTGTAGCTTTTTTGACACATGTCACACTATTGATTCATTCTGAGCACACAGTGCACCAATATCTCCTGGATCAGCAAAGCTTTATTTTACATATTTTTTGAAGCAAAAGTGGTCTACTTACCCATCAAAGATCTGCCTTTTGCATCTCTCCTAGAAGGTCCTGTTTATTCAGTTGAATTCTAGGTGGTTTTTGGCAGGGCAATGATGATTAAGTGACTTGCTCAGGATCACACAGCTAGTAAATGTCAAGTGTCTGAGGCTGGATTTGAACTCAGGTCCTCCAGAATCCAGGGCAGAGCTCTATCCACTGTGCCACCTAGCTGACCCTGAATTTTAGTTTTTATCCTGTTCAACAATAATCAACCAAGAACTCATGAAAGAAAAAAAAATAAGGTCTAGAGTGCTGACTGTAGGTAAAACAAGGAAGTAAGCAAAGACTGGGTAGCTAGGTGACACAGTGGATAGACTGCCTGGTCTAGAGTCAAAAAGACTCCTCTTCCTGAGTTCAAATTTGGCTTGAGACACTTACCAGTTGTTTGACTTTTTTGGGCAAGTCACTTAATCTTGTTTGTCTCAGTTTCCTTATCTGTAAAATGAGCTGGAGAAGGAAATGGCAAAACACTCCAGTATCTTTGCCAAGAAAAACCGAAATGGTGTCACCAAGAGTTGGATATGAACTGAAAAATGACCCAAAACAACAAGCAAAGGTTGCCTTGTCTATATTTTCCCTTTCTTTTCATACCCATTTCAGGATACCCCCAAGCCTCTAATACTCAATAACTACCCTAGGACTTCCTCTCTGAAAGAAAGGAAAGGGAACAAGCACTTATTAAGTGCCTCCTATGCCAGCCACTAGCAGACTAGGCACTTTACAAATATGATACTTACAATTCTGGAAGTGCTCTCTAAAAGAAAAGTGACTTCTTCAAAATGAGGATAATAATAGCACCAACTTCCCAGAGTTCATACAATAAAATGAGATACTATTTGTAAAACATTTTGCAAACCTTAAAGCACTATATAAATGTTAGATCTTATAGTTGAATTCTTATGACTGCTATTGCTAGCTCACACTATATCATCCTTTAAGATTTGCAAAGTGCTTTATGATATACATTTTCTCATTTATTTATATTTTATTGTATTAATATGTTATATTATTTATAATAGCCATTATTGCATTTCAGCCCCACAACAATCCTATAAAGTAGTTGCTATTGATAGCCTCATTTTATAGATGGAGAAAAAAGGCTCACAGAGGTTGGATTTCCCTAAGTTGGCTAAGCAGTAACTGTCTGAAGCAGCATTTGAACTCGGATCTTTTTAGAGCTAAGTTCACTGTTGAATCCACTTCCCTATGCCACCTCTCAGATAAGCTTCGTGGAGATTGATCCCATCTATTTATTCATGCTTTAGGCTTTCCCATGTTGCTTACTCTTTTGTGACCCAAATCCGGGATGGGAATGCCTACCTGCCCCATAATCCTCAGCTAGTCACAGGTCTACCTGAACCAGGTGCACTTCATTGTAGTTCCAGACATTTGGATAAGGAAGAACACAAACCTAGGAGGGACAGCTAATTTAATAAGATGAATTTAGTAGTGATAAATGGAATAATAATAAGTAACTTCATGTAGTGCTTTAAAGATCATAAAACATTTCCCACACATTATCCTATCTGAGTCTCACTACAAGCTTGGAAGGTAGATCATCTTATCATAGCACTTTTTATAAACAAAGAAATGGCAAATCAGAGTAGTGAACCGAGTTCTTTTCCAGGTTAATCAAAAATTTCTGCTTAGGTAGATAGCTAAGTGGCACAGTGGATAGACTATAGGACCTAGAATCAGGAAGACGTGAGTTCCAATCTGGCATGAGATACTTATTAGATGTGAATCACTTAACCTAACTTCCTTAACTTCCTCATCTGTAAAATGGGGCTAATAATAGCACCTACCTCCTAGGGTTGTTATGAGGATAAAATGAGATAGAATTTTAAAAGTATTTTGGAAATACTAAAATGATATATAAATGTTAGATATTATTATTAATAATGATAATAATAATAATTATTATTGCTACAGATGGATCTAGATTAGTTCTGAGGTTCTTTCTACTTCCAAGACTGTGATTCTGTCTGTTACCCATTTGCCTGGGTCATAACTCACATCACTCTCTTCCCTAGGCAATTGAGTAGAGCTAGTCAGTTCCATTTTCCACAACATTCTGAACTGTCAGACACAAAAATGAGGAACTCACCTTCCCAGATAAGTGGCCTCATTAGCTAAGGCACCCATCAGGGAAGATGGGATGGTTGACACCCTTTAAAGACTATTTCTCTAGGGTAATGTTCTATACCACAGTTGTTGTACCAATCACTTCCTAATCCTTTTCTCCCAAGGATGAATATCCTATAACATTTGGACCTATTAGTAGGATCTAAACTTCCTTCACTCCCAAGCATTGGAAACTGAATGGCCCCTCAAGCCCCCTTTCCTCTCACCAGCACAGATATGGTGCTCCATTAAGATACAGTTCATGTTTGGGGAGGTTTCAGGCTTTAAAAAATTGGAATTAATATACAAAAAAGTCTAGTGTCTGGTAGGTTTTTTGTAGGTTTTTAGGGCCAAGAATCAGAATAAGTGAATCTCCACTGGTTCTTAAATGCACTATATTTTTTGGTGTCTATTTGGGTGCTCATTTCTAACTTGGGAGAAGTATTGAGATTTATGTCCTAGATATATACTACAGTGATGGAGAAAAATAGTAAGGGAAGACCTTTTACATTCCTGGGAGCCTTCTGCATCTTCTATATACACATCCAGCCTCATCCTTCTGCTCTCACTACTGGTCTGAATGGTCCTGCTGATGAATTTGTGTAGCCTGTGGGATTTTGGCTGAAACCATTCCAAGTAGCATGATGGAATGAGAACAACAATATCGGACTCATATGGTGCTTGAGAGTTTATGAGGCATTTTCATTTTTTTTATAACACTTTTGTAAGGTTGGTCATGCAAACATTATTGCAGCCATTTTGTAGTTGAGGAAACTGAAGCTTGCAGGGGGCAAGTGAATTGCCTTGGATCACACAGTAAGAACTAGTGCTAGCATGCAAATCCAATTCTCTCCTAATGTCAATTCAAAAATTATTTCCACTATATAACTGTGGGGTTAGGAGACCCTCCCCCACCTTCCAAAGGCAGCTTGATATAGTGGGGAGGGAGCTGGCTTTGACCTGGGTTCAAGTTCTGCCATTGATACATACTGCCTGTGTGACCTTGGACAAATCACTTCCTAGTGCTCTAGGCAACTCTCCAAAGCTATAAATTGCAAAGAAGGTGTCTCTCTGTAGTGGTAAAGGGAGTTCACTCCTCTGGGAATTCCACAGTATTACAGATCTAGCCTGTATCCCCTCTTCTAGCCCCTACAAGCCCCTTTCCCCACTTTGTATGGTGGAGCTATGTTCTAGTTGGCTTTGGGGACAATCTTAATCCAAGCAGGGTAAATCTCTTTGGACCTTAGTTTCCTTATCTGTAAAATGAGGGGGCTAGACTAAATAACTGTTATGGTCTCTTTTAGTGCTAATATTTCATTTCATTTCTTGGTTGAAATTGGTTCCTGCCCAGTTGCTGAGATCTATATGGCTAGGCTGGTGACAGGGGTTTCCTTGTGTGCAGAAGAGAAGATGGAGGATCACAGAGCATGAGTTGGAAGGGACCCCAAAGACCAAATGGTTCAACCTCCTCATTTTATGGATCTTAATATTTAAAGTTAGCAAAGACCCTAGGCTTGGACAGGTTTTTCAACTGGGGTCTGTGAACTTAATTTTTAAAACTATTTTGATAACTATTTCACTATTCTTTGTAATTATAGGTATTTTGTTTTGCTCCTTTAAAAACAAGATTCTGAGAAGGTGTCCATGGGCTTCACCAGATTGCCAAAGGGGTCCATCCTCCCAACTCCATTTTATAGATGAAACACAGAGATTTGCAGTGACTTGGCCAATATTACATAGCTAGTAAGTTATAGGGTCAGGAAATACCCCCAAGTCCTCTGATTCTAAATACAGTGCTTTTTCATTGTATAATGGTTTAGGGAGCAAACATTTTAAAGCAAGTATTAATGTGCTTATGGGCAGCTATATGGCTAAGTGGCTAGGGTGCCGGAGCCAGGAAGACTTCTCTTATTGAGTTCAAATTTGGCCTTGTATACTTACTAGCTATGTGACCCTGGGCAAATCACTTCACCCTATTTGCCTCAGTTTCCTCATCTGTAAAATGAGTTGGAGAAGGAAATGGAAAACCACTCCATTATCTTTGCCAAGAAAACCCCAAAAGGGGTCATGAAGAGTCAGACAGGACTGAAAAACAGCAACAACAAATGTGCTTATGCATTGTGCTAAGTACTTTACAAATACTATCTCATTTGATCCTCTCAACTACCCTGTGTGTGTGTGTGTGGGGGTAGGTGTTATTACTATCCTCATGTTATAATTGAAGAAACCAAGGCAGACAGAGGTTTAGTGACTTTAGCTAGTAAGTGTCTGAAGCCAAGATTTGAATTCAAGTTTTCCTGACTCCACACCTAGCAGTTTATCCACTTCTCCATTCATAGCTACTTCTTATATACTTATAAACTTCTTATAGCTTTAAGCCTATTTGTATGGTCAATTTTCATCCTTGTCCTTCTGACCAGGTGACAGATACTAGATAATTTTTCCTGACATGGTATTGTTCAGTTGAAAGATCCCCTAATGGAAGCAAGCAAGCAAAAAAAATATACCTGAAATCATACTTAGGCTTTCTGGCTGTCTTCCCAATGAACATCCATGATGCCTATTGGTAGGATGAAACTGATCATCATAGGCCTTCTTGCTGATTCTGGAAATACAGAGCAAGCTGCAGGGGATCATAGAGTAAATGCAAATATTAACAAACAAGTGACAAAGCTAACAAGCAGTGTGATCAAACACCATCTGTGAGCATAATGAGTCTTGCAGAGGTCGGCGTTATAGTAGTGATTTCTTTCAACAGATTTTTTTCCTCTTGCGGGTTCTGCCTTAAATTTACTTGAACTCATCATCCCTCTTAATACAATGCTGAAGTTCCCATCTCCCTGTTTAGCAAAAAAAGTCATACACTCCTCTTCTTCTTGCCTGATGATCATAGAATCTTTTTCTTGGCTAAGCTCCACATTGTTTCTTCTCAGAAATGAATCAGTACCAGTAAAAATACACATCAAAAAGAAAATGGACCATAGTTTGTTCACCTCTCTCCTCAGCCCCTATACCTTGCCTGAGTTTCATACAGAACTATGTGTCAGTAGCAAAGGGCTGAATGGAATTATCGATTATACCATCTTCCTTAGCATAAGACCATTCAATTAGGGAAGGGGAATATACAGGTGGGGCAGATGTCTCTCTCCAGTCAGTTACCAACAATTCTTTTGTTGTTAATTATAGATAAGTGGTAAAGGATCCCACTATGAGTCTATTAGTGCTGGTGACTGTGAAACTAGATGCACTGGTACAGATGAGACAGAATTCCTGCAAGCAAGTGTGGTGATATTTAGAATATGGGATTTGATGCCTGTGTAAATCCCATTCTGTGGCCATTCCCTCAACTTGAACTTGAATTCAGAGGTCAGTCCCAAGAGGGTAGCTGGTGATCCTTACTTTCATTGTTCTAGGATAACTGTGAGGGGATGGGGTTTTGGTACTGTTCCTTATTAGTTCCCATCAGTGTGTTCCCCATTAACAACTGGTCAGATTCCATGAAGTTTTAGAAAAGGTATTTATGTACCAAGAAATTATAGCAAGGACAGTTGGTACAAAATATTACCCCATCCCTCAAAGATTGAGACACATACTGACCAATGCGTACACTCAGGTCTCTGGGGTACAGGTTTAAATACAAAAGTTTTGAGGCACATTTGTAGAGAATACATGTGGCAAAGGGATAATGATAGTTACTGAAAGTGTTTTACTTCCTCCATAGAGTCCTCTCCAGGTTCACTTTAGTTACTGTAGTCTGCTAACCTCCTAGGCCAAGTGCCTTTGTAGAATTGATAGTTTCCTTCTGCCACAATGGAAAACATTGCCTGAAGCTGCCTTTCCTCAGCTAGCTATGGCTCCTGGCTGGATATCTCCTACTGGCTCAGTTTCTCTGATCGCAGCTGGATGTACTCTTTGCCATTAGTCTTCTCTTTTAAATAATATAGTCATTGCTGGTGGGGGAGGGGGCAGGGAAGAAACTATCCTTTCAGTCCAAACTGCTCCATCTGCCAAGAGTAATTCCCTCTAAGGTCTTAACTTTAAGTCTTGAAAACGGAATCTTCCAAACTGGAACTGTTTCCCCACTACATTGGTTCACTACTTGCCTGGCCCACCACTTGATTACTAGACTGAAATGGCTTGCTATTTTTATGTGTAGCCCTAGAAGTGTGACTTGATCTTTTCAAACAATTACAAGATTCTTCCCGAGTGTCATCAACTGCCTTTCATTCAGTGGCCAAAATACTATAACCCCCTCAAATTGATTAAACACTTATTCATACCTTGCTTATACTTTTGATTGATTAATTCAATTGAGGTCTCTAAGCCTTCTGTGATTATACTAATTGATGTGGGGTGGAACCCACCCTTACACCTGGCTTTAGGATTGTGACATATAGCTAGTTGATGGTAGTGTCAAGTTTCATCCTTTTATTCCCTTGATGCAAATTGTCTGCTTCTCTGTGCCTTCTGTAAAGAGATTGGATTTACAGGTGCTAAATCTTTTTTTTTTTTCTATGTACATTCAGGGACAGGTGAAGAGTCCTCATTAATCTTACCTATTTGAGTTTCAGAAGTAGATTGGCAAAAGACCTGAGTCAGTTACAATCACTTTGTTGTTATAACATTATTATTGTTTATTATTAGTCATTATCACACCTGTCATAATCAATGTGATGATCAAATATATATCTGAAGAATCTACTGAGATTTTACTTCTCTTAACACTTTTATTTCCAAATCTTTTCCCTGACTTTTTGACCATGTGTGGGATCATTTTTAGTTCATAATATGGGACTGTCTTAAGAAAATGGTATTTGTTAAGCTATAAAATAAGATTTCCCTGTACAGACTACATCCTAGTAAAATTTGGTGAGAAAATATATGGCTAGTCATTCTTATGTGCATGGTGAATCTAACTAGACAGGAAAGAACAACTCACAAGTATTATCAATGAAGGACTGTGTTATTTTCATTGAATTTTAATATATTATTTATTAATACTGAATAGCACTAACATATCTGCAATTTTTCTCTTACCCAGGTCATGTGTTTTGGCTTCAAAACTATCTTAAATGTGGAAATTTTGTTGAACAAATCATTGGCTAGAGCTTTAAGTTTGCAAATTCCACTTTTCTGATAATAAATATAAGGAATAGGGATCAGGACTGGCCTTATGATTTTATTGGCATAGGAGGAACTCCAAGGTGAGAAAACTACTTCTACCAATATTGCTAATATTTATATAACTATACCTAGTATACATTATCCCATTTATTCAAGTTCTGGAACTGCCCATTAAAGAGATATTTTGTGAACACAGAAAAATGGTATTAGGCAAAGAAAATGTTTCAGCAGAGATACTTCATTTTGTGTTTACTCAGCTGAGTCAGAGGGTAATCTAGCTTCTCCTCCAGCTCCTTAGCTGATCACAACTAAATGGGGTCTCTTGCTCAGTTTATTTCTGCCACTCAGATTTAGAAAAGAATAATGATATTGAAGGCTACCTCACTTTCTGAGGATATAGAAGTAGACAAGTCTTACCCTCTGTGGGCTCAATACCATGGACAGAACCCACGGGACTGGAGACATCAAATCAATCAAACTAACCTCATTTCCTTTGTCAGCAGGGTTTTTATCCCATATGAGACCAAAAAGTAGATCTCAATTTGGGGTAGGAACTTGGTAAAATCCTTAATGCTATCTTTGTGAACAAGATGGACAAGCAAAGCCTGAATGATAGTAGAGTTAGGTAGATTTATACTTACCTGACCTAACATATCAAAGAGTATTAACTGTTTTTGGAGCACAACTAAGCTCTACCAGGTCCTGTGAAAGTGGAAAGACTATAAAGATAACTCCAGCATCTACTCTTTCTTTGTATCCCTAGGGCTCTTGCTCACAACAGTCACTTAATAAATGTATATTGACTAATTGTTGTCTAAGACTAGCTTAGCTAAAATCAAAGAGACTCATTGCCAGGTTGGTCACAGGGTGATGGATTTTTTCAGCTACAGAAAATAATAAAGACCATATCTTAATGTTAATAATAGATAACATTTTATAAATATTAACTTATTTGATACAACAACCCTGGGAGGTAGGTGTTATTATTATCCCTATTTTACAAATGAGGAAACTGAAGCAGTCAATAATTAAATGACTTGTCCAAGGTCACACATGTAGTAAGCATCCAAGGCTATGTTGTGTAAGTATTAAATAGCAAAGCAAGATCTGAACACAAATTTTCTTATTCCAGATATGTTGCCTTTCATTTGCGGAGATATTCTGTGGTATAATGGTTAGAGAGCTGTCCTTGAAGTCCTGCTTCTGACACATGCTGACTATATGACCATGGTCAACTCACTTAACTTCTCAATGACCTAGGCAATTCCCTGTGACTGTAAATTGTGGAAATCTTTCTGAGCCTCAGTTTCCTCAGTTATGCTCAGAGCCTCAGTTATCCTCCTCAAAGGAGGATAATAAAAACCTATAATACTTGCCTCCCAGGTATTAAATGTCAAAATATATGATTTTGAAAACTTGAAAGCATTAAAGACATGTCTTTTGCCATTATTTTACATTCTCCTTTCTCATTTTGTAATTTTACTATATGCGCCTGTATTGTTACTTAGAAGCTTCATGTAAGTCATCTCCCTCTATAACAGTCAATATGTGTTTCTGGAGGTGAGGGATCAGATCCTGCCCCTGTCTTTTCCTAAAGTACCTAGGATGGTGCTGGACATTAGAGGTACACAGTAAAATCCTTCTTGAAGTGAATAAATCTCCACACATAATAAATTCAAGCCAATAAAACATGAATAGCTATTAACAATAACTATTAACAAATTCAATAATGAAGGTCATGTTTATAGCAATAATCAATTTGATGCAATAATCAGTTTGTTTAAACTGACCTCTTCTAAGTTTATTACAGTCATTCCTGCTTCTCAGTAAGAGATGGTTGTTATTGAATCTCACAAGTATACATGAATTGCACACTCTTATTTGTCATAGCAGGGGTTCACTCAATATTTTCAGAGAATAATAGCTATTAGGAAGATACAATTTTACATTGAGCAAAACTGTATTTTTCAGAATAGATTGTAACTATTCTTCAAGTGCTCAATTTAACCCCAACCTTAAGGAACCATGATATAATGGGGATATAATGATAAAATGGACTTGGAGTCCGGAGTCCTGCTTCTAACACAAGCTATGTGACCATGGGCAAGTCACTCATATCTCTCTGAACCTGTTTCTTCATTCGTAAAATGGGGATAATAATATTCCCAGTACTTACCCTACCATGTATCTTTAAGTTTCAAATGTGATAATGTAAGTATCAGTAAACCTCAAGACCCCATATAAACTTTAGCTACTTCATTATCCTGCTTTGCAAGAGGCAGTGGGATATAGTGAATTTCAGGTTTCACTTGTGACACTTGCTTACAGTGTCATCTTGGGCAAGCCACTTAACCCTTAGTGTCCCAGGAAACTCTCTAAGACCTTAAGTTGCAGAATAGGTGCCAATCTGCATTGATAGAAGGAGTTTCTTTCCTTTTTGGGAATTCCTTATAACAATGAAATCACAGTTTTGGATTCAAACAAAATGAAATCTCCCTCATCAATCCTTCCTTCATGACTCCAGCCGATATTGATTTTTTTTCCTTCCTTGATTTCTTTTGGGCAACTCAATTAAAACCTCATTATATCCATCTGACATTTGAGTTATGAAGACACAATTTAGGAGCATCTGTGGGAATAAGGAAGTGCTTTCCCTGGAGTCTTGAAAAAGGGAAAATGCCTCTCAACTTGCTGAATTTCCTTCTTCTTGTGTGTGCCAGAAGACCAGTGTGGGTAAATGTGTTCCAAGAATTTATACGTTTTCTTTTCTGGTGGTGCTGCGTACCTGTGATGGTGGGCACAACCATTATTTAAGCTCCCTCATTTTCTTACTGTTACAGGTATCAGAATTGATCTTCTAGACTGCTGGGAGTAGAGTCAGAGGATCCATTTGAATCTAAGCTCTGCCACAGATTACCTGTGTGATCTTGGACAAGTCATTTAAACTTTTGGGGTCTCAGTTTCCTCATATGTAAAATGAGAGGTTTGAATTAGATAGTTTTGGGGGTTTCTTCTATTTTGAAATCTATGATCTTATGACACTATAGAAATGATATTATAAATGGCATTTGGGTAGCTAAACTTGCCCATAGTAATGCCCACTATGAAAATGAAACTTTGTGGGTGAAGAAAGAAGAGGAGAAAGGAAGAGAAGAAAAACAGGACAAGGACCAGGAAGAAGAGGAAGAAGGGGAGGGGAAGAATCTCATAAGGCATTGGCAGGAGATGGCTAAACTCAGAGGTAACATTTTTATAGTATTTTACACTATAGATATTTTTGTATATTTCATATTGTTAGTACTGCGCTCCATGGCAGGGTAGGGGGGGGGGACGGGGAGTGTACAAGGTGTTCAGGTCAGACTAGCACCTGTGGTATGAGGGCTTGCCAAACCCTTTTCAGTGCTGCTTATCTACAGTTGGTGTCCACCCGTCACCTAACTCTCACCTGTGGCTCCAAGAAGCTATGTGCAGTGGATATACCCCAGTGTTGGCAAACAGGCTAAAATAGGTTAAGGTTGACTGATGGGTCTCAAATCCATTAGTGAGTTGGGGGTGTGTGTCTACACCAAGCATGTAAAGACTTCCCCCAGCAGAATGAGCAGATGAGAACAATTTGTTACAGTGTCCATGAAGGTAACTGAAACAGGTGCTGTGGAGTGCTTAGGGCTTGGTCAGACATCAGAGACACTAAAACCATCCACTGCATCATGGCCTTCACCAGTCATCTTGATTTTTGTCTTGCCACTGGACTTCAATGACTGGAAGGCAGAGTGAGGCTGACAACTTTGTGCCACTCTGCCTCAATTAAATCCAATTCACTAGTGAATCAAGATATCACCTCATTGGTCCTCTTCAAAAACCAGGGGAAGGGGCAGCTAGGTGGTGCAGTGGATAGAGCACTGGCCCTGGAGTCAGGAGTACCTGAGTTCAAATCCGGCCTCAGACACTTAACATTTACTAGCCATGTGACCCTGGGCAAGTCACTTAACCCCAATTGCCTCACTAAAAACAAAAACAAAAACAAAAACAAAAAAACCAGGGGAAAAGAACAACACCTCTCTCAAGGCATATTAGATTTCATTAACTTTTTTATTGCTATTGAGCATTTTGTTGTTTAGTCATTCAGTTGTGTTCAAATCTTTATGACCAAAGATTCTGGAGTGGTTTGCCATTTCCTTCTCCAGTGGCTTAAGGCAAACAGAGGTTAAGTGACTTGCCCAGGGTCACACAGCTAGTGAGTATCTGAGGTCAAATTTGAACTTAGTTCTTCCTGACTCCAGGCCCAATTCTCTATTCACTGTGGCAACTGGTTGCCTCTATATTCAGCATACAGTGCTCTAAAATTGCAAGATATTTTTCAGATAAATGTCCTATCCTCCCCTCCCTTATCTTGTACTTATATATTTGATTTTTTGAGCCCAATTATTTTATATCTATCCTTATTAAATTCAATATTATTTGATTCAGCCTAATATTCTAGACTGTCAAAATCTTTTGGAATCTTGGCAGTGAACAAATGCGTAAGCTTCCAACTTGTGACAACTACAAATTTGACAAGTAAGCCATCTATGGCTTTATTTAAAGCATTGATTAGCAGCTTTAAATAGCATAGGGTCAAGCACAAATCCCTGGGGTACTTTACTGGAAACCTTCATTTAAGTGCACATTGAGTCATTAATGACTTTTTGGGTCTGGCCATTCAACCAATTGCAAATCCACCTCTTTTTGTCTAGCCCACATCTTTCCATATTTATATCTCACCTTTTTTTTTTGCCCCACAAGAATATCATATTTTCCTAAAATCTAATGAAACTATATCTACTGCATTCCCCTGGTCTTAAATTTTAATTGTTGTTGACAGAACCTATGATTTCATTATTGTAATGAGCTGCAAGTAAAGACCTTCTTTTGCTTATGACCATTGGTACCTTCTCTGCCAGGGACAGAGGTTAAGTGATTTGGCAGGAGTCACCAGCCATTACATGGTAGATGCCAGACATGAAACTTTGCCTTCCTGCTTACAAGGCTAATTCTCTGTCCACCATACCCCACTTCTACTCTGTAGTCCCTCTCTATAATAACCTTTACAGGGTGTCTCCAAAAGTCTTATTGAAGTTTCAAACTTTTTTCTTTTTTTGTGAGGCAATTGGGGTTGAGTGACTTGCCCAAGGTCAAACAGCTAGTAAATGTTAAGTGTCTGAGGCCAGATTTGAACTCAGGTCCTCCTGAATCCAGGGCTGGTGCTGTATCCATTGTGCCACCTAGCTGCCCCTCAAACTTTTTTTTTGGTGAGGCAATTGGGGTTAAGTGACTTGCCTCGGGTCACACAGCTAGTAAGTGTTAAGTGTCTGAGGCAGGATTTGAACTCAGGTCCTCCTGAATCCAGGGCTGGTTCTCTATCTACTGTGCCACCTAGCTGCCCCCTTTTTTCACCTTTTTTTTGGGTGGGGCAATGAGGGTTAAGTGACTTGCCCAGGGTTACACATCAAGTGTCTGAGACCAGATTTGAACTCAGGTCCTCCTGAATCCAGGGCCGGTGCTTTATCCACTGCACCACCTAGCTGACCCTCAAACTTTTAATAATAGAAAACTTCATTAAGATTTTTGGGATACTGTTTAACTTTCTCAAAAAAGGAAATACATTTAGTCAGGTATCACCATTTCTTAATAAAACCATTCTGGTTCCTTGTTCATTTCTTGATGTTTATTCACCCTCTCCCTATTAATATGCTCAACATTTTTGCCAGGAAATGAAAGAAATTCATGGGCAAAGAGTTTGCATGTGCCATTGTATTTCCTTTTTAGAAAACTGGGACAATATTTGCCCTTCTATTGTCCCATACTGATTCTCCTATTCTCTGTGATCTTTCACAGATCTCTGCCAGTAGCTCAGCAGTCACATTTGGCAATCCTTGAAGATATAGTTTATTTGGGCCAGGAGACTTGAACTCATGAAGGGCAGGCAGATGCTTTCTAAAGACCTTACTTATCTTGGGTGACAACTCTCTACAAGCCATGTTTGTCCTGTCCTTTCTAGTCCAAAGATCATTTATTATACCTGGTAGAGAAAGCAGAAGCAAAGCAAAATTAAACAAATATGATTTCTCTCCATCATTATTTATCTTAGACATTATTTATTTATCTAGTGGTCTTTTCCCTTCTCTGAAACCCCTCTCTCCCCCAAATATACCAATAATGCTTCCCCAAAGCAACAATAATGAGAAATTCCTCCAAGAACAATAACAAAATATTCTTAAAATGTTGTACTCTGCTTTACTTCCAAGCCTCAGCTTATTATGAGCATCCCTGATACTATCTTTTCAGAACCCTGCTATACTTTTGTATCCATCACCTATTTTTTTTGAGGAGCAATGAGGGTTAAGTGACTTGCCCAGGGTCACACAGCTAATAAGTGAAAAGTGTCTGAGGCTGGGTTTGAACCCAGGTCCTCCTGAATCCAGAGTCAGTGCTTTATCCACTGCATAACCTAGCTGCCCTCCCCCCCAAACACCTTTTTTGTAGTATTGCTTCAAACAACTGACTTAAAATCTACCCTCCCCCCACTTTTGGAAATGCTACTCTCCTGGTGGCTATGGACATGCTATGTGGTCCTATTCTGTCTGTATTTGTACTATATGATTCAGATAATTTCTAAGGTATTTCCTAGCCCTGAAACCTATAAGTCCATGAACTTATGAATGCATTGCCATTTAGGATAGCCCATCAGTCAGTAAAGATTTGGGTGTTCACTAAATATTTGTTCCTTGATTAATAGAACTTTTTTTTTTTAGTGAGGCAATTGGGGTTAAGTGACTTGCCCAGGGCCACACAGCTAGTAAGTGTTAAGTGTCTGAAGCCGGATTTGAACTCAGGTACTCCTGACTCCAGGGCCAGTGCTCTATCCACTGAGCCACCTAGCTGCCCCTAATAGAACTTTAAATAAATCCTTAATTCATGAATTTGTTACTGGTCATCCATTGTTTACAGCCCTTTGCCCAAGTCTGGTCTTTACTTCTGATATTATGGAAGGCTTAGAAATGAAAGAGAACAGTGAATTTAGAGTCAGAGGACTTGAGTTCAAATCCTAGCTCTGATACTTCCTATCGGTATGACCTTAAGTCCCTAAATGTGTTTTAAAAAGTGAGGTGCTTTGGAATAATCATCTACTAAGAGCCTGGAACTTCTAAAGCTATGATTCTCTGGTGAGTATAAGATATTATTTGCACGGGTCCTCACATCTGGAAAGAGACAGAAGTGAGCTCCTGCCTAAATTAAATCATGCTCTGAATGAAATGGAATTTTCAGCAAATACTGAAAATAGTATCCCCAGAATGTAATTTCATTTCCTTTAGCTTTGGATGCTCGCCTGCTCTTGTTTTTCATCATTGGCAAGATCCTGGTGACTATGTGAAGGGTTGGGGAAACTATTGGGGACAACAAGCATTTTTGATCATCTAACAGGCTATATTTGCTTCCTATGTTGAAAACGTAACAATTCTCAATTCCACTTGATACCAAAAGTTAATACATTTTCTCTCCAGAGCACCTCTTCCAGTTTAGCCCTTCAGCCATCACCTAGGGGAATAATTCCTGTCTGGAGGTAGTCTTCCCATTCACCACCAACACCAACAATAAACATAGACCAACTGCCATAGGCAGGCAGGTAAACCAGCCTAGATGGGGCAGCAAGGTACCTTTAGGGAGAGACAGGGGGTGGCAAACTGCTTTTGCCTCCTGCCTCTAGAAGATGCTATGCTGAGGGCAGCTAGGTGGTGTAGCGTATAAAGCAGCAGCCCTGGATTCAGGAGGACCTGAGTTCAAATCTGGCCTTAGACACTTGACGCTAACTGTACGTATGATCCTGGGCAAGTCACTTAACTCTCATTGCCCCACAAAAAAAAAAGAAAAGAAAAAGAAGATGCTATGCTGAAGAATCCTCTCCAATAGTCTTGCTTCCATCCTCCCATTCCTATCCATTGTCCAGAAGAGCAACCCCTACGGAGATAAAATTCTACCATCTCTACCACTTTAAACACCAGCTACTGTCCAATTTGCACAGAAGGGCAAGAAAGCTTCAGTAATAGCTGCAGATGGAGTTTTATCAATGGAAGTGATGTTAAAGAAGAGACGCTGCTATCTGCTATTCTGCTGTGCCCTAAAGACTCTGAGGCCTTGCTATCTGCTCTATGGATGGATCCTTCCATTAGAATGTGAGCTGCTTGAGAATAGGAACTGCCTAGCTTTTCTATTCATACCCTCTGTACTTAGTACACTGCTTGACACATAGTAATTACCAAACACATTTTTTTCCTTCTTTTCTCCCTCCCTTCCTTCTCCCCTCCCTCCCTTCCTTCCTTCCTTCCTTCCTTCCTTCCTTCCTTCCTTCCTTCCTTCCTTCCTTCCTTCCTTCCTTCCTTCCTTCCTTCCTCCCTCCCTCCCTCCCTCTCTTCCTTCCTTCCTTCCTTCCTTCCTTCCTTCCTTCCTTCCTTCCTTCCTTCCTTCCTTCCTTCCTTCCTTCCTTCCTTCCTTCCTTCCTTCCTTCCTCCCTCCCTCCCTCCCTCTCTTCCTTCCTTCCTTCCTTCCTTCCTTCCTTCCTTCCTTCCTTCCTTCCTTCCTTCCTTCCTTCCTTCCTTCCTTCCCTCCCTTCCTCCCTCCCTTCCTTCCTTTATCACAAAATACTAGATATGAAACCAGAGAATAGTTAATGATGGAGGTCATGTCTGAGTCAGCATTTCTTTGCTGTCCTATGCAAGTTTGACTTCTGGAAGAAGCTCCACTTAATATCAGATGATTCTTTGAAGCTCAGGAGCTGAGTATTAAATATTTTTGCATGACAAAAACCTTCCAGGACAGGTGCTCTTCAGAAGGGGAATATTGTGATCTTGAAGTTCCTTTTTAGAGAACTTATGAAACAACTTAGACAGAAAACAAATTATTTATTTAAACACCTACTATATGCAGGATAATATCCATAGGCCTTAGTTTACTTACCTATAAAATTAATGGATTGGATCAAGGTCACTTATAGCCCTAGATCCTAAACATAAATGATGCCAGGAGCTGGATATGATGGGGTATGATACTGGATGGTCCCTACCTTATAGCATAAATGCCGAAAAAATATTCCCCAAAATATATGATTGGAGATGTTGCATAAGTTAATGGATAAAAACTGTCCTTAGAGTCTAGAAGTTCTGAGTTTAAGTCTAGTCTCTGATATATACTAGTTAAGTAACCACTGACAAAAAAATAACCTCTTAGTACCCGAGGCAGATAGGCTATATAGTGGAGAGAAATCGTGGGCCTATATCAGTGAAGGGATTTCAATATGTAGAATACTCTATATGGACGAAATCATAGATCTAGATTAAAAAAACACATTGTTATCTTAGAGTCACGTGAAACAGTGATATACATGGTCCAAAAGGGGATGGCATCATCAACCAGGGCCACTGGGGTAAGGCCACACGGTGCAAGCATGCTATTGGAGATGGATTTTAGAGGATGAGTATATATTTCCCATCTATGTAAGTGTGAACACAAGAATAATAGTAGGGGAGCAAGAAGAGTCTGTTTCTTATCCCAGGGATTCAGACAGAAAACTGAGGGCACTAATTCAAGATGGCAAAGAGCAGGGAGTGTGAAGAAATAAACCAGAGCAGGCCAGAAGGCTGAAAGTAATACATGGAGCAAAGTCCAGGCCATCATTTCCAGAGTGAACATTTCTTTAGATATTGATGGCACCTTTATCATATTCTATCACTCTACAAGAACTTGCAAGTGTCACTGTGAAATACAGAACCTGTACCTATCTCTCTATCTCCATCTCTCTACCTATCAATTCATAATCCTGCGCTTCCTTTTTTCGGTGTTCCCTGTATATGTGATATCTGAACAGCATGGATTTACAACATATTTATTTCTATATCTCAACATATCTACATGCTAAGCTAAGAGGAAATGGACAAATTGGACAAGGCAGGGCTTCTTGGAGTTTTGTGATAGATACCTGCTGTCAATATATAAACATGGCTAAGTATTTTCTGCTGAGCAGGAGTGGGGGCTCTCTTCCTGTCTCACTCTCTCCCCACCAAAAAAGCAAACAAACAGCATAAATATTTTACCTTCCCCTAGACCAGGTTCTTAACTTGGGGCCAATGAACTTCCAAATGATTACAGGTTAGATTTCAAGGGGTCTATGAATTTGGATGGGGAAAATACATGTTTATTTTCACGAACCTCTAATTGACATTTAAAATTTCCTTTATTTAAAATCATTATTCTGAGGAGAGGTTCAGAGGCTTCACGTGACTGCCAAAGGGATTTATGAAACAAAAAAGATGAAGACGTGATCTTGACCCTGCATGTGGGTATTGATGAGCCTGGCTGCCCTTAGTAGGCATTTGGTGTCTTCTGTTTGGGGTTATTGAATAAAAGGAAAGAGGAAGGTTAGAGTGTGGGGAAGCTTTTGTGAATGCCATGGCTAGTGAGTATTCTTCTTGGGGGGTTCTAATGGCCCAATAAGGGGTGCCTCATGGCTGTAAAATGCTACCAAGCCTGTAGCCTTCTCAGGATAGACAGATGTCCTAGTGCAGGGTGATTGGCCTAGGCTATGGGTGGAATGATTATAGTGATTTCCATTATTTTGGGGGTTTATAAATACATCTTGTGGCCATTCTTTGAGGCTCTTTGGGGAAGAATGACCATTAGATGGAGAAATTGTTTATTGCTCCAGGTCCCATGGCATTAGGCAAAGCCAGACAATTGAAAGGGACAAGTAATAAAGAACATTGACTTTTTAACTAGGTAGAGAAAAGCCTTGGAATCTAGTCTAGCTAGCTAGCTAGCTGCTCAATCTACAAGTACTAGAAATAACAATAGCTAGCATTTACATAATACTTTTTTTTGGGGGGGGCAATGAGGTTTAAGTGACTTGCCCAGGGTCACACAGCTAGTAAGTGTCAAGTGTCTGAGGTTGGATTTGAACTCAGGTCCTCCGGTGCTTTATCCACTGTTCTGCCTAGCTGCCCCCTATATAATACATTAAAGTTTGGAAAGTACTTTTCAAATGCCATCTCTTTCAATCCTCATAACAACCCTGGGAAGCATATGGCATTGTTATCTCCACTTTACAGGTGAGGAAACTGAGGCAGAGAGATTAAATGACTTGCCTAAGGTCAGAGAGTTAGGAAGTATCAGAGTCTAGATTTGAATTTCTGTCTTGCTGACTCTAGGGTCAACACTCTATTCACTGCAACACTTATATTCAAGTAATATAGAGAAGGAATCTCTGCCTGGAATTGCCTGATTCTGTGATCCCAGAAAGGAACTGAGGTCAAGTTCATGTGCTCCATTATTGTCCAGGGTCATGTCTATGGATAGGATTTTAGGCATAAGGGGCTTTTTCCTATTCACCCAAGTGAGGCATGTTGTGAGGTCAAGTGAACTCCAAAAATTGCTGGGCGTTTCTCTTTTGGCCTCTGTGAGTGACTGAACTATGAGATTGTTTGCCCCAAAGCCATCTGGGAAGTGTAGTCCAGAGAGAGACTTGTCTACCAAGACATGGGTCTTTCTCAAAGCCTTATGTTCCAGGACACAAGATCCCTAGGATTTACATTTAGATGCCACTTTGAACATTATCTAATTATAAGATAAAAGGAGAAAACATTAAGAGCAGTTAGATGGGACCTTAGATTTATCTAGCTCAGCTCCCTCATTTTATAGATGAGGAAAGTGAAGTCCAAGTGGCTTTCCCAAGGTTACACAGTTACTAAAGGACAAAAATGACCCCCCAGTTGCTGCCACCACCCGCCTCAGGTCCAAATAGAAGCAGCTCAGGACCCTTACCACCAAACCACAAGAATAGCAACCTACTCCCCCCACAAACTCTAGCTTTGTTTCCATTTCTTCCATTTCCTTTACACAAATATACTACCACCACCAAGACCACCAGTATTAAGAAAATACTTTTCAGCTTACAAAGTGCTTTGTATACAATAACTCAGTGGCTCCTCATGATAGTCTTAGGTGGGGAGGATAGATGGCAGGGAGGCATTATTAACCCACATTTTACAAAGAAACTGAGGCTTCAACTTACTTGACTTGCCTAAGGTCACACAGATAAGTGGCAGAACTGAGTTTCCTTTCACATCCCCTACATGAGACTGAAGTCAGGTCACTGGATATGAAGCTAGAGAATAGGTCTAGAAGATTTCCCTTCCCTTCCATTTCTGATGGATATTAAAACCCCCAACTTCTATAAGACTAAATCACTTTCATCATTTTTCTTCTCTTTGGCCTCCGGAGCAGGCATATTATAAACATAACACCATATATTTATCTAGCAGATTATACTTTTCAAAGCACATCTTAAAAGCATTTCACTTTAATCCTAACTTTACAAGGTTAAGGAACTTGTCCAAGATGTCAGAAGGAATCAGTGGGACTAAATCTTCATATTACTGGTCTAAGTGGCTATTTTATGTCTTATATTATTTCATTCATTCATTCATTCATTTGTTTATTTGTTCATTCATCCAGTCAACAAATATTTATTGAACTCTTACTATGTGTAAAGCACTGTATGTTGGGCTCCTTACTCTAACTCTAATTAGATGGAAAATGATCTAATAAGGTAATTCCTTCCAAGATAATGGATTAAGATGTTACTCCTCTCAGGGTTACTTGAATTTTTAATGGGACAGGTTTTAAGACTGAACATAAATGAATCTTGCTTTAAAAATGTTTTATTCATTAGTGAGTATGCTTTGACCCTCACAGCTGTCATTGAGGGGAGCAATGACTATTCCAGAATGCTAGATTTCTCCCTCAAGAGTTCT
This sequence comes from Dromiciops gliroides, assembly GCF_019393635.1. NCBI lineage: Eukaryota > Metazoa > Chordata > Mammalia > Microbiotheria > Microbiotheriidae > Dromiciops > Dromiciops gliroides. The sequence continues at coordinate 105,021,209 of NC_057861.1, forward strand.
AGATATACCCCTAAGGGGTTGAGATGCTTTTTCTCTAATGCCATTGGCTAAGTCCCTGACAGTTGTGTTCCCCATATTGTTAGCCACTGGTAACTAACATGTTAGTCAGTTCCATTTAATCCATTAACATCAATTAGTTTTTACAAAGGGATAGTTCCATTAAGGATATAGCAAGAAGAGGACACTTTCCCCCTACCACCATAGTCTCTGGGGAGGGTGGGCTCACATTTAACAGTTTCTACATAGCATTTTCTCATCAAGTTCATGTCCAAATGTGTCATCACTGCCAGATAAATCTTTTCCCTATCTTTTCTGCTTTGTTTTTCTTTCTCTGAACACAGGTGATTGAATTCTAATCTTGAGAGCTGGACTTTTCAAAGGCAACCTCAGGAGTTCATTAGTTTCTGAATTTGAAGGAAATATTTCAGATCAAAACATCTCTTCAAGGAGAAGAAAACCTCTACCTAGACGATGAACTCAAGCCAAGCCCTGACTTACCAGAAAATATGTACCTTCAGTAAGTTATATGGACAGTGCAGATCTACGGGGAAAGTGAAATGCAAGTTTGACAGTACTACATGGTGCTTAATGTTTGAATATTTTAAGCATCAGCCTTCTGAGAGAGAATCAAAGGAGTTGTGGCTTATTATTTCATGTTGTAAGCCTTTATCAATGTACCCTTAAGGATCTTTTGTATTTTAAGTATTTCTCATATGGTAGAGGAAAGAAATCGCTATCCTCTTCCTAAAGTGTTTTATATAATGTGTAACTTTCTAATCTCTTGAGGAGGCCCGAGGCATAAACCAAACTTAAACTTTAAGTGTTTTCATCATGAGATTGGAGAATAAAGATAAAAATAATGTGAGAAAAAGTGTAGCCCCTTTCTTTAGAGGCCAGACTTCTCCCAGAATTGAACCCGGTCTATATGAGTCCAGAGTTCAGCTGTCTTCATTGGGAGAGTGCCTCAACTTTTGGGGCCAGTGGGTTGGATGCTGTGATTTTTCTGGGGGAAAGGGGAACCAAGAGGTTAGAAATTAAGAAAGCATGGACACCAAACTTAATCATACTAAAAATGAATGATTGAAAAAAATTTATTAAGTGGTATGTGCCAAGCATTGGGGGTACAAACAGAGAAGTATGTTAGTTCTTGTTTTCAAGGAGCTCACATTCTAATAGGAGGAGACAGTTAGGTGGGGGCAGCTAGGTGCTAGGGAACACAGTGGAAAGAGCACTGGCCTTGGAGTCAGGAGAACCTGAGTTCAAATTACACTTCAGACACTAGTTGTGTGACCCTGGGCTAGTCACTTATCCCCAGTTGCCTAAAACATTCAGTTTCATCTCCAGTCATCCTGAGATCAATCTATCGATATCTATCCATCTATCCATCTATCCATCTATCCATCCATCTATCTATCTATCTATCTATCTATCTATCTATCTATCTATCTATCTATCTATCTATCTATCTATCTATCTATCTATATCTTTCCACTGGACCCAGATGGCTCTGGAGGAGACAGTGAGGTTGGTGACCTTGCACTGTCCTCCCTCACTAAAATCCAATTCAATTCAAGCCATGACATCACCTAGATGTCAGGGTCCTCTTTTGGGATGAAGCACATAGAACAATAGCAGGAGACAAAATAACAGGAGGTTTCAACTTCAAGTCAGATGGGAAAGTTCATGGTTCTTAGGTGTTGTAGCAAAAATAGATGAGAATACATCTTTTAAAAATGTTTCCAGTAATACAACCATCCCCATTTCTGATTATGAATCATCTGACAGTGTGAAGACTTTGGAGGCACAAACTTTCTTTTTTGGATCTGCAGTGGTTGTGGTTACTGAGGAGGCATGGACCCTGAAGTACCTCCGGAAATAGTCTCCAGGTTGTATATCCTTCAGGCTTGCTCCTCCAGATAATGGCTATGGTGACTGGGCGGAGGGGAAGCAGAAAGCTTTAGCTCATGGCCACTGAACTAGAAGAATTGGACTTGAGATCCGACTCTAGGTTTCAGACTATTGGATTATGAGAGTCACAGGATCCCAGAATCTGAGAGGAGTTGGAAGGGGTCTCAGAGGTCATCTAGCCCAAACGTTACCTGAACAAGCATCCCTCTCTACAAGATAACTACTAATCCTCCAGCCTTGACCTCAAGACTTCCAGTCTAGACCATCTAGTCTCTGTCTCTATCATTATGTGATTATGATCTTATATCGCTATTATCAATCCAGTTGCTTTGATAGTAGTAGGGAGGACAGAAGAGGTCACGACAGGTTCTCTATTTTGCAGTGAGTACAGTGTTTGCAAGAAATATCTGATCTATTCTCTTTTTTCCTTAGGATCAAAGATACCAGGTCACTTTTGTGGGGACCAATTTTTAATTGGGGAGTGCTAGCTAAGCGGCTCGCTGCAATATTGGGGCAAGGAAGGAGACCGGCAGCCTCCCTCAAAACAGAACAAGATTTATTTTAACAAGAACGAACTTAAAAAAAAAAAAAAACACAAACAGGTTCAGTAGGATCAAGGGAAAGGAAATAAAATGGGGAAAGGGAAATTATAATACCTGAAAAATACCACCACCCAGGAATCAGCTGAAAATACGCAGCAGTATGCCTGTTGCTTTCCAGCTTCTACCTCGAATGCCCGATTCTCCTTCCCCAAACCTAGAAACACCCCACACAGCCCCAGCCAATGGGATGGCCGCTCTGACAGTCACATGACTGCCCCCACTAGGCTTCCAATCATTATAATTTTGCCAGGCCTATGTAGGCATAGGAGAGTAGTGATGACGTGAGGTGCCAGAGCCCTGGCAACAGCTACAACCAGTGGAGCACCATGCGGTTTGTGGAGCCCCAGGCCAGTGTGCGCCGAGGCATAAAACCCTCAAATAACAATCAATTCTTTACACTTTAAAAATGTGGAGATGTCCACTTAAAACAATGGTATTATAAAACTGATAGCATATCTTTCTTTCTTTTTTTTTTCTTTCTTCTGTGTTTTTTTCCCCCCTGCGGGGCAATGAGGGTTAAGTGACTTGCCCAGGGTCACACAGCTACTAAGTGTCAAGTGTCTGAGGCTGGATTTGAACTCAGGTCCTCCTGAATTCAAGGCCAGTGCTTCATGCACTGCGCTACCTAGCTGCCCCCAGCATATCTTTCTTGTCTCATATATTTTATAATATTTTTTAGAACATTATTTCACATAACATCTCATTTTATCTTTGCAATTACTTTGTGATAGAGGGTCATTGCCCCTGCTTTAGACAACTATACTATAATAAACTTTTACCCTTGAGCTATTATATTTTAATAAAAATAGGAATCTAGAATCTGGAGCTACAAGGGAAACTTAAGACATAATTTCATTCCAATCCCCTTATTTTAAAGAGGAGGCTGAGTTGTGGCGAGGTAAAGTGGTTTGCACAAGGTCATACAGATTATAGGAAGCAGAGGTGAGATTAGAAACAAGACCCCCTGACTCCTGATTTCATTCTCTTTCCATTATACCACCCTGAACTCTGGTCATCCCACTCTTAATCTATATAATATAAAAGGGGTTACTGCATAGTCATATGCTTCCTATAGGAGCTGCTGACTTCAGGTGAAATCTAATGGTTGTTTTATAGCTTCCTAGCAGTGTTACCACAATAGTTTCATTGGGAAAAGATGGTACCAAGTATATCAAGCTTCATTTTGCATGTATCCCAAGATTTTACAAAGGCATCTGTTATATACTTAGGTATTTTTTTCTCTCTCTTTCCCCTTTTCTTTTTTTTTAAACTAGTGGCTTAGAGATGTGTCAGCTGGTTAATAGCTGCTGAGATCACATATCTACCAAGTTAATGAGGGACAGCAAGAAGGCGTTTCAGCCAAGGCAGAAGGGTGATTCATGACAAATTTTGACTTTTTCCCAGGCCCAAATTACAGTCAGGATGAAACAACCTGTGTATATCATAGGCAATTTAAGAGAACCTTGGGCAATGCCTGGTGGGTAATCATTCTCACAATAAATGAAGTCCAAAGCATTCAACATTCATTCATTTATTCAATTCTTCAGTCATTCAATGACTATTTGTAGTGCAATGCTAGGCACTGGGTGGGTGGGGGGGTAGATTCTTGGATACTGCATGTTTCCTGTCTTCAAGGCATTTGTAATTTTAGTTGAAGAAAATGAAACGAGTATATTAATAAATTCTTTGACTTTTAGAAGGATCTGTGATCTCCTTGGTGTAGGTGCTCCCTGGGATCAACTGCTCTCCATTATGGAGGACTCTCTCATCCTACTTTCTTTCTTTTCTTTTCTTTTCTCTTCTTTTCTTTTCTTTTCTTTTTTAGTGAGGCAATTGGGGTTAAGTGACTTGCCCAGGGTCACACGGCTAGTAAGTGTAAAGTGTCTAAGGCCAGATTTGAACTCACGTACTCCTGACTCCAGGGCCATGCTCTATCCACTGTGCCATCTAGCTGCCCCTCTCATCCTACTTTCAATTTGTTTGCCTATCAGTCCTGTGGCTCCTCAATTCATCAAATAATTGGCCTGTACCATTTATCTGTTCATACTTCTGATAATGGTGATTCTTTTATTGGATGCTCTAGTTTGTTGAACCATTGGCTTGTTCTCTCATGGAGGCTCTGGCTCCTTCAGGCATTGATTCAAACACCCAAGCGTGCCCACTTGATTCTATGAATCAAGGGCTGGAAGAGACTTTAGAGGCCAGCTAGCTTAACACCTACTGGACTATAAATCCAATCCAGTAAAATTCAACATATGTTAACTGTCTACTATATGCAGAGCAATGTACTAGGTAGGCATTGGGGGAGATGAAATTTAGATATGATACGGTCCCTGTCCTCATGGAGCTTAGCATTCTAGGAGAAATTAGGCAAAAACAAGGAAACAGGGGATACAAAGACAAATGTTACTATTTTACAACTTGGCCTGGGTTCACTCTGTCAGGAAACAACCCCTATGTCCGTTTGCATACCATCTCAAACTAGGCCCCATCCACCTGGCTAAAGTGCTCCACCCATCCTCAGTAATCCAATGTAGAAGTTTCTCTGTGGTTGGCAGGAGAAATAAGTGGACCATTTTTTCTTTAAATAAAGGTCTAATATGAAACCCACCTTCTGAATGACAACTGCTTATTATTAGAAACCCCCTTAGAAAGTTTGCTTTAGTATTGTTTTAAGGAATACTATTGCTGCAGAAGAAGGCACAGTGTTAGACTGAATTCACGATCATTAGGCAGATATCCTTCAGTGAACTCTGAGATTCTAAATGGTGATTGGCAGTTGAGTTTAGCTGGAATGTACTGTTATATCCCCTGTGAAATGCATGGTGAAAGTCACACAGAAAGGTGTTTCTCTTTCTAATGTTAACATTTAAAACAATATCTTGCATTTATGACATATAGTGCTTTACAGAGGTAGCTAAGTGGTGCAGTGGATGGAGTCGATGGGCCTGGAGTTAGGAAGACCTGAGTTCAAATACAACCTTAGACACACTAATTGACCCTGGGCAAGTCACTTAGCCTCTGTCTACCTCAATTTTCTCAACTGTAAAAGCAGATAATAATAGAACTTATTTTCAAGGGTTGTGTGAAGAATAAATCAAATAATAATTGTTAAGTATGCATCACTTTACAGTGCCTGGCATGTGATGGGCACTTAATAACTGCTTTGTTTCTTACCTTCTTATGTTACCTTCCTTTCTTGCTTCCTTCCTTCTTCCCTTCTTCCCTTCTTTCTTTCTTTCTTTCCTTCCTTCCTTCTTTTTTTTCTTTCCTTTCTAGTTAGAAAGTACTTTATCCACAGTATTTAATTTTATTCTTAAAAAAAATTGTGGTGTGGAAGTGTTCCTTCCCTTGATAAATCTTTCAGACCATTTTGCTTGATCTCCTCCATGCATGTATTACCACTGTCTACTTGTGTTATACTGTGTACAAACCTGCTTCCTCTAACCCCCCCCCACCCTAATGCTTCATTAGGGCATAGAGGTCACCCTGCCTTCTTGAAGGCTTTCCTGTTGGAGTGCAAGCTCTGCTAGGGTTTACTAAACTGAAAAAGGCTTTAGGTACATTGAGGCTCAGCCCAAGTCCAAGGAGGCTTATCACTAAAAGTCCTACTGCCAAGAGATGAACTTTTATTTTAGCCAGGTAAATTCATAGCACCCACTTAGGGAAGGAAAGTCTGAGATCTATAAAGGTGTCTTATTCTTCTTAATATATTACAAGCTCCCTGAAGGCAAAAGAACTTAGCACAATGCCTTGCATATGTTAGGCTCTGAATAAATACTTGTCCAATTGAATGAAGCATAGCATTTTAGGCTTGAGCAGGACCTCTGAGGCCATCAAATTCCCTTTCTACCTAGAAAATGACAAATTTTGTTTTGAGGCAACAAACACTTCCTAACAATCTCACAATCCCTCCCCCTCTCATCCCAGAATTCCCAGAATACAATTTATCAACTGTTAGAAAGGAGGGTTATATCCAATTGTGTACTGATGAGTGTTTAACAATGGGCTGTCTTTGGGGAAATGTACCAGAAACACACTTTAAAGTTTAATCAGCATTATTTCCATTTTCTTTATCACTTTCTTAAGTCCAGCAAATAAGCAAAACAATAAATCCAACCTTTATTTGTAGCATTTGTTAATTTCCAAGATATAAATGCTCACACTGAAAATTGAAGAAGTGGCTTTTGGGATCCTATATGAGCTGCTTCCAGCATGTCCATGTGTCCTGGGGTGTTGATGGCATGGTACCAATGTCGACCATTTCCTTTGACCAGAGTGTAGTCAACTTTTGAGGTTGTTTTAATTCTTGTGTAGGTAGTTTTCTTGGCTCTGTTTTTCTTTACTGCATCACCACACACATTTTTCTCATTCTTCACTCCTTATGGCTCAGTAATATTCTCTTGTACTCATACTGAAATTTGTTTAGTTATTCTCTGAGCACACATTTTTGCTTCCAAGCTTTCTGTTATGGTAGAAAATGCTGCTATGCATATTTCTGTACATATGGGTCTTTTATTGTCAATAACCTCCTTAGCATATGTTCCCAGTTAACAAATCTCTGAGTTTTTATATGTACAATTAAGTAACTTTTCTTGAATGCAAGTGTTATTATACCCATCTTACAGATGATGAATCTGAAACTCAAGGATTAGTCAAGGTCACATGGACCTTAAAGGGTAGGGATGGGTCTTAAAACAAGGTCTTCTGACTTGAAGGCAATTATTCAATTAACCGGTTGACTAGCACTTATTAAATGCCTACTATGTGCCATATGCTACATACACCTATGTTCTTTTCATTTTATTTGGAAGCCTTTCTTAAAAATTTAATAATTTTACTGAGCCAGAACTCTGGGATCTTGTAGATGAAGAAAGAACAGCAAAAGAAGATGGGGACAGATGCAGTTGGGCATCTCAAAGCTACCGTTGTCTGTCTTGGCTGGTAGTTTTAGAGGGTGGTACACATCAGATGCCACAGTTCTCTTTTCTGGATGTTGAGAACATTTTCTATCATGAAATTCTTTGAAATTGTTTTGGACCACTGCATTGCTAAAAAGAGCCAAGTGTATTACCATTGTTCACCACACAATTTTGCTGTTACTGTGTACAGTGTTCTCCTGGTTCTGCTCCTCTCAGTTAGCATCAGTTCATGTAAATCCTTCCAGGTTTCTCTGAACTCCTCCTGATCATCATTACTTTTCACATTGATTTTTTAAAAACTTTGTGTTCTAAATTTTCTTCTTCTCTCCCTCCTTGTCCCTCCCTATGAAATCCAGAAATTTGATATAAGTCATACATGTGCAGTTATGCCAAACATCTTCTCATTAGTCAGGTTGTGAAAGAAAATAGACAAAATAACCTTTAGAAAGAGGAGCTAAAAATAAAATTATACGTCCAATCTGTATTCAGATACCATCAGTTCTTCCTCTGTTGGTGGTTTGCATTTTTCATAAGTCCTTCTGATATCATCCTGTTCATCGCTTCTTTCATAGTTACTATTGCTAAACATATTACCCTCCATCTTATTCCCTCCCCTTGATATTTGCTCTATTTTCTATCTTCCTTTACTCTATCCCTCCTCAAAAGTGTTTTTCTCTTTAATGTTCCCTCCCCTAATCTGCCCTTCCTTCCTTTGCCTCGCTCCATCTTCTTTCCCTCCCACTTTCCCTCAGGGCACAATATATTGCTATATCCATCTGAGTGTGTATGTTATTCCATCTTTGAGACAATTCTGATGAGAGTAAGGTTCACTCACTCCCCGACTCCTTCCCCATCTTCCCCTCCACTCCATAAGCTTTTTCTAGTTTTTTTAATGTGAATTACTTTCCCCCCAATTCACCTCTCCCTTTCCCTTTCTTACAGTGCATTCCTCTTACCCCTTAACTTTATTTTGAAGATGTTATCATGGGTCAGCTAGGTGACACAGTGGACAAAGCACCAGCCCTGGACCCAGGAGGCCCCAAGCCCAAATCTGGCCCCAGACATAAGCCACCCCATGCTGCCTGTCCCACAAAAACAAGGATAAACAAAAAATTAGTGCTTTTCAGATATTATCCCTTGAGACCTGTGCCCTCTGTATTAGTATATTACTTTCAGCTGACTTAATACTGAGAAAGTTCTTATGAGTTAGAAGTATTGTCTTCCCATGTAAGAATGTAAACAGTTTAATCTTTATTATCCCTCATGGTTTCTTTTTCCTATTTACCTTTTTATGCTTCTCTAGGGTCTTGTATTTGAAAGTCAAATTTTCTATTCAGTTCAGGTCTTTTCATCATGAATGCCTGAAAGTCCTCTTTTTCATTGAAGTCTCATTTTTCCCCATGAAAGATTATACTCAGTTTTGCTGGGTAGGTGATTTTTGGCTGTAGTCCCATTTCCTTTGACCTCTGGAATATCATATTCCATGTCCTCTAGTCCTTTAATGTAGCTGCTGCTAGATCTTGTGTTATCTTTACTGTAGCTGCACAGTATTTGAATTCCTTTTTTCTAGCTGCTTGCAATATATTCTCCTTGACCTGGGATCTCTGGAATTTTGCTATAATATTCCTGGAAGTTTTCCTTTTGGGATCTCAGGAGGCGATTGGTAGATTCTTTCAATTTCTATTTTAGCTTCTGCTTCTAGAATATATGGGCAATTTTCCCAGACAATTTCTTGGAAGATGCTGTCTAAACTCTTATTTTGGTCATGGTTTTCAGGTAGTCCAATGACTTTCAAATTATCTCTCCTGGATCTGTTTTCTGGGTCAGCTATTTTTCCAAGGAGCTATTGTCCTCTATTTTTTTTTTATTCGATTGGATTTCCTTTACTGTGTCTTGGTTTCTCATAAAGTCACTAGCTTCCATTTGTTCAATCCTAATTCTTAGGCAATTATTTTATTAGAGAGATTTTATATCTCATTTTCCATTTGACTTTTCAAGCTGTTGACCTTTTTTTCTCATGACTCTCCTGCATTGCTCTCATTTCCCTTTCCATTTTTTCCTCCACCTCTTTCTATATCTTACTTCTATTTCTCCTACTTTGTCTTCTAAGTCCCTTTTTAGCACTTCCATGGCCCGAGACCCATTCATATTTCCCTTGGCGGTTTTGGATGTTGGAGCTTTGACTTTGTTATTATCTTTTTCTGAGGGTGTATTCTGGTCTTCTTTGCCCCCCAAAAGGCTTTCTATAGTCCGCTGCTTTTTCTGCTTACCCATCTCAACCTGGAAGCAGTTGTCTGATTGAAATCTGATTCTCTATGGTTGGAAGCTTGGTGTGCCTGTGCCCCTCCCCCACTGGGCTGCTACCACTGGATTTGGCCCACTGGTTCAGAACCAGGGCACTTTGCCCCAACTCCAACAGAGACCACAGCCACTTCACCCTGGCCAACTGGTCCATGAGCCAAGCCTCAGAAGAAGCTGCTGTGATGAAGGCTGGGTCCAGACCATGTGCTGAGCTTCCTTCTCAGCCTGATCAGTAGGTGATCCCAGTTGCCATCTTTGGCTCGAAAATAGTCTCACTCTGTTCTTATGTGAGTTAGGCTGCTCTGGGCGTTGTTTTATGGCATTATTTTGGGGTGAGTGTACAGGTTTATTAGAAGCTTGTGGGAGTCATAGCCTCTCTTCCACCATCTTGGCTCCCGAAGCAGTTCCTTTGTGAAGGAGTAGGAATGAATTGATAAGAACTGCAGTTCAGGAGAAGAAAAGTTTTGTTGTCACCAATGGATCTTGCAAAAGAAAGTTTGCTTTATAGTTGGTGTTTTGGCCAGAAGATGAGAGGATCATAGATCTGGAGCTGTAGGGGACCACAGAATCATATGACCACACAGTCATAGATGAGAATACTGAGGCTCAAGAGGTTAGATGACTTGACCAATGTCACAAAGATATTAAGTATAAGAGGCAGGAATGAAATGCAGGTCTTTTGACGGGCAAGACATCAAATATTCAAAGCAGATAGCTATTTTCACAGATTTCTTTCTTAGATTAATCCATTTTAAGACTGACTTTTAATAGCTCTAGAAAGTATATAGATACACTCCTCTCTTGCCCAACACACACAGAGAGCTAATTATGACACAAAGAGTCCTCTGGAAAGGACAGTTAATTGGTTCTAAAAATATCCTGATCAACAAAAGGCAGTGAGACACTTGTCTGAGCTTCTGAAGAGTCAGCAAGAATGTGTGCCCATGAATTCTCAGTTGCAAAGTAAACCTTTATTTCCCTACAGCATGCTTTATGGCATCATAAAAAAGAAGGAAGTCAATAGTGCTATCTAATATAAATGTAGCTAGAAAAAATACTTTACTGATACAATATTGCTTGAAGGGCAATCAAAAAATCAGAATGTGCCCTTACTCAACACTGGAGGACCTTGGAAATACTGACTCCATCTTCCTTGATGCCCCTAAAATGATGAAATAGTTTAAGTCCATGATGTTCTTCCCTGCCCCTCCCTCTCCGTAGACTTCTAAATTTTTGCAAAGAAAACTTTTGACAGAAGATCTGTTAAATAAGAGGATTGGACTAGATGATCATTGGAGTCTCTCCAGATCCAAATCTAGGACTCTATGACCTTGACATATTGGGTTATGGAAGTAGTTGTGTTGCCTTCCCAACTTACCTTTGATAATGGCCAAATAATCAGCTCTTTGAGACTGACCATAGAGGGCACAGAATCACAGCATTTGAAGACATTTTAGAGGCCATTTCAACCAATCAGGAACCTCCTCTGCAACATTCCTGATGAGTGGTGATCCAGCCTGGACTTTTAAAGCAAGGGGGATCACTGTGTTCTTTGCTTTCCCATTCTATTTTGGGATCACTGTAAGCATTAGGAAGTTTTTTCTTGCATGGACCCTAAATGTGACTGGGGGACTTCCACCTATTCCTCCTTGGTTCTGTTCTCTAGAGCTAATTCTTCCAAACATTTCTCAATGTCTTTTCTTTTCCAGGACAACTGTCCTCAGTCAGTTCTCTAGATAGTTCAGATCCTGCCAACCTTCCCAGTCTAATTAGAGACTGCTCCTTTTCATGTGTTAAGTGGTTTAGTCAGATTGGACTATTGATTGTTCTTTACATATGACATGCCATTTCTCATTTCTGTGCCTTTTCACAGGTCCCACACCTGAAATGAACTCCTTCCTTATCTCCACCCCTTACACTTCCTACTTTCTTTCAATATTCAGCTCAAATGCTACTTTCTACACTAGAACTGTCATTCCAGCCACTGGTGCTTCTCTGAAATCAGCTTCTATATACTTTTCAATTCAATTTAAAATAAACATTTATTTATTTATTAAGTGCCTTCTATGTGCCCTAAGCACTGGTGATACAAATAAGAAAAGTAAAGGCAATGCCTGCCATCAAGGAGCTTGCAATCTAATGGGATAAGACAAGACAGAAAAAATAAAATAGAAAGTGGGTGGGGGGGGAGAAGAGAGACAAAAGGTAGTGAAGTAGCATGATGTTCCATTGAGTTCAAACTAAGCAGAACTGCATATGGAAAGTGGAAGTTCAAATTCCTGCCTTTTATAAAAGAAAGCTCTCATAGAAATTCAGTGCTCCCCCTCCAGTCATGGAATAAAGGAGGTTGGGGGAGTTGGGAAGTTGTTGAGTATCTGCAGCTGATTTAAAAGCACGATGATGAGATTCTACTATTTCTTTACCTGTACACATGTTGTTTCCTCCATTCCCTTCTTGGCCCTCTTCCTGACTTTCTGGACTTCAGAACTATGCCTCTTCTGCTGCTAGTTCATCCTGGAATTTTCCTCAGTGCCTGTGGCTTTGTAGCTCTGGAATAGCCTTTTAAACTGTGGATCAAAACTCCATATGGGGTCTCATAACTGAATGTGGGGGGTCACAAAAATTTTGACACCAGCAAAAGGTTATGCATACCTATTTTACATACATATATACCCAGGGTCACATAAAAATTTCTCAGGCAAAAAGTGGGAAAAGTTTAAGAAGCCTTGGAATAGCCTACCATCCCTGAGGCCTTCTCCCCCTGGAATATCCCTCAGCAAGGTCCACCCCATCTTCCCTCATTGTTGAGTTCCTCTTGGAGCCTTCATTTTGTGGAGAGGCCTGGGCCAGCTTCCCTTCGTTCCCTTCCTTTCCACATTTTAAGTACCTGATGCTTCTATTTCCTAGTCTGTACTTCCGTTTTATATGTTTTCTTTCTCCACTAGAATGTAACCTCCTTGAGGGCAGAAACTATCTTTTGTTTTGCCTGTATTTGTATCCACAGCACTTTGCAAAGCTGCCTGACATGAAATAAGCATTTAATAAATACTTATTTCATTCCCTCCTTCCTTCCGGATCTGTACTCATCTTCTTGACTGACTCCTATTGTTGTTGCTGTTCAGTTTTTCAGTTATGTCTGACTCTTTGTAACCCCATTTGGGCTTTTCTTGACAGAGATACTGGAGTGGTTCGCCATTTCCTTCTCAAGCTGATTTTATAGATGAGGAAACTGAGACAAAAAGGGTTAAGTAACTTGCCCAGGGTCACACAGCTAGTAAGTGTCTTTGGTCAGTTTTGAACTAAAAAAGATGAATCTTCCTGATTCCAGGCCTGGTACTTTATCTATTACAACACCTAACTGTCCCAACACCTAAACTTAGCACCTTTTAACTGTGACAACCTGATGCTGTCTCTGTGGAATCTACTGATACTTCTCTGCCTTGCCTGTGCGGAAGCCTTCTGGTCATAGTCATGATTCCTTTCTCATCCTGAAGAGACTTCAGCTTGTGTCATGGACACAAACCATAACCTGTGACTAGTCCAGATGTCAATGCTGACCCTAAGTGGTTGGGCAGGTGCTGAGGAAGAGGAGTACAATCACAGTATCTTCCTAAACTCAATTACAAACCTTTTGGGTCATTGCACTTTACAGATTATTTGCAGTCATTTTTAGATGCCATTTCAGTTTCCCCTTTGCCACCTTAAAATGCTTTGCTACCATTTTCTCCAATTGCCCCTACAGGCATCCTTAGGAAAGCAAACTTCCTTGAAAATTAGTCTGAGCAAAATAGAATACAGGTAATTGTGGCATAGGGAGAGGAGTCAAGTCTTTAAGTCATAAGATAATGATTCCAATTTTGGCTTTATCATATCAGCTGTCTCATCTTTGGTAAATTCATCAACTCATTTTCCTTATCTGTAAAATCAAGCTAATGATATTCCACCCTTCTGTTTTATAGGGTTCTTGTGAGGCTCAAATGAGGAGATAATGCCTTCAGAGGGTTTAGTGTTAAACCCTTAATTGTACAGAAGTGGCTGCCTAGACCATTGAGGATAATAGGAACAGAATAAGGATTTAAACTCAGGTCCCCTGACCAAATCCAAAGTTCTTTCTAATATATTACAGTGCATGCAAGGTGCTTTGGAAACCTCAAAACACTATATAAATTTTAACAACAACAACAACAACAACAACAGTACCTGGGTAGGCAAATACCCTATTTTGTAAAATAAAGAACATGTTTATGTTAAAAGTGTTCCCTCTTTTTCTGCAATTCCCAACATTAAAACAATATAATTTTAGCAACAGGTTCCAGAATTCTCCTTCCTTTGTCATATCACTTGCAAATATTTTTTTGTCCACTCCCTTAAAAAAACCCTCCATCCCCCTTCCCACACCCTGGCCAACGATGTAATGAAAGCCAAAGAAAAGATACTTTCAGATTTTTGCTAGGTTTAGATTTTCTGAGATCCTCTTCATCTGTGTGGATAATTAAGAATAGTGTATAAATAAACACCAAAACTTTGTGCTTCATCTGTGAGCCTCTGGACACATCTTTTACATATGTCCCACATGGGATGGGTATCATCAAGGTTGAGAGAAACACAGATAAACATAAATTATTCTGTGCTGCCATTGGCTAATTGCAGAATTATCAGCAGACAATACTATAGTGTGAACATGTGTTCCTGGTTAATTACCACCATTTCCCATGGAGTGAGCATGTATTTGTTTACCACATTATTATCACAAAAACAATGTATGTGATTTTGTGGGTAACTATGTAATTAACTTGTGTCTCACTATGTTATTTTAACTTGAACCACATCTGGTGACTTCTACGGAGCTGCTAGGAAAAATGCATAGCACTCTTCATGGCTTTGTTGGATTAGAATAGTAACACATGCTAATATTTGCATCTGATTATTTTTACACATGATATTTGTATCAATTTAAGTTTATTTTTGGTTAGGATTGGGAAATCTGTGGTTCCTCTAAAAATTATTCTTTCCTATACTATCTATAATTTCTTCTTATTAAACATTTTTAGTCTAGAATAAATAACACTGGGCTAGGAGCCAGGAGACCTGAGTTCCTGTCTTACCTTTGATGTTAACTAGTCATGTGACACTGGGAAAATCACTTAATGTTTCTGGGTCTTGGTTGTTGCATCATTAAATTAAAGGGTTGGGTAAGATGATATTCCCATTCTCTTGTTTTAAAATTCTATCATGGGGGCAGCTAGGTGGCACAGTGGATAGAGCACCAGCCCTAGATTCAGGAGGACCTGAGTTCAAATCCAGCCTCAGACACTTGGAACTTACTAGCTGTGTGACCCTGGGCAAGTCACTTAACCCCAATTGCCTCACTAAAATAAAATATTCTATCATTCCCCATTACTGATGGTATTCAAGTAGAGACTGGATGATCACTTATTGTAAAGATGTTTTATGTGATGAAGATTTATCCAACAGGTAGGATGTGAAACTTGATGATTTGGAGGCCCTTTCCAACACTAAAATTCTTAATTCTATTACTTTGTTATTTCTAATTCAAAGACCTACTCTATTTGTTCAGCTTTGGTATCATGATAAACCAATTTTATCAAGCATATTATATTGCATTGTGTTATAAATAACTAGATATGCTTGCCCCTCCTTAACCACAGCCAACAGCCCTCATTAGTGATGGATAATGGTGGTATCCCAGTCATATAAGACTCATTTATGAACTTAAAGATAGAATATCATGTAGTCAATTAGCATCTCAGACTCCACCATCTGGTCAAATGACTATCTCAGAAGATTATTACAGGTTTCCAAGCACCTCACATAATGATACTGATAAGCTGAACTGCAATAGAAATCTACTCACCTAAAGAACACCCAAAGACATGTGACCTCAGCAAAGAGCAGAGTATAGTTACTAAATGACAAGGAGGCAAGACTTTTCTGGTTGTGCTTCTATTTTTTGTAGGCTCTGAAATAATAGCAATTGCCAGAAAATTGTATATACCTATATTCTTTTTCTCTCACTTTCTCTCCCTATTCCTCTTCCTCTATATGTTACTGTCTCTGTCTATATATTTCCAAATTGATAACAGATGGAAGAGCTATGTGGTGAGTTTATTTTCTATTTCAGCATTCCAGGCAATGATTTGAGAGAACTTTATAGAAATCTGTATGATGATGGTGGTGGTGGGGAGTCAAATAACTGCAAAAACAACTAATAGTTCTCATGATTTTTCAAGGGGTTCTTAGAGCATATGCAAGAAACATTTAGGAAAGACAGCTGTGAAAAAAATTAGGTACTCCAAGATAAATTATTCCATAGGAGGTGTATGACTATTGCAAGAACTCGCCTTTCAGCACTGGACAGCAGCTCCCTTCTCTTTGATCAGAACTAAGGTTACTCTGTCACTCAATAGGACTTACTTATCAAGTAGACATAGCCTGCCCTTTCAAGAGTTTAAAGGCTAATTTAAAAAATATTGATGTGTGCAAATATAGTCTCCGTGAATTCTCCTAATTCTGGACTTGTTCTTGATAAATCTAGTACACAACATCCTTTTGGCAGAAGACTCAGAAAATCAAAGCACCTAATGAAAGAATAGGTCCTATGTCTATCTATTAGAAGTCATGGAAGAGGTAGCACCTAGCTCATCATGATAAGTGCTTGTGGATTGACAAATGCCTCATGAGGTAGATATTTTCCTTCACTAGAGGCCTTTCAGCAGAGGCAGAATAGCCTACTAAACAGGGGATGTGAAATGGTTGTTCTAGATGAACTGTGAGGTCCTTTCCAACTTTGGAATTCTACAATGCTCTCCTCAATTCAACAGCAAATACCATTTCCCCTCTTCTTTGATCCTTCCTTCCCTGGGTCCTCTAAGGGAACGTTCACAAACCCAATTCAATTAAATCAAAATATACCAAGCATTTCCTATTTGAAAAACTATATGGGGGCAGCTAGATGGTGCAGTGGTAAAGCACCAGCCCTGGATTCAGGAGGACCTCAGTTCAAATCCGGCCTCAGACACTTGACACTTACTAGCTGTGTGACCCTAGGCAAGTCACTTAACCCTCATTGCCCTGCAAAACAAAACAAAAAAAAACCTATATGGTATGTGCTATAAGCAGTGATATAATACAGAGGTTTCAATCTCATCTCTGTCACTTGCTAGCTACATGACCCTGGGCAAGTCATTTTTCTTTCTGAGATTAATTTTCCTTATGGGTAAAATAAGAATAATATTTGTTAATGAATCTACCTTAAAGAGTGGTTTTGTAGAAAATGCTTTATGAGCTTTAAGGTATAGTAGAAACTTGGATTATTCTTGTTAGAAATACAAAGGCAAAATAATGAATAGTTCCTTTATTCAAGGAGCATACAGTTCAGTGGAGGATAAAAATGTGGACAGATAACCATAACTATCATATAAATTTTAACGTAACAGTTGAACAGCTGAAATTTGAGGTGAACTGAACTGGTATTCTGGAGGTGTTTTGGTGATTAATTAATACATATTTGTAACCTTAGGACATCATTAACAATGATTTAAAGTTTATTTTTGTAATATATAAAAATTATGAGACACAGGTTACAGTGACCTTGGACAGGCCACTTTACTTTTTTGGACCTAGACATGCTTGATTTGCTATAAAATGAAAGAGTTGGTACAGGTGACTTTTACATTCTTTTCCATTTGAAACTTTCACAAAGCCCATCTTAGAATTAAACTTGAGAAACTTCATTTGCTCCATGGATAGTTGTTATTGAAATCCAGCATATATTTAGACCTTATTTTATTATTTGAAGGTTCCTTGCAAGAATAAAAAAAATTACAGAATTTCAAAGCTAAAAGGAATCACAGTGGCCAGATTAAAAAACCAACACCCTTACCACTAGACATCCTAGAAAAGGTGTGTAAGACCCTGTTAATGCAGTTGTTTTGTAAGACACTAACTAATAAATGGCACTTGTATTGTTTAGGTTGCAACTATATATTGTGCTTAGACAAATTCTAGCATGCAAATTTATTGGAAACATTCAATGTGTTTAGGGGAATAGGAATAATTTTGTAACTGTTACATCAACATGGTAAATATGAATTAAACATTTACGGTTGAATTAAATATTCAACAAATATGAACCCAAACAGTCTATCAAGTAATTGTATATATTTGTTCACTTGCAAAATACATATTTATGAGAATCACATAAAAATACATTTAGTAGTCTTCTGGTCTATGTGAGGAGTTATTGTCATGTAGCAGGACACTGCTCTGGGCTTAGTCACAATAGTGACGTCCTCATCTTTACATCAGTAGACACAATATATGTAAAACACTGCAAATATTTTAAAAGATAAGTTTTTATTGATTTCTTCTGTTTCTTACATGACCATGGCTATCTCAAATATCCCTTTCCCTGCACCTTTCAGAAAGTCATTCCATGTGACAAATAGTATTTATTTATTTTTAGATATTTCATTTTTCACAATTACATGCAAAACAATTTTTAACATTAAAAAAACTTGAGTTTCAAATTCTCCTCCTTCCTTCCCCCTCCATTTGTTCTCTGAGGTAAGAAATTTGATATGGGTTATATATGTGAAACACTGCAAATCTTAAAGTTCCATACAAACATGAGCTAAATATATTTTAATCATCTCTGTTATCCTAAAGGATGCAACATAATTTCCAAACTGCACATAGTAGATAGTAGACATTCAGTAAATGTTTCATGAATTGAGTGGTAATCAATTTGGAAATCATTCCTTTTTTAAAAGATATTTTTTTTCTGGTAATTGCTATGATTTCACAGTGTGGTAGGAGTGTGCAGAATAAAGCAGTAGTAGATAATAATGCCAGAACTGCTAAAACACAGAATGAACTGAGATTGGGAAGGAAATTCAAGGACAACAAATAGGGCTTTTCCCCCAGTGATCTGGGGAAATAGAGGATGATTAAAGAAGGATAGGAGGCATTCTAGGATGTTAGCTGAGGATGAAAAATTAGGTGAAAAGTGGATAATAATTGAGGACAGAGAGAAGCAAGCTATTTAATTCTTCTTAGCTTGTATTTTTTTCAGCCAAAGAAAATGATCTTTGGACAAAAAGGACAGAACAAAAGTGCTTAATTAAGGGAAGATATCCAAGATAAGAAGGGGGATAAAAGAAAGTATCTAGATGCCCTTGATGAATTGAAATAACCTAACCCTGATGAACTATATCCATAGGCACTGGAAGAATGGGCAAATGTGATTACTGCGCCATTCTCATTGATCTTTAGAAAATTGGGGAGAAAAGTGGAGTTACAACAAAATTGAACTCTGGCAAATGTCTCAATTTTCAAATAAGAGAAGAGAATGGAATCTGAAAAATATAGGCAGTGAGCTTGA
Source organism: Dromiciops gliroides (assembly GCF_019393635.1). Taxonomy (NCBI): domain Eukaryota; kingdom Metazoa; phylum Chordata; class Mammalia; order Microbiotheria; family Microbiotheriidae; genus Dromiciops; species Dromiciops gliroides. The sequence continues at coordinate 105,040,345 of NC_057861.1, forward strand.
CTTTGATTCCTGAAAAATTGGAATATATTATTCAAGAGATAGTTATTTTACATCTTGAAAAGGAAGTTGTAATTACAATTAGCCAATGTGACTTCATCAAGAAGAGGTTATGCCAGAATAACCTGATTTCCTTTTATTAAAAAAAAAAACAGGATTACAAATTTGTAAGATAGTGAGAAATCTATATTATCTGCCCAGATTTTAGCAAAGCATTTGACAAAATTTCTCATGCTACATGATAAATCAAGTTAAGTCTACAAGCATTTATTTAAATGTTGACTATCTGACAGACTCTATGCTAAGCACTGGGGATACAAAGAAAGGAAAAAAATGTCCTGCTCTCAAGGAGATTATAGTCTGATGAGGGTTACAACATGCAAACAACTATGTGCAAATGAAATATATATAGGAAAATCATAGATCATCTCAGAGGGAAGGCACCAACATTAAGGGAATTAGGAAAGGCTTCTTGAAGAAAGTGAGATTTATTTAGAATTTGAAGGAAGCCAGAAAATGGAGATAAGCAGGAAGACAACTTGAGGCATGAAGAAAGCCTTGACAAATACACAGTGTGTAGATTGAGGAATAGTGAGTGAGGAATAGCAAGGAAGTCAGTGTCATAGGATCATAGTACTAATATAATCAGGTTGATCCATAATAGGTTGAATAATCACAGTCAAAGCATAGTTATCACTAGTTCAATGTAAACTTAAAAAGTCTCTTGTAGAGTATCTCAGTAAATGGTAAATAAATTCAAGTTATTTTCATATGAAAGTCAACTGAAAGGACTGGGAATAATTAACCCAGAAAAGAAAAAAAACTTAGGAGGACAAAATAACTATCTTAAATAATTTGAAAGACTGTAGCTAGATGGCACAGTAGATAGAGTGCTGATCCTGGAGTCAGGAAGACCTGTGGTCAAGTCGGGCCTCAGACACTTTCTGACTGTGTGACCCTGAGCAAGTCACTTGACCCTGTTTGCCTCAGTTTCCTCACCTATAAAATGAGTTGGAGAAAGAAATGGCAAACCAATCCAGTATCTTTGCCAAGAAACAGGGTCATGAAGAATCAGACATAATGGAAACAACTGATCAATATAGAAGAAGGTTTTATTTGCTTAGAAGCCAACAAGAACAAAAAGCAATTGGTTGTTAAACCTCAAAGAGGTGAATTTAGACTTGGGGTAAGGAAAAGCTCCTTTTATAAATAAAAGCTATCCAAAAATGGAATGGGCTTTTTCAGAAAGTAGAGGAATTCCTTCCACTGGAAGCCTTCCAGCAAAGACAGCTGGGTGAGCCCTTGAAAAGTACATTGTAGAAGAGATTCTAGTTCAGCTACTAGTTGGATTAGAGGGCTTCTGATATCCATTCCAACTCTGAGGTTCTGTGATTCTCTGACCCCATGAATTCTAGCAATGCCATAGTGTGGATCATTTTTACTTGCTCAATATAGTGTGCCTCTCACAAAGAAATGCTAGTAACTTTATAGATAAGTAACAATATTATATTGCAATTTCCTACAACATTCTCTAAATAAAGATACTGTTAAAAGAATGAGTATATTTTGTGTTATTTCCCAGACCTAGGTTTTCCTTAAGACCTTCTGTTAATTTTTGAGCTGTATAAATGGTCTTTCCATTTATGTATAAGATAGCTGACTAGACTATTTATAACTGAAAAAAACCCTATGTAAATGTAAACTATCATCATTAAGCATTTTTCAAGTTTCAGTTGAAAAACCTTTATTTCATAAAACCTTCTCTGATCCTCCCAGCTAGATGTGATGTCTCCTTTGAACCCCACAATTCTTTTTGTGTACCTCCTTTATACAATTATCATGTTCTATTTTGTATTATAATTATTTTTGTGAATGTTTCATTACTCTACTACATTTCAAGTTCCCTGAGGGCAGGGACTATCTTCTTTCATCTCTGTATTCCCAAGACCCAGTACTGTGGTCCTTCATATGTAAGAATTAATGAATAAATGAAAAACACAATACTAAGTGCTGGGAATGGCAGTAGTAAAGTGGAGACAATCCTTCTTCTCAAGGAACTTACATTATAATGGGGGGAAACAATACATATAGGAAATTTTAGGTGCAAGTCAGATGGAAAAGACCCATCAGGGCTGTGCTGGACCCAGTTCATATTGGATTGTTAAATTTTTAGCACGAGCATTTACACCTCAGGAAATTGGTTATAGAAATCAAAGCTAGATTCATTATTTTGTTGATTGTCTAGTCTTAAGGGAGAAAGAGAAGTGAATAAGAAATTATAGTACCTATTATGTGCCATGCACTGTGCTATGCTCTGTTACAAATATATCTCTTTTGATCTCACTTAAGAAAGTGATGAAAAAATATTAATAATACAAATTGAACTTTAAAGTGTGACATGCATTTTCAGAAATCTGGTTGTTAAACAACTATCACCCTAACCCTGGACCCTATTGTCCTTAGACTAGAATGGCAAAGTAGATGATAATGAATTTTCCTTAATGTCATTTCAACAGATACAACTGTATGTTTCTGTTTTTGACCTATTTGACAATGCCAAAGACTTTGGTATAAATGGTTAACAAATATATTCATTTAGTGAGTGGATGAAATGAATGAATATGTTGATTTCCTACATGCTGGGTACTGAATTTCTCTGGAATCCTTAGTAAGAGCCTTCTTCTTCATGTCTACCTTTATATAAAATAATCCTCAGGTCACAGAATCATAAAATGCTAAAGCTGGAAAGGGCCTTAGCGAGCAATTATTCCAAATTCCTCCTTTTCTAGGTTGGGGAAACTGAGACTCAGAGAGGTTTAATGACGCTCATATAAGTTAGTGAAGGAGTTGGTTTCTTGACTCAAGGTCAAGTACCCTTTCCATCATACTATTGTACCAGAACTTAATGCTGCCTCTACCAATTGGTAGAGGTGTGTTATAATTCTCTCTCTCTCACTCCACATGTGTATATACACATATATGTATGCATAGATATAGATATGTACACATACACTCCACAAACACATAGATATATACATATACATATACACACCACATGAAGGAAGTCATAGTATAGGATCTGGAGCCAGAAGAAAATTTAGAGATCATCAAGTCCAATTGCCTCATTTTACAGATGAGGAATAGGAGAACCATTGTGATGTTAAACAGCTTTCTCAAGGTTACTCAGGTAGCCAATAGAAAGCCTGGATTTGAATCTATATTTCCCAGTACAAGATGTGGTATTCCTTTCCTCTTATTTAAAAAGTTGAAGGGAGGGGAAGCTAGATGGCACAGTGGATAGAGCACTGGCCCTGGATTCAGGAGTACCTGAGTTCAAATCCGGCCTCAGACACTTAACACTTACTAGCTGTGTGACCCTGGGCAAGTCACTTAACCCCCATTGCCCCGCAAAAAAAAAAAAAAGTGGAAGGGAAAAAAGTTTTCCTCATTGAATTGTGCCACATCAGGGCTTTATAAAGACTCTGGTATCATCCTTATCATTAGGAAGAGGTCCAATGAGAAGTCATTCTCATTACCTGACTTTACTAGAGAGAGAACTGAATTTAGCTAAGATCTGCTCAAACCCCAGCTACAACTGCATATTCTCCTGCATGTGCTTAAGTGAGTAAGTCCAGGGAACTAAGACATGGCCCACTTGTATTTCCAATAGATGACATGACGGGAGACCTTTGCTTCCTCTCACTTTGTGTTTCAAGTGCTGCTTTAATTCCTCCTAATGATTTCATCTGCTCAAGGTTTGCTGGCTTTTCATCTTTCTCAGAAGGCAGCAGCAGCTGCTGCCATGCTTAGACCAGTGTTGATGAATTGGATCGACATAGATGGCCATTTACTTCAAATTTTACCCTTGATTCTTCCTCTAGCAAACAATTACTGAACGGCAGGAGCTTCCTGCAGGGCAGACTGATTTGTCCTGTCCTCTGCTGAAACAGCTCGGTCTTTTTCCACATGATGAATGCAATGTACAGGGAATCATCAGTGCTTCTGTTCTCTTTAGCTATAAAGAAAAAAATACAAATGGGGTGGGGCGGAATCTTGGTTATTGGCAAGAGCTGTAGCAAGAAGCCTGGCACATGTGTCTATATGTGCTTGTGTGTAATTGTGGGTGTGTGTGTTTTATGCTACAGCTCCCTCAATAGAATGTGCAAATAAGCCATAATGGGCTAAATGAAAAAAATGAGTGGTGTGACATAGTACCCCATCCTCCTGCTTGACTGGTAAGTAGCCCTGTTCAACCTCCACATCTAGCAGGGAAGACAAGAATGCCTCTTTAACAGTATTAGGGGACAATTTATTATGTGTATCCTTCTAGTGAGGCCCAATGTCACTGCAGGCCCCCTGAATTTGCATTATTTCCAGACAACGGCAGGAGCAAAAAGGGACACTGATTTATTTCAGAGCAAGCACAGGTGAATTTTATGTCTGTTGGGACTGAGCCAGGGATGACTTAACCCATTCAAGGCTCTCTGCCCATGTGCTCTAAGAAAAGCCATAGTGCTTTTTTCTTTTTCTGCCTAAATTTTGTCTTTGGTGTGCCAGTTCCCAGCACAGTGCCTGTCACATGGGATTATAGATTTAGATCTGGAATGGATCTCAATGCCCATCTAGTTTTAATGCCCTCATTTTACATATGAAGAAAGTAAGACCTAAGGAACTAGAGTGACTTGCCCACACTCACACAGGTAGGAATCATCATAGTCAGTCATAGTGGGAGCTTAATAAATGCTTGTTGATGGATGGTCTGGTGATTATCTGACCTCCTAGGACTAATTGGATTATTGTTGAACACTGACATTTCAGAACCATGGAAAGCATCTGAAATTTTCATCCTCTCCTGATTGGCACAGGAGTCCAGGGAGTGACAGCACTTTTCAGATCACAGGTCTTGCTTCCAGCTCAGCCCTTATAGTGATCATCTAAGAAAGCAACATCTATGGGGAAGGGGCCAGCTACCCTCACCCCCAGATGTTAATCAGCTGCCACACACAAGGCAGGCAAACCAGCCTAGCTGAAGCAGCAGACACTTCAAGAGATAGGAGGCAGCATGTGCCAGGCAAGAACCACCTTGCCCATCATTTCCTGTCAGACCCTGATGGAGATAGCCTAGGGCTCCAAGCCCAGCAATAGCCATCAGACCATCAGACCTGATTTTGGCCCAGCCCTCACAGCCATCATTGAGGAGAGAAATCATTGTGAAGAGGGAACCCATCTTCCTTATCATTCATTACCAGCAACAACTGCTGACCAATTGCAACTAACATTCAGATAGGTACAGAAGCCCCGAGAAAGACAATACTTCCAAGAGCACAGATCTTACTTCTAGCCTAGTCCTCATAGTCATCATCTGGTGAAGCAACTCCCGAGTTCTAATTCTGGTTGTCTGCCTCAGTTAAACTTTTGATTTGTAGGGAACAAATGACCAAGAGGTCATCACCTAATCCATAGCTGGGGCATCCTTGGTTTTATAAAAACATTGATTGATGGAATTCAGAAGCTTTGGAATTTTCTTCTGTTTGGCTGGTGTCCTACTGCATAGGAGGTAGTGCCAATTTTCTCCCCAAGGAGAACTGTAGAAAAGGAAGGAATTATAGCTGAGCATGGTATCTCAGAGCCATGGAGATTTTAGAAATACAATATTCTCTGACAGGGGAGGAAATCAATGCACTCAACACTTATGGTAATCATTCATTCAAACAGAATGCAAGGTGCTTCAGGGGAGGGGCATTTTTTCTTTGTATCCTCATAACCTAATGTAGAACCTTTCACAGAATAGGTTTTTTGTGTGTTTTTTGTTACTTTGGTGAGGCAATTGGGGTTAAGTGACTTGCCTAGGGTCACACAGCTAGTGTGTTCAGTGTCTGAGGCCGGATTTGAACTCAGGTCCTACTGACTCCAGGGTCGGTGCTCTATCCATTGTGCCACCTAGCTGCCCCATAGGTGTTTAATAATTGCTTGTTAAAGTGAATGAAGTAATTTAAAACTTTGATTTTGGTTTCTTGCAAGATGCCATAACTATTTTAACTTGCTGATTCCATCTCTACTATGATCCACAGGTATATCAGGCCTGGAGCTACAGAGACATTTGGGGCACTCAGTCCTTGACTGAAAGTCCCCTCTGCTCTGGACCCCACCAGTTATTTACATTATAATGAGTCCAATAACTATTTTGGGGGGCCTATTAGAACAAAATTCCTACAAATGACCCTGCAAGTATCTATGAAAATTTGGGAATGGGTGTGAGGTGGAGAAAGAGGACATTTATATAAAGCTTGGTTTCTTGGGGACAGATCTTAATCAACCAACCAACCAACCAACCAATCAATCAATCAATATTTATTAAGTGCCTACTATATGCCAGGCACTGTGCTAAGTCCTGAGGATACAAAAAGAGGCAAAAGACAGTCCTTGCCCTCAAGGAGCTTATAATCTTATGGGGGAGACAACATGCAAAGAGATATATCAAAGCAAGCTATATACAAGATAAATAGGAAATAACTAACAGAGGGAAAGCATTAGGATTAAGAAGGGTTGGGGAAGGCTTCTTGCAGAAGATATGTTTTTAGCTTGGACTTCAAGAAAACCAGGTAGGTCAGTAGTCACATCAGAGATGGAAGGCATTCCAGGTGCTTGGGACAACCAGAAATAATGTTCAAAGACAAGCAATAGAGAGTCTTATTCATGGAGGTTAGTGTCATTGTATAAAGGTAAGGTGTAAGAAGATTAGAAAGATAGGAGGGATCTAGTTTATGAAAGGGCTTTGAATGCTGAACAGAGCATTTTGTATTTGATCTTAGGGATAATAAGGAGTCACTGGAGTTTATTGAGTGGAGTGGTGGAGTGGCACAGCCAGGCCTGTGCTTTAGAAAAATCACTTTGGTTTTGTCATGTCACTCTCCTCTGACTTAAGACCTGATCTCACTGCTGATTATCGTGGAAGACTTGTCCTATTCTATTCCTAACCTGAACTGATTCTTCCCTTCCTTAGTCAGCATGGTAGCCTTCTGTCTCTTGGTTCAGAACTTATTCCAGATACTTGATCAACTTCATTCCTACTGCAACTCACAACTCCTGGACTCAAGCAATCCACCAGCCTCCTCCATCCCTGGAACAAAGATTATAGGCATGAGCCAACATGCCTAGGTATTTAATTTCAATGCACATTTATTAAGTATTTACTATTTCAAAGTAGTGTGTTAGTTTCTTGGGATGAAAAGACAAAAAAACAATGTCCCTTCCCCCAGAAGGTTCACATCCTACAGGGCAATGCAATATGCAATAAGCCTATACAAAGTACATAAAAAATGTTTACAAAACTTAGAGAGTACTAGCAACTGGAGAGACAAGTATGGTCTCCTGTAGGAAGTGGCATTAGAGTGATGCTTTGAAGAAGGCTGGAGAATCTCAGAGTAGTGATGAGCAAACAGCAAGGGCATTCAGGATATGAAGACCATTTGAACAGGGGCAGTGAGTTAGGAGGTAGAATGTCAGGTATGCAGAATAGCTCCAAGGCCAGTTTGACTGAACTGGAGAGGATGTGAAGGGGGATAATGGGAAATGATGTAAAAGAATACTGAATCTGGATGTATATCTTAGCTCTGTCACTTTTTTTTAAGCTATATAATTTTAGATAAATAATTGCATCTCTCTTAGCCTTATTTTCTCTTCTATCCTATCAAGATCTAATTCCTATGCTCCTTGTGTTAATTCTTGTTGTAAAGTTCTCCAACTTAGTAAGTAAAATATGGTGAATATTGCTTGTTGAATATTTCTTTGATGATTTAATATCTATCAGGGCCTGAAAGTCATCATTGTGAACAATACCCATCATCTAGGGTTGGTGATATATAATGTATAAAAAGTATAGGTGTGGGCATGGGAAATGTGCATTAAATCCAACCCAGATCTTGGAAGTCTCATCCGTAAATAAATAAACATACAATAAATGTGGGTAGCTAGGTGGCACAGTGGATAGAGTGCCAGGCTTGTAGTCAGAAAATCTCATCTTTATGAGTTCAGATACTTACTGTGTAACCCTGGGCAAGTAAATTAACCTTGTTTGCCTCAGTTTCCCTATAAAATGAGCTGAAGAAGGAAATGGCAAACCACTCCAATATCGTTGCCAAGAAAACCCCTAATGGTGTTACAGAGTGAGACGTGATTGAAAAACTACCAAACAACAAAGAAACAGATAGATAGATATGTACATGTATGCACACACATATAGTTATATATCAACACATGCACATGTGTATAATATAATATATATTTAATTTATATTATATATATTTAAAATATAAACTTTTCTTGTAAATTGATTTCTTAAAGTGGAGCAAGACTCTAAATTTACATTTAATTTAGTATTCTGAATCAGGGCTTGCCTTATAAGTGAATTAAGTAGATGGTTACCTGCATGGAATGATTTGAAAGGCCCTGGGAAATCCTCCTGTCCAAAAATATTTCCCCATTCATCTGCCAAGGCCTGAAATCCACTGTTAGCTTAACTTCTTTGGGCTGGAAAGCATTTCCATTTTTGTCTTCTATTAAAATGCAAGTTACCCCCTGCAATGATAGTACCTTAAGTACTATCAAATTGCATTTTAAAAGATTACCTGAAGCTAGCTAAGAGCAAAATAAAGGCATCTGGAGCACGGGTACTGATGATATACTCTACTCTCTAATTTTACTTTGGCCTAAGACATATTCCGGGTAGCTAGGTTCTGATTGATTAAAAGTTCATTGTGAATCATAAAATGTAAGCTCTTTTTGAGTAGCTATTGCTTAATTCTTTTTTTTTTATCCTCAGAGCCTAGCACAGTACCTGGAACATATTAGGTACTTAATAAAGATTTTTTTTTGATTGATAGAATCATAATTTAGAGCTGGAGATCATTGAATCCAACTAGCTCATTTTGCAAGATAGGAAACTGAGGTAGACTCAGAGTGATTAGGTGACTTCTCTGCTTCTTTGATTTTGTATGATTTCCCCAAAGACATATAATAGTTATGAATAAATTTTTAAAAATGAATTAAAAAAAGAAAAGAATTAAAAATAATAATGTATAAAAGAAAAAGCATTCCTTAGTAGGTGCCAAATTGTATGCACGGATACAAAATTAAGAGATTTCCTATCTTCAAGGAGTTAACATTTTAACTGGGGGACGTAGCACATATGAAAGAGTGATGACCAAGGAAGTGGCATTTTGGTATGGGAATTTAAAGGTCATGGGGTGTAGTAGTAAAGTCTCTGGACTTGAACTCTGGAGAGATGTGTTATTCTATTCCAATACTTACTAGTTTGTTAGGATAATTAAAAAATGTCAACCTCTAAGAGCCTGAATTTACTAATCTGTGAAATGAGGAAAACCATATCTACTTCACTTGTAGACTTTAAAGAGTGCTCTCGTAGAGATATCAGTTATTATAGATAGCAGGGTCTGAGTTCAAATCTCAGCCTTTTGGTTCTAAAACTGATTATTTTCCCACTGTACCACTCCGGATTCCCACTGTGTTTTAGATCCTAGTTTCTTAAACTGTAGGTCATGAGTCCAAATGGGGTCACATACCTGAAGGTGGGGGGTCACAAAAAATTTGACAACAGTAAAAGGTTAAGAAGCTTTCTCATATTACTAGATATCTTGGGTTATGTGAAGATTTCTCTGGTGAAAAGGATTAGTGAGTGGAAAAACTTTAAAAAGCACTATCTTAGATGACTGATTTTTACAATATTTTCATTTTTTCAAAGTAGAGGCTTTGTCTTCTTTCCCTCCTCATTATGCATTTAGGTTGATAAGTGAAAATATAGGTGTGGAACACTGAGATGCAATTTGCAAATTCCATTTGAAAACTTCAAACTTAAGTAAATATTAGTGAAACAAGTCTCAACAGTTGTTCTCTTTTCTAGAGAATGTTGTCTGTTTCCTTCCTGAGCCATGTAGGAAGGACAGGGAAGTGTCACTGTGAGAATCAAAACTTCAAAGGCTAGAGAAAATTCTGAGGCCACCTAGTCCAACCATGCCTTGAGCAGGAAACCTTTCTATAGTTTTCCAAATAAATAGCCATCCAATTTCTGTTTGGAGGGAGGAACATCTCCTGTATTGGAGATTCATTAACTCCCGAGGGAGGCTATTCCTCTGTCATCTAATTCTAATAGTAAGGATGTTGATCTTGCCTGAGCCAAATTGGCTTCTCTGTAATTTTCACCCTTTGCTCCTACTTCTATCAGTCATGGCCAAATAAGAAAAAAAAAGTCTACTCCCTTTTCCCAGTGGCAACCCTTCAAATACTTGAGAGTGCTGTCATATCCCCCCTTAAATAATAATAATAATAAGCTTAAAACAAAACTTTTGGGACACCATATATTTTATTTCAAGCCCTTTTTGCTCTTTTAAAATATTATTAATAATTATCCCCCTTTTTAAAGCAAGAGCAATGGGATTGAGCATGCTTTATTTTTTTTGAAAAGTTTGATTTTTAACACTTGGTAATACTGGGATTTAAAAGTCATCTAAGTTCAATTAATTTCTCCACTCAGTTTTCAGTGGCTGCCCCACAAAGATCTGTAGACTCACATAGAAACAAATGTTCATTGGCCATGCTTGCCAAATCATGGAACTAAAATTTAAATCTCATCCACTAATTATGCTAAGCTTTTTTGGTTGAAATTCAGCTAGTGAAATTTCTATTGCTAGTTGCTTTTGAAAACAAACCAATCAGAAAGTGTCACATTGGATATTTTCAACAAATGAGTAGAAAAACTACTTAATTTAAAATTTTTTTTTGCAGGGCAATGAGGGTTAAGTGACTTGTCCAGGGTCACACAGCTAGTGTCAAGTGTCTGAGGCCCAATTTGAACTCAGTTCCTCCTGAATCCAGGGCTGGTGCTTTATCCACTGCGCCACCTAGCTGCCCCCTCACTTACTTCATTTTGAGAAATTTTGAATAGGCTAGAAAATTTGTTTCCAAATTTTTTTAAGTGTGCAGAAGTAAGTTTTTATAGAAGGTATATACATTATTTTGTTTGTTTTGGTAACCCAGAGGGGAGAGAATATCCAAGAAAAGAGGGTGGTCAAAAGTGTAAAATGCTGCAGAGAAGAAGGATAAGAACAGAGAACATTTAATCAGATTTTGTAATTATGAGATCACTAATAACACTGAAGAGAATAGATTCAGCTGAGATAGAAATGAGAGATAAAAGAAATGTTGAGAACCTGGGAGACTGGGAAGATGGTGGTGTCCTTGATGAAAATAGGGAAGTTCAGAATAGGGGTGGCTTTGGGGGAAAATAGTATGATGAGATCTTTAATACAGATCAAAGAGCACCTATGCTTGATCATCCTGTGCTACTCATTCTTATCTACTGAAAAATGAATAATGGGCATGAGTCTTATGCACTAGCCACTGCCCTGGTGTGCAACAAAACCTACTTATTCAATGGGAAGATTAAGGGATGAAGTCGGTTTTAGGGACTCTTGAAGGGAATGATTTTTTTTTCCTTAAACCTGCTGTGGTGGGACAGCTAGGTGGCACAGAGGATAGAGCACTGGCCCTGGAATCAGGAGGACCCGAGTTCAAATCTGACCTCAGACACTTGACACTTACTAGCTGTGTGTGTGACCCTGGGCAAGTCACTTAACCCCAATTGCCTCACCAAAAAATAAATAAATAAATAAAAGGAAGAAAGAAGGAAACCTGCTTGGTTTGGTTTAGTAGCTGGCTGATCACTTATGACAGTTAGAGTGGGGAGTGTAAACTCTAATGGGTAAAGTGGGTAGGGTAGTTGTTTTGGAGACAAGTCAATGATTACCTGTTGTAGGGAGGTTGTGATTCAACACATCTTCCCATCTTCTGATTGATTGATTGTATGCTGCTTGAGGTCATGCCTTAATCTTGAGATATGGTGATATAAAGGAAAGAGCACTGGCAAGGTCAGGAGACCTTGGTTCAAATCTTGCCTCATTACTTTGGGCAAGTCTCCTAATTCCCCATGGTCTCTATTTTATCATCTGTAAAATGAGGGGTTTTGACTAGATGACTTCTGTTATCCCTTTAAGTTAAACATCTATGATCCTGTAAATTTGGGATTCTTATTCCTTTTCATATCATATACCCCTTTAGCAGTCTGGTAATTTGTGTTTTTAAATGCAAAACAATAAGATACCTATGATTACAAAAGAAACCAATTATATTGAAATATAGTTATCAAAATATTGATTTAAAAAGTATACAGAACCCAAATTAAGAACCCCCGTTAGATTGCCAATTGAACTCAATTTCTATAGCTTCATGCCACTGGTGTTCTGTTGATGCACTCAGATCCCATATACCATCCCACCATACCCTTATCTAGACCAGGGCTTTTTAAACTTTTTCCGCTTATGACCACTTTTCATAGGAGAAATTTTTATGTGATCCCCGGTATATAGATATATAAAAAGTCATATCTAACCTTTTACTGTTGCCAAATTTTGGGGGACACCCCCATGCCCCATCTCCACATTCAGTTGTTGTAACCCACAATTTAAGAAGCTAGGATCTAGACCACATTTATCTCTCTTATCCATAAGGACATATGCAAGACTTTGCCAAATGTCTTGCTGAAATCCAGGTACTCTATGTCTTACAGCATCCCTTGATCTCTCTATCAAGTAATTCTGTCAAAGAAGCAAATAAGCTTCATGTTGCATAATTAGTTCATGATAAATCTGTGCTCATTGCTTCTCATTCTAAGTGCTCAAAAACTATTCATTCAATAATGTATTTTATATGGAAATGTTTTGCATAACTGTATATGTATAACCTATATCTGATTGCTTATAGCCTTGGAGAGTAGGGAACGGAAGGAAGAAGGAGGGAGGGATAGAATTTGCAACTCAAAACTTTAAATAAAACTGTTTATTTTTAAAAGTTTTTAAAAATGGAAAAAATAATTTATCTTAGAAGTTTTCAGGAACTGAAGTCAAGCTCACTATGTCATAGTTTGAAGAAAACACTCCATGAACTCTTTTTGAAAATAGAAAAGATAACTAATAATACAACATAATCGTGTATGAAGAAGGGTATTATAATGGAAAGCTCATTGGACTTGGAGTCACATGACTTGAGTTCAAGTTTTGATACAAGGTATATAGGCAAGACCTAACCTCTCTGAAGCAGCTTCAGCATATTTCAAATGGGTATAATGATGTTTGTACAACCTACCTTGTAGAGTTGCTATGAGAAAAGCAATTTCTAACCACAAAGCAATAAAAATGTTATTTGTTATTATTAATAATGCAAAGACAAATGCAAAGATCACTAAGGGCCAAATGAGTAGTGTGTTTAAAATGTGCAACGGGAGTTCAGGACAGGGTGAGGGCAAGGTGGGAAATCCTGGTTACTACATGCTTTAAGGAAGAGGTTAAGAAAGGCACCTATGTGGTACACTAAATAGAGCACTGGCCCTAGAGTCAGGAGGACCTGAGTTCAAATCTAAACTTAGACACTTATTAGCTATGTGACCCTGGGAAGGCACTTAACCTGATTGCCTTCCTTCCCCCAAAAGGAGGAGATGGGAGCATGATGTATGATGAGAATTTTGATGAGTGAAGAGGCAGGGAAGGACATGTTAGATAAACAGAATGAAATGAAAGAGTAATGAAACAAAAGAGGTCTATAAATACTGTGAATGTAAGAAAGGAAGGAGAGTTGAAGAAATTGATAATAACACAGAAAAAAGGAAGGAAGAGGAATGTGTGTTTAAATCAGATAACTGAGTACTGCCACTCCTTCATTCATTTAGGTTTGACTCCAGCATTTCACTCTCATATATTGTTTCATCCCACATATTGTTTCAGTTGCTAAATCTTGCTATTTCTATCTATAAAACATTTCTTACATTCAGTCCTTTTTCTCCATCCACTACTTCATATTTATTTTTTTCCGTTGCTTCTTTTTTTGTTTTGAATTTTCAAAAAAAGTCAAAAAAAGAAAAAAAAAACATTTCAGATAGAACAGAAAAAGAGGATTTTATGTGAAAACATGAATCTCTATTGTACAGTTTGTTTTAAGAATAAATAAATTTAATATGTTACTTTCAAAGCTATCCTTCTTGAATGCATTTCTTTCTGAACTTCCTTTAGTTTTCTTCTGTGCATTAAAAAATGCATCAGTGATACTCCTCTTTTGAGAATGCTCCAAAGATACTCTCCTCTCCTTTAGGGGAGATTCTGGGGCAAAATCTAATATGATTTAGCTGAAGTTTTAAAAAAAAGGCAGGGGTAGCAATCATGATTTCAGAAAAAGCAAAAGCAAAAAGAGAACTAATTAAAAGATACAATCATAGAAACTGCATTTTGCTAAGAGGTACCATAGATAATAAAGTGATATAAAAAATTTTATAGCAAGTTTCTCTGGTAAAGACCTAATTTCTCAAATACATGAGTGTAGAACTGAGTCAAATTTACAAAAATAATAGCCATTCCCCAATTGATGAATGGTCAAATTATATATATATAGGCAGTTTTTAGGAGAAGAAATCAAAGTTATCTATAGTCATATAAAATACCCATAATCATCATTTATTAGAGAAATGGAAATTAAAACAACTCTGAGATATCACCTCACACCTATCAGAAATGACAAATACTGTAGGAGACAAGAGAAAAAAAGTGCACTAATGCATTCTTGGTGGAGTTGTGAACTGGTCAAACCATTTTAGAAAACAATTTGGAACTTTGCCCAAAGAGCTATAAAACTATTCATGCCCTTTAACTGAGCAATACTACTACTAGGTCTGCATCCCAAAGAGATGAAAGAAAAAGGAAAAGGACCTACATGTAAAAAATATTTATAGCAGCTCTTTTTGTGGTGCTAAAATTTTGATAATCAAGAGGATATTCATCCATTGGGGAATGGCTGAAAAAGTTGTAATATATATTGTAATGGAATACAATCATGCTACAAGAAATGATGAGCAGGATGGTTTAAGAAAAATCTCATAAGACTTATATGAACTGATGCAAAATGAAATGAGATCTGGGAGATCATTACGTGCAGTAACAACAATGTAATGATGGACAGCTAAAAATGTGGCTACTCTGATCAATACAACCATCTAAGATAATACAAAAGGATTCATAATGAAGAAGTGCCATCTACCTCCTGAGGGAGAACTGATGAACTTTGAGTGCAAATTAAAGATTAATTTTCTCTCTTTATTTTTCTTGTTTTTAAAAAATTAGCTAATATACATGTTTTGCCTTATTTCACATATATAATTTATAGATTGCTTGCCTTCTCCGTGGGTGGGGGAGGGGATGTGGAGAAGGGAGAGAATTTGAAACTCAAAATTAAAAAAGAAAAAAACAAAATAAATAAATAGTTTGAAAAAATTACATAAAACTGGTTTAATTTGAATTTATTTAATTATTAATGCTTTGAAAACTGCTTACCCTTTTTTTTTAGGGCAATGAGGGTTAAGTGACTTCCCGAGGGTCACACAGCTAGTAAGTGTCAAGTATCTGAGGCTGGATTTGAACTCAGGTCCTCCTGAATCCAGGGCTGGTGCTTTATCCACTGCTCCACCTAGCTGCCCCTCTGCTTACCTTTTGACCATTTATCTATTATGGAATACCTGTTACTCATATATATTTGAAACAGTTTCTTATATATCTTGGATAGCTGACCTTTATCCAAAAACCTTGTTGCAACTATTTTTTTTCCTTTCTAATATATTGATTTGTTCATGCAAAAACTTTTCAATGTCATGTAATTAAAATTGCCCATTGTATCTTCTATGATTCTCTTTATGTTCTTTCTGGTTATAAGCCCTTCCTCTTTTACTTCCTCTTCTTAAATTTATTCTTTTTATGCTTATATATTTTCCTGCATCCTAAACTAGGATTTAAACTCCTTAAGAAAAAGGATTGTTCCATTCTTTGCATTGGTATTCCCAGTGTTTAAATAGTGCTAATAATAAAATATAAATGCTTGTGTATGGATAGAATGAACTATTGATGGAAAATATTCAGGGCCATCTAGAAAAAAGCCTTTGCTTTTCTTCTCTTCTAAAAGGGGAGCAAGTACTCAAAGGTAGAGTTTGAACAGATTACAATTCTAGTCAAGGACAGTAATCTTTGCAAAATGCTGCCTAGGGACTTTTATTGATATTGACTTCCCTGGACATTGCTTAGATAGATCTAATTTCATTAAAATTGAAATAGATTGAGATTTGTTGGTTTGCTTATTCATGTACTTCTGAGTGGATTGGTATTTGATTAGTCCCCATTTCCAAGGAAAAGGGTTCGGTTTGCTGCTTCAGGTCTTTTGTGAACCTTCCATTTTTTTGTCTTGACAGTGTTCCCTGACTTTCTCAGAGTGAAAAGGATGAAATCTATTACAAACCAGACTTATCATACACCACAAGAGGGACTTGGTTAACTCATGCAAAGGGCACTCCTTACAGTGATTGTCATAAATTTTTCTCTTCTTTCCTCGAGCAACCTACACTACTATCTCCCTCTGTCTCAGAAGAGGATCTCACTTCACAATTCATTGAAAAAAATGAGTCCATATATCAAGGATAGTAACTCTTCTCCTTAATTCAATGCTTCAAATAACTAGATCAACATCTCCCATTATTTCTTCTGTTATCCCTGCTTTAGATGATGGGGTGACCAGTCTTACTAATATCAAGAACTCTACTTATTCACTTAATTTTGTGTAAACTGGAATCTTGCCCTTTAGGCATTAACATTTCCATGGGCTTCTTTTGTGTTGCTTTCAAACATGCCCAGATCCCTCTTCTTCAAACACCACCACCACCACCACCACCCATTTACTTGTCCCTACCATCTCCTCAAGCTTTTATCCCGATTCCCTTACCTTTCATAGGAATGGTTCTAGAAAAAAAATGCCTTCATTAGCTGCTTCACCCCTACTCACTTATCAATCCCTTATAGAACTTTTGTCACTGTCACTTGACTGGAACTTTTCTCTTCAAGGTAATTATTTCTCTCTTTATTGCTAAATCCAGTGCAGTGACCTTTTCTGTCTCCATCCTTGGGGGCCTTTCTTCAGTATTTAACATTGTGGACCACTCTTCTTCCTGGAGACTGCTCCATCATTGTTCTCCTACCTGTCTAACTGATCCTTCTCAGTCTCCTGATTCTGTGCATTCATAATCCACCACTATGTATGGGCATTGGGACTATCTATTTTCTCTCTCTCTCCCCCGTCCCTCCCTCCCTCCCTGTACAACCTTATTAACTTATGTAGAATCAACTAGTATCACTATACAGATAACTCTAAAATCTATATATTCAGCCCTTTTTATACCACCCAACCACCTTTAGTAGGACATCTTTACCAGGATGTTCTACAGGCACTCAAACTCAATATATACAAAACAGAACTCCATTTTTCTCCCTAAATCACCACTTTCCTAATTTCCCTATTTCTGTCAAGCATGGGTTGGACTGAATGCCTATTGAGGTCCATTTAAACTCAACAATCCTGTGTTTCTTCTTGACTAAGAGGAAAACCTCAAAGTTTTGGTCACAAACTAGATACCATCAGCTTCTCACATTGTGCTACTGTACATGTGTTGTGGAGTGAGAAGTTAGCTATTTGTGCATGTCTTTCCCCTGGAGGTGGGGAGAGAATTCTTTCTTATTTGACAATTGTCTATCCAGCCCAAGAGATAATTGGCTTAACTCCTGGAGAAGCTCAAAGCATCAATATCCATAAATTAATGTAAAAAAAAGAATTCTTGTCTGATTGAGAGGGACATGGTTCCTTTGTTTGGGACTTCCAGTGGGAATGATCATGGGGGGAAGGCAGGATGGCTAGCAGAATGATACTTCACTGGGATCATTTGTTCAGTCAATTACTCAGATATATGTGTTTAGGAAATAAAAACACCTTATGGAGTCATCAAATGTTGGAACTGGAAGGAAATTTAGAGATAGATGATCTGAGAGAAAGGAAAGGGTGCTGGTTGTGGAATCAGAGTACCAGGGTTTTAGGTAACCTTGGCCAAGTCACTTGGAGAAAACTTCTTCTAACTGTCCCTTGAGGGAAAGTGGCAAGGAGAGAATATGGCCTGACTTTTACCTGCCCCAAAGCATTTTCTTCTGACCCAAGAGATTTCTACTTCCTGCTACCCTGATTTCTAGCCCTTAATGATAAAAGGAGAATGACCTTACATTGACATCACTTCTTCTCTCCTGCTTCAGGTGCCCCTTGAGGGAAGGCCTCTAGGGTCTAGTGGTGCAACTTCTATCTGCCAGCACATGGTAATTGCTTGCCTGATCTTTCACCTGTAATGAGTAGAGCCTCCAGTAGAAAGAGAGCAACCAGCCTCCAGCTTTCCAATTCCTTCTGTGCCTGTCCCCTAAGATAAGAGAGAGAGGAAAGTTGATGGAAAGCAGGATACCAATCTCTTGCTGCTGTTTCCTGACTAATCTTTAGCCTTTTGATAGGAGTCATTAAATGGGGACTCCCATCTGACCATATGATCATGTATCTTCTGTCCCATTCTGGGCTTCTCTCCTACATGATCTCCAGCTTCCTCTGGGAAGAAGAGGGGCACCTTCCACTTAATGATGAAATTCTTATGTCCATCTGGTCATACCATACACATCCCAGTGATTCTGATATCCTGTAGGTCATTATCCAAACCAATTGCCCTCTCTCACCTCTTGATTCCTTGTTCTTGTTTCCCTCAACTACCCCCAATCTATTGTCCCAACCAGATGCCGCTTACCTGCACACTCTGGATTGCCTGTTCAACAAGTATCAACCTTCTTTTTATCTGAAATCTTTTCCTCTTTCCCACTCCTTCCATTTTCTAGAAGTCACTCAAACCTGGCTCTCCTCTGATGACACAATCATCCTGACTACTCTTTTCAGTCCTGGCTACACCTTCACTCATTGTTCCTTAGTTCACTGATTGAGGCAGGGGAGTTGGAATATTACTTGTTTTTCATGATCACTACCAAGTTCTTCTCCTACTTCCATCACTCAGTAACCTCTTCTCCTTTGAGGGGCTATTGATATTTCCTATACAATCCAAATCTGGGTAGCTGTTATCTATAGACCTCCAGGACTTCTTACTTCCTCAACAATTCTACTCCTGCCATCATACTAGGGACTCGCAATATATATGTTGACTCACCATCAAATATCCTAACCACTCAGTTCCCTAACCTACTCATTTCCCATAATCTATTCTTCTACTCCACTTCAGTCACACACAAAGATAAACATTTCCTTGTTCTTGCTATCACCCACAAATGTATTACCCGCCATGTTTAAGAATTCTAAAACCCCCTTATCTGACCATAATCTATTAGCTTTCTTCTTCTTCTTCTTCTTCTTCTTCTTCTTCTTCTTCTTCTTCTTCTTCTTTTGGCAAGGCAATGAGGGTTAAGTGACTTCCCCAGGGTCACACAGCTAGTAGTGTTAAGTGTCTGAGGCTGGATTTGAACTCAGGTCCTCCTGAATCCAGGGCCGGTGTTTATCCACCGCACCACCAAGCTGCCCCCAAATCTATTAGCTTTCTACCTCTCCCTTTGCCTTCCCTAACCAAAACCTCTTCTTCCTCCTCACTGCGATTTCCAATCCTTTGACCCTTAGCTCTCTTCTAGGTCATCATCCCTGTACTAGTAAATCTCTCCTCCTTTCACCATCTTGACCCATTGGTGAACCAGTTCAGTGCTATACTGTCCTCCTTATCATATTGCTCACTGTGCCATGCTAAACCTTAGCTGTGATGACTCCCAACATTTGTTGCCTTGCTCCTACACATATACTGCTGAGCATAAGTGGAGAAAATCATGCAATAATTCTGACTGGAGTTCACTACAAATTTATGTATTGCAACATCAACTGGGATCTTATTGATGATAGTCCATCAGTCTTTTTACCCCTCTCTTATCAGTTGAGTAGATCCAGAGAAGCTCTTCCAAACCTTTTTATCTGTCCTCAAATTTTGCATGGCTCCTCTTCCCTTCATCCTCTCAGCTGAGAACTTTGCCTCATATCTTATAGGAAAAAATTGAGACCATTTGCTATGACTTCCCTCTTCTCTCTTCCTCATCTTATATCACTCAAATACCTTCTGCTACTCTCTCTTTATTCACCCCATCTCACACAAAGAACAAGTCTTATTCTTTACCAAGGCCTATCCCCAAAGTTTTTCTGTTCCATCTAGCATCTTCCAAGAACTTGCCTTCTCTCTCATCCCCACTTATTTTTATTTATTTTACTTATTTTTAATCTCTTTCTGCTGGCTCTTTCCCTGCTGCCTACAAATTTTCCCATGTCTTCCTCATCCTCAAAAATCACTTGATTTTTTTTCAGCCCTACTCACTGTCAGTTTATATCTCTTTTGCCTTTTGTCCCTGGTGGTGCTATTTCCCCACAGCCCATACCTGGTGCCACTTCCACTGCACTGAGTTCCAGGCCAGCCCCTACCTCAGTGTCTGGTGACCTCTCTTTTTGTCTTCCTAATCTGCACTGGTTTGGAAATGTGTCTCACAGTGATTTTTTTTTTTTTGTGGGGGGAGGTTTGGCAGTGATAACTTTTCACTCTACCATCTTGACTCTGCCTTGCCTACAATCCAGTTTTTGACCTTATTATTCTACTGAAACTTCTCCCTCCAAAGCTACTAACAATCTCTTAATCAGTAAATCCAGAGACCTTTTCCCAATCTTCATTAATTTTGAGAGGCAAAAGATAGCTTACTAAGGCATCTAGGTAGCACAGTGGATAAAGCACCAGCCCTGGATTCAGGAAGACCTGAGTTTAAATCCAGCCTGAAACACTTGACAATTACTAGCTGTGTGACCCTGGGCAAGTCACTTAATCCTCATTGCCCTGCAAAAAAAAAACCCAAAACCCAAAACCAACCAACCAACCAAACAAACAAACCACCAAAAGATAGCTTATGCCAGTCAAATCAAACCACAGCAACCACCTTAATCACTATGTCTCTTCATACCCTGCTGGAGATAGCCCAGGACCCTGAACCAAAGAACCTTGGGAATAGCAGTGCCCCCAAGAATGCCAGTCCTGTTTTTCCTGTTGAAAAGTGGTCTATCTTACTACAACTACTTCAGGACCAAGAGCCCCAGGACAGCTCCCAGCAGACCACCAAATCCTCCTTCTAGCCCATCACCTGGGAGCCATCATCTTGGAAAGTAACCTCTATGGATATATGACATGGTAATTATTTCTGTGGTTGCTATTTGTGCCTGCTTGCTCATCAACCAAGTCCTGAAAATGCAGAAAATAAAGTTATCACCACCAAAGTCCTTCACACTCTCAAATAGTTCTACATCAGACGTGGATAAGATTTCATCAGTAGAAATCAAATTAAAGAACATACACTATTATTTGCTTTGGTGCTACATCCTAAGTATCATGAGACTTTTCTATATGATTTGTAGCTGAAGCCTCTTATGCATTTTCTTCCCCATTAGAATGAACTCCTTGAAAGTAAGTACTGCCTTGCTTTTCTATTT
The DNA here is from genome assembly GCF_019393635.1 of Dromiciops gliroides. Classification (NCBI taxonomy): domain Eukaryota; kingdom Metazoa; phylum Chordata; class Mammalia; order Microbiotheria; family Microbiotheriidae; genus Dromiciops; species Dromiciops gliroides. The sequence goes on from NC_057861.1 coordinate 105,061,864, forward strand.
ATATGCCCAGAATTTTAGCATAAGGTTTTACACATAGTAAGCATTTAATAAATGCCTTATTGTACAACTAAAACAGAACAAAACAAGAACTCACTACTATACTTAGGCAAGTTGCTAGGCAACTCTTGAGGTGTAAAGTTCATAGAAAAACTGAAGATTTGTCTATTATAGTTATCCATATCCCTGAGGCCAGAGGCTTCCTGGACACTACGATGGGAAATGAATCCCTAAACCTAATGTTAGGATTAATATGTTGACCTGCTTTTTTGAGGAAGACACACACACATACATACACACATATGCATACATACATATATATATATGTATCAGGAAATATATATGTATGTATATCATGTTTTTTTTTAAATTAAATCAAACTGTTTTGAAAATTAATTGCTTTATCTATAGATATCAGTTTTGGGTAAGCATATTTTAATTTTATTAATATATACTAGTAAAAGTTTGGCCATGTGGTAGAAAAAGCAGGGATAGAATTTTAGCATGGTGGTTATTGAGAGAAGGAGAAAAGTCCCAAAGACCCATACTGTTTCTCAGAGAGACAGTGTGTGGTCTCAAGGAGACACAAGGGAGTTCACAAGACTTACACTGTCGTAAGGAGAGCCAAACCAAGAGCACATCCAGAGAGAGAGAGAGAGAGAGAGAGAGAGAGAGAGAGAGAGAGAGAGAGAGAGAGAGCCAAGCTCCAACCAAGAGTTTTTACCCTCTTTTGATAGAGGTGGATCATTATACATTGATCAAATGTGAGAAAATGGGTAGTTGTCTCCTCTCAATGTGAATATAACAGTCATACTCCTCCTGACCTGTTTGTAAGACAAAGTTCTTAGATCCCCTCCTCCCCCTCAGGTTAACACAATGACATGGTTCAAGGAGCCCTGGTCTTAATAAGGTCCGCTCCAGAGTTATATCCATATAAGGAAGTATAAGGTCCATTCCTGAGTTATGCCCATACAAGGAAGAGGGGTGCGAATACTGCGTTCAGATTAGCTAGTTTTTGTTCATAGATTGTAACCCTTGAGTAATTGGACCAGTGATGAAAAAGGGGAGGGTCCATTCGAGTTAGGGACTAGGGCATAAAACAGGGCCTGCGAGCCCCTTTTCGGGGCACCCACCCCCTAGCTGCACACTAGGGTGCCTCCTCCTCATGAGAAGAAAATAAAGAGCCATTGTCACTTTGTTGCTGAGTTCCTGAGAATTATTGATAAGAGGATGGATTTTTCCCTCACATCAAAGCTAATTGGTTAGCATCATTCAATTCCATGGGTTGACATGACTTGAGGGTGGTACATTAAAATGAACTCTACAGATGACATCAGGGAGAATAATGTAAAAGACCCTGGCTGAAGGGCAAAGGTGAAATCCAGTATCTAGGTGTGGTTTGATCCTATCAGTCCTTCACAGAGCTAGACAAAAGAGTTAATCTCCATTTTTTTGTTCCCTTGAGTTTGCCCCAGATCTAGGAAAACAGGCCTTTTCCACGTGTGGGAGAGAAAGGACTGAAACTGATCTCTGGGTCCCCCTCAGAAATTCAATATTAATAATTATTTTCTCACAATTATATATCAGGAAATATATATATATATACACACACACATATAATATAATACTATATAACATACTATATGTAGCAGGAAAACGTTAATACACACATATATTATACAAGAGATATGAGTTGGGGCATTAGTTCTACAGCTGAGTGAAGGAGATATGGGAGATATGGGATAAATGGAAGGTAAAATCTCTCTCTGGCTTTTTTTTTCCATCTGTGAAATGGGTACAATACTTATAACTTTTGCTGGCTGGGAATGAGACAATGTTTGCAGGGCACTTGGAACTTCAGAGATGAAAGGTGCCATTTAAACACAGAGGACAGTAGCTATATATTATTATCCTTCAAGGAGAATAATATTTGTTGGATTATTTGAGAGTAGTAGACTTTCTCGTCCCACAAATATGCTCATCAGCTCAGTCTCCTCCCTGAAGACACTTTAAAATTGTTTGGAGACTGTTTAAAGTGGTCTTGCTTTCCTTTTAGTTCTCCTCACTTCCCTTGCTCCCAACCACCTTCAGAGTTTTTTTTTTTTTTTGAGTCTGGTGAAAATTACTTTGGGATGGGAAGGAAGTTGGAAACAACGCAAAATAGTGAAATCCTTGAGATGATCAGGAGAGGTGCCACTACTGTGGACCTCCCTTTACTTTCTGCTGGTACTTTCCATCAAACTTACTCTAACTTGGTGCTATTCCTGCCTTCTAGCCTCATTTTATATCATTGACCTCTGCATCACTGTCTCTAGCCACTTAGCACTTCTGTCCTCTGGTCTCAAGGCCCTTCCTATGTTTGGGGTACTTTTGCTCCTCTTCTGGACCTATTGAATTCATATTAATCCTTTAAATGCTTCAGTGCTTCAAGAATCTATGATTTCATTCATGTGAGTGATCCATTTTTGAAAGAGCCCATAACCACAGGACCATTGGATTAGAGGAATATAGAATATCAGAGCTAAGATGTTTTCTCATTTTATAGATGAGGAAACCAGCAAGTCAATAGACTTGTCCAAAGTCAAACAAGTGACAGAATCAAGATATTAAGTCTGGATCTTTAAATTCTTGCTTTTTATTCAATATCATGCTGCTTCCCATGTCCCCCTGAATGCCAGGAGAGGCAGCCTTTGTGAATTAGTGTCTGAAAAATTCAAAGATCTGGTAGACAAACTGCTGGTGAGTCTTTCTCTAAGCTTAGATATGGCTTTCAAGAAGACTTCGGTCTCTTCATTCTCCTCTTCTCCTTGGATCTCACATAGAACTTTTTTTTTTGCAACTCTTTAATATAATTACCATTTTATTTACTGCAGTGATCTATGTTTGTGTCTTATTTTTCATACTAGACTAAGCACCATGAGGACAGAGACAGTTTTATACAAAATTCATATGCTTTCCAACATTTAACTCTACCTTCAGTAGGCACTTAATAAATATTTCTTAAGTAAATGGGTGAATGTTCAAGATTTAATTCAATTCAAAATGTAAAACTTGTTTTGTTGTTGTTCAGTCATGTCAGACTCCTTTTGATCCTATTTGGGGTTTTCTTGGCAAAGATACTGGACTGGTTTGCCATTTCCTTCTCCAACTCATTTTATTAATCTGAGACCAGATTTGAACCCAAGAAAAGTCAGAGAAGTCCCAAAGCATTGCAGCCAAATGAAAAATGAGGAGATGTTCTGAGCTGAGCTTCCTCCTTAAATGGAGGTTTGGGGGTCCATCCTCTAATCAGAGGGACAGGCAGTGGCAATGAGGTGGAGTTCCAAAGCTGATGGGATCTTTACCGTGGTTAAAAGGTGAACTGCATTTTAGAAGGCTTTGAGAATGAAGGTGGAACAGAACTGGTGTATATGTTGTCCAAGGGTCATCCTAGCTGAGTTGACAGGATCATCATTAGAAGTATGACAACTAAATGATTTGTTCCTTTCTGCTGCAAAGTCTTCTGAAGGCTTCCTTGAAGCAAGAAAGGGTTGTAATCTTTATCCATGGGGGGATTCTTTTTTTTCTGGGGCAATGAGGGTTAAGTGACTTGCCCAGGGTCACACAGCTAGTAAGTGTCAAGTGTTTGAGTCCAGATTTAGACTCAGGTACTCCTGAATCCAGGGCTGGTGCTTTATCCACTTAATTACCTAGCTGCCCCTCCATGGAGGGATTCTAAGAGAAATCATAGATCTTTGGAGAGTGACAAAGTAGTATGGGATTTGATGATTTCATTGGATTTAGAGCAAAATACATGTATGTTTCTTCCCTATTAGAATATATACTCTACAGGGGCATTGATTGTCTTGTTTGCTTGTGTTTATATTCCCAGAACAAAGCCTGGCACATAGTAAAATCTTTTTATTTTATTTTATTTTATTTTTTTCGTGAGGCAGTTGGGGTTAAGTGACTTGCCCAGAGTCACACAGCTAGTAAGTGTCAAGTGTCTGAGGTCAAATTTGAACTCAGGTCCTCTTGACTCCAATGACAGTGCTCTATCCACTGTGCCATACACAGTAAGTTCTTAATACATTCTTCATCTATCATCCATCCATCCATCCATCCATCCATCCATCCATCCATCCATCCATCCATCCATCCATCCATCCATCCATCTCTTCACCCATCCACCCAACCATTTTCTCTCTCTCTTCCCCTCCAAATTTCCCCTTATCTAGTAGTCTGTTTTATCTATTATCCATACATCTACCCTCTCACCCACCCACCCACCTCTCCACCCATCTATCTATCTATCCCCTTTCTCTCCATCACCCAAATCTGTGCCTTTGTAAGGCTGTCCCTTTGTTGATTGATAAAAATGTTTGGCACCATCATCCTTGTCTTTTAAGAACTGTCATTTTCTTCAAAGTTTTTAGTTCTCCTTTGAACCTTATTTTTCCTACAACTAGTACCTTTACTTCTCCTTATTTTTCACTATCTCAACTCTGCTCTGGCTTCATTTTCAGCTAAGGTCAATAATTTCAGTCAGTGAACTTTTGTACTTCTTTTTACATTTGACCAATTCTGCTTTTTAAGGAGTCGTTTTCATCAATGAAGTTTTATATCTCTTTTGCCATTCGACCAATTATATTTTAAGGTGTTATTTTCTTTAGCATTTTCTGTACACCTTTTACCAAGATGTTGTCTTTTCATAATTTTATTTTATTGCTCTCATGCCCCCCCCCCCAACTTTCTTCCATCACTCTTATTTGATTTAAAAAAAATTTTTTTTAGGTCTTCCAGAAATTCTTGTTGGACTTGTGTCCAGTTTTCAGTTCATGTCTTTTCCCTTGAGTCTGTTTGTAGTTGTTTTGACATTGTTGTCTTCTGAGTTTGTGTCTTCATCTACCCTGTCACCATATTAATATTTTATGCTTGGTTTCTTTTTTGTTGTTTGATCATTGTTTCAGCCTATTTCTTGACATTGAACTTTATGTTAAATTTGGGCTCTATTCCCTGTGTGTTGGCAGAGAGGGGCACTGTCCCAAAATTCAAGCTTTTTCATACTGCTGTTTTCAGAACTAGTTTGGGAGTTTGGAAGTTCTTGACATCTTCAAAGTAGTGTGATCTGAAAAGAAGTGTGGTCACTGTTCTCCTGGTCTCTGCTTGGGTTCTTGTGGAGGAAAATCCCCTGATCTTATAGCCACAAGTAATACTGCTCCTCAGGGCCCCTAATTCCTTGGGACTGCAAAGCATTCCTTTTTACCCTGTAACTGTGTTCTGTAAGTGTGTATGGGTAATGGAATTGCCAAATAATTCCCTTTCTTGTGCCTAGTGCTAGCACAGGAGTCCCCTTTAATCTCTTTCTGACCAGTTGCCAGATCCTTTACTATTTATGACTTGAGAAGTCCTAAAGCTGCTGCAGCTGCTTATAGTTGGTGTTGCCACTGTGTAGGCTCCAGGCCAGCCCCCACTCTGTGTCACATACCTCTACTTCTGACATCCTATGTTGCTTTGGAGTGGAAAAATGTCTCATCCTGACATTTTATTGACCCTTCTGCTCCAGAATTTGATTTGAGGCATTATTTTTAAATGGTTTGGAGGAGAGGGTTGGGAGAGCTTGCCTGCTTCCTCTATTCTGTCATCTTTGTTTCACTCCTGAACCAACTGTCTTCTGAGGTAGCCAATTTAATTCAATTTGACAAATACTTACTTGGAACCTACTGTTTATAGAGTGCCTTAGTTTGGAGAGAGATTTTAAAAATTAGGTAAAATACAGTTTCTGCTCTCATGGTACTTATAGTCTTTACAAAAGTATAAGATAGGGGCAGCTAGGTGGCGCAGTGGATAGAGCACCAGCCCTGGAGTCAGGAATACCTGAGTTCAAATCCGGCCTCAGACACTTAAAAGTTACTAGCTATGTGACCCTGGGCAAATCACTTAACCCCAATTGCCTCACTAAAAAAAAAAAAGTATAGGATAATTATAATGCAAATACACACACACACACACACACACACACACACACACACACACACACACACACATATATATATATATATATATATATATATATATATACTTCTTGTGTTTATATATACATGAGTGAGGTGCAGCATGGTCTAGTGAATAGAGAACCAGTTACCTTTGTGTCAGGAAGACTTGCATCTACAGGTGGTCTTTTATACTACCTATGTGACCCTGGACGAATCATTTAACCTCTCAATGCTCTAGGCAGCTCTCTAAGCCTATAAATTGCAGAGAAGGTGCTAAGCTGCATTAATAGAGAGAATTTCCTTACTAGAGAATTCCCTATACCAAGTCTTCTTGGCTAAAATGTTAGCCAGTTCCCTATGAATTCTACCATGCTGTACCATATATACATACACACACACATATATGTATGTGTATATGTATATATACATATAAAAAGTATATTTTGAATATATGTTTGCATTATAATTATATTTATATCTATATCAATATCTATGTCTAGATATAGCTATATCTTACTCTTTTTAAAAGACTATAAACACCAAGACTTTAAATACCAAGTACACATATAGTCCTTAATGGCTAAAAATCTCTTTCTGAATATTATCTCATTTGATCTTTGCAACAATTCTTTGAAGTAATAATAACTCACATTTTGACAATGTTTTAAAGTTTACAAAACCTTTTCCTTGTAGTAATCCTATGAGGTAGGTAGCAAAAATATCATTATTTTTCCAGATGAAGAGACTATACTTCATAGAGGTTGATGACCTGTCCAAGGTCACAAAGCTAGTAGATAAGAGGGTTTGGATTCTATGTGTAGTAGGATTTCCCCTACTCCACACTGATAATTTCTTTTATTTACAGAATATTATATGGGGAATATAACTGGACTGAGAAGATGAAACAATCGGATTCTCTGACTCTGACTTTCTCTTTTGGCCTCACTTTCCTTCTATCTAAAATGACAGACTTTGATGAGAAGATCTTTATAGTCACAAGGTCCCATGCAGGTCTTTCTATGAGTATCTAATAATACATACCTCATAACTGTAGGCTGTTTTACCCACTGACTTATTTCTTATTCTTCCTTTCTACTGTTAATGGGATGAAGGGAGATTTAAAAAAAATGTCATTGCTTCATCAGCCACAGCCTTAGTATGAATTAGAAAGAGAAAGCAATACTTTAAGGGTTGGGTTCTTTGGATACCAAAAGGTGCAAAACAAGTTTTAAAACTTGGCAAAGAGCCCTCCAAGCCAAACACTTTCTCCCTAATTTGTAAAACCACATGGATTTCAGGAGAAGATGAATCTGTTTTTGACTCACTGGTGCCTAACACATTTAAATGTTATGTTGTAAGCACCTAATAAGCTCTGTGACCTTTTCTGCATACTTTTCTGAGAAGAAGAGGTGGGGGTGAGAGTACTGGATCACTGAACGGGGGAAAAGGGAGGGGAAAGACTGGAAAGAACACAGGAGGACATGTTGGCACACACTGGTCATTTCTGCTTCTGGGGAAGCTGAGGATGATGAATAGCTTAAGCTCTGCAGTTCTGATTTGCAGCAGGGCTAAAATGGATCAGGTGCCTGTAGTAAGTCTTACCATTATGGTAAGCCCCTGAGAGTAGAGACCCACCAGGTAGCCTAAGGGGGAATGAACCCACCCAGGCAAAAAATGGAGCAGGTCTAAACTTGTGTTCTTATCTGTAATGAGATCAGGTCCGTGAGTGGTTGCTGAACTTTCAGCCTTGGTAAGATAGGGAGATTCCAGTTATCTAGTCTCAATAAACAAATAATCAATCCATAAAAAGTTGAACAAAGGAGGAAGGAAGAAAAAAGAGGAAGGGGAAGAGGGAGAAAAGATAGAAGGAAAAAAGGAAGGAGAAGGAGGTGGGAGCTCTGTTGTCAAAAGAACTGGGTTCAAATTCTACCTTTGATGCTTACTACCTTGGGCAAATCACTTTATTTCTATGAACCCCATTTTTTTCATCTATAAAAAGGGAGGATGAAGTAGGTGGTCTGAATTCCCTTAGAACTCTGGATCTCTGAATCTACAAGATGATATTGTGTGACGAAAACTTTAACCTGTTGGTTGCCAAAGTGAGAATCTCAAAATGATAGAGTCAACTTAAAGAAATCTGTTTTCTTTTTTAAAACTTATTTTCAATTCATGGAATAAAAGAAGCATATTCATAACAGTACAAAAAGATGATTGTACATGAAACTGCAAATCTACTATGTAAAACTTGCTATTTCCATCAAATATACAACAAAGTTACCATGTAAATTTCTTTTTCCTTTTCATTTTTTCTCCTCCTGCCCTAGAAATGGCTACTATTAGACAAAAATAGGTATGTATATGTAAAATTATTCTCTATATATTTCTATTTATCATTTCTTTCTCTGGATGCAGATAGTATCTTTCTTCATATGTCCTTTATTTGTGTTTATAATAGTCAAAATGACTTAGTCACTCAAAGTTGTTCTTAAAACAATATTGCTGTTACTGTATACAATGTTCCTTCAGTAGCCAGGTAGTGCAGTGGATAGAACACTGGTTCCAGAGTCAAGAAGACTTGAGTTGATGGCTCTGAAGGAGAGAGTGAGGTTGGTGACCTTATAGAACCCCCCTCACCCCTTAAATCCAATTCAGTGCCAGTCATGACATCACCTCCTCATGTCATGGTCCTCTTCGATAATAAAGGACAAACAACATTTCTCTTGGTTCTGCTTATTTTTCTCTTCATCACTTCATGCAAGTTTTTCCATGCCTTTCAATTAGATAAGGTATTTGTGACAAATTCTGTTCTCTTTTGGAAACTCACCTGGATATAAGAGGATGCAATAGATGCAGTATGAAAATAAATCTTGACCAAAATTCAAAAGAAATCAGGTTACAAGACTCAAAGAATTTTAGCAGACTTTGTCCCTCTAGCCTATCTCTTTCTTGGCTACTTTTTATGAGATTCTGTTTTTGCAAAGTATTTTATAGGTCTGGAAGGGTTTTAGAGATCTTCTGGTCCAATTCTCTTATTCAACGGGTGAGAAAATTGTGTGTAACAGAGTGGAACAAACTTCTCCAAGATCATATGGTGAGATGATGGTAGAACCAGTCTTGGAATCTGGGACTCTTGACTTCTAATCCAATGGTTTAAAAACAAAATTCCATGGTGTATTCTATGCTTGAAAGAGCCACTTCTCTTTTATCCTGGGTCTGAAAGATATATACCAAGATGGAGGAAAAATGGATGGGGGAGGGGAATGGGGAAGGGGGAGTTTGTAAGTGCATCAATAGGTGGGGTCATGGAAATTTTATGGGCTAAGTAGACTTTGAGGTTGTCAATCGACTTTGAAATCTATTTCTGGTTCTGAGAAATATTCTTATCTTTAAAAATTCTTAATAGAATGTCATCCACTGAGAGTATAAGCTCAGACAGAAGGAAACAAATTAGCCCAGGTTCAGTTCCATTTAAAACACAGGAAGACCCTTCCTCTTTCTCAGTCATCCACACTTGCTACTCTCCTTGCTCCAGGAAGTAAAGAAGCATTTTAAAGGCCAAGTTGGTGTCACTTACTGCCACAACTTCCTCATAGAGTCCTACTTCCTTCACAGGAATGGTTTAGGGACCTAAGGTGATGGATATGAAATCACTTTCTTAACTCATAGAATCCTAGAATTCGTAGGGGCTTTAGAGGTCAGTTACCTCATACTCTCATCCTATACAGTGATTAATAATAATAACAATGTTAAATGATAACTAATATTTATGTAGTGCCTACTCTGTGCCTGCACTAAATAGCATACTAAGCACTTTACAACTATATCTCATTTGATCCTCACAACAACCCTGGGAAGTAGCTGCTATTATTATTTCCATTTTACAATTAAAGAAACTGAGGCAGACAGAGGTTCAATAACTTGCTCAAGGTCACACAGCTAGTAAATATCTGGAGCTGGACTTGAATTCAGCAACAACAGAAGCTGAATACACATCAGTGAAACCAAAAGACATCAGAATAATTGAGTATTCTCAAGCATAGTGAACAATTCAGGGTTACATGTACTAATAAAGATTGATACTAAAGTGGGGAGAAAAATCATGTCATATTGTAAACTAGTGGTGTCAAACTCAAATAGAAATGGGCATCATCAAACCATGCATAAGGAACTCATCAAGCCACATATTGATTTAAAAACAACATATTAACATTATCTTTATTCTATTGTATTTTTATTTATTTTGTTAAATGTTTGCCAATTACATTTTAAAAAATTTTATTTTTGAGGCAATTGGGGTTAAGTGACTTGCCCAGGGTCACACAGCTAGTTAAGTGTTAAGTGTCTGAGGTCAGATTTGAACTCAGGTCCTCCTGAATCCAGGGCCAGTGCTCTATCCACTGTGCCACCTAGCTGCCCCTGTCAATTACATTTTAATCTAGTCACACTGAGTATTTATTTTTAGGAGGCAGTCAGGATTGAGTGATTTGCTGTTGTCCAGTATCACACAGCTAGAAAGGATCTGAGGCTGGATTTGAACTCAGGTCCTCCTGACTCCAGGGCTGGTACTCTCTCCACTGTACCATTTAGCTTCCCCTGGCTTGCTCTTATTCTTTTTGCTCTCTCCTGGTTACCCAGCACACCAATGTTGCAAAATTGACTAACTCCTATGAAGTCAGAGGAAGCCACTTAACACTTAAAGTTCTGTCGTTGTCTATACTTCTCTGACTCCACTGTTGAAAGCAGCCTTCCAGATGACTGTAGACCACTGTACAAGGAGATTGGGAATAAGATGCCTATTTCTGGTAGGAGAATGCTGTTGATACCCCAAGACCCCAAATCTCTCCAGTAGCAATCCAGGTGGGACTATTATTGTTATTGTATATGATCTCAATTCAGGGACTGTCTCTTATGGGAATAATGTCCTGATTTCCTCTCCACTCTCCTACCCTCTCCCCCACCCACACCTCTAAGTTGTTATTGCTGTCTCCTTCTACTCAGGTTAACATACACACATATATACATAATGCATATACACACAGGTGCACATATGTGTGTGTATTCATCTATTTACATGTATCTCCTCTCCCTCCCTTAACTAGAAAGTGATACCTTAAGGGCAAGAATTGCCTTTTATTTTGTTGTTACATCCCCAAAGGCTAGTACAGTGTTTTGCACTTAGTGTTTAATAAGTGCTGTTAGATTGACTATGGCAATTGATGTATAAATGTGTACCCAAAGAATTTCAGGGGAGGCTCTTTGAGGCTAGAGGCCATGTCTCCATTTTCTTCTGTATTGCCCATAGGACCCACATGAGGGTCAGGTGCAGGGCAAATACATTTAACACTTGATAGTAGTATGGTGGATTTGAAGTTAAGGGACCGAAGTTCAAATCCCATCTGTCTTACTTATTACCTGAGTTACATCTTGGTCCAGTTATTTCACCTCTTTGGGCCTCAGTTTACTCATCTACAAAATGAAGGTGTTGAATTATATAACTTCTAAGGTTCTTTTGAACTTTCAATCCATGGTCTTATTAATTTAAACTTTGCCATTTTCTTTTTATTCCAACTAGTGTTTCATAGGCTGGTTGTCCAGTTTTTTGGCATTTTCCCTTTCCTCCCTTTTAATTATTAATTAATTAAATTATGTCCAATGCATTGTAGATTTTAATTAGTCAATAAGTCAATGAACATTTATTAACCATCTACATATACTTGGGCAAATTACTGGGGATATGCTGACAAAACAACCAAACAACAAAAACAAACAAAAAACCTTAGACTCTGATGGAGGTGACAACATGCAAACAACAACATACAAACAAGATATATAAGGATAAATGGGAGGTAATCAAGAGAGGTATTAGCATTAGAGAGGATCTGGGTAGGCTCCTTGTAGAAGGTAGAAATTTAGTTGAGACTTGAAGGATCCCAAGGAATCCAGGAGACAGAGAAGATGAGGGAAAGAATTCTAGGCATGAGGGATATGGTGAAAATGAACAATCAGGAGATAAAATGTTTTGTCCTAGGAACAGCAAGGAGGCCAGTGTCACAAGACCAGAGTACACAAAAACAATGGAAAAGTAGGAGGGGACCAAGTTATGAAGGACTTTAAACACAAGATAGAGGATTTTATATCTGATACTGGAGATAACAGGGGACCACCGGAATTTATTGAATAGATGGGTGATATTTTCAGATCTCAGTTTGGGAAGACAAATATGATAACTGAGTAAAGGATGAATTGGTGTAGGGAGAGAGTTGAGGCAGGGAGATCAACCAGAAGGGTGCTACAATATTCTAAATGTGAAATGATGAAAGCATACAAAAGGGTGGTGGCCATGTTGAAGAAGAGGAGGCATACAAGAAAGATAGTATGAAGGCAGAATTGATAGGACTTGGAAACAGACTGAATACAGGGGGTGAAAAGAGTTAAGAGTAGAAGATAACAGATAGAATGAGATCTTGGGTGACTGGAAGGTTGGTGGGGCCCTCAAAAGAAATAGGAAAGTGGGGGCAGCTAAGTGGCACAGTGGATAAAGCACTGGCCCTGGAGTCAGGAGGATCTTAGTTCAAATCCGGCCTCAGACACTTGACACTTACTAGGTGTGTGACCCTGGGCAAGTCACTTAACCCTCATTGCCCCACAAAAGGAAGGAAGGAAGGAAGGAAGGAAGGAAGGAAGGAAGGAAGGAAGGAAGGAAGGAAGGAAGGAAGGAAGGAAAGAAGGAAGAAATAGGAAAGTTAGGAAGAGGAAAATGCTTAGGTGGGGTGAGGATGAGTTTAGTTTTAGAAATGTTGAGTTTAAGATGTCTACTGAACACTCAATTTGAGATGTCCAACAGGCTGTTGGAAATGTGATATTAGAGGTTAGGAAAGAAGTTAGAGCTGGATAAGTAGATCTGAGAATCATTAATATAGAGGTGGATGGCACCTTAGAGAAGAACTACTTTAACCCTATAATTTTATAGATAAAGAAGTAGAGGCTGAGCAATCCACCACTTAGCACAATACTTGGCACATAATTGATTATTAATGAATGCTTATTGACGATTTCACCTGACTTAAGTGATCTTGGCTCCATATAGAGCCACTTGAATTTGAACCTAGGTCATGTGACTTCACATTTTCTTTCTTCACAGTTCCTTCACATTTTCCATTACTCCTTACTGGCTCTTGTTTTGAGCACTGACTGCTCATTAGCACCTTTACTGAAGCATGCTCAGTACATTCTTGCTGCTTGTTAAGGCTCTGATTAAAGTCACAGAATTCAAAACAAGTTAGTTATTTGTATTGACTATGGATGACTGCATTCATCCCTGTACGCCCTAGCCAACTATGTCAATTCCCAAAACTATGCTGTTGTTTGACTTACCTTAAATGAATATATGACACCTTCCCTGAGAGCTTACTCCTTAGCAGCAGGCAGCACTAAACATTTGGCATTTACTATACACTGTCTTGTACTGCTAATCACCTCTTTAAGTCCATCAACTAGATTTTAAACTCCTTGAGGGGAGAGAGGGACAATGTATTTTTCATTCTCAGAACCTGGTGCTCCTTTTGTAGTAAATCTCAACAAATATTTATTCTTTTTACTTTTTTTGAACCATATGGGGCCAACAAATAGAACATGTAGATGCCACAGTGTCAGAAAGCAGAGTAGTACAATGGAATGAGCATTGGTACCAGAGATAGACTACCTATGTTCCAACCCCAACCTTGATGCTTATTCCTTATGTGACCTTGGACAAGTCACCTAATCTCTCTAAGACTTAGTTGCCTTATCTGAAAGTTTTGGGCTGGATGGCCCCCCAAATCCCTTTAAGTTCTAGACCTATACTTCCATGCCATGTATACTTAAATTCACAATTGTCATGTCACAGAATCAGAGACTTAGATTTGGAAGCAACCCAGTATAGTTTACCCACATTTTTAATCTCTGGGCTGCTACTCTAGACTGCTGAATGTTAGTGAAGTAGAGGAGTGAGGTATTGTGTCCAACTTGGTGATAGGATCATAGATAGGAAATTAGAAAGGTCCCTAAAAGTAATTTAGTCTAATCCTCTCCTTTTTGGGGCAAGGAAGCAAAGACCCAGAGAAGTTAAACAACTTGACCAACAGGTAAGAAATATTAGATTTTCAGTGAGGTACCATGGTTTCAAACTCAACACTCATTCCACCATACCAGGTCACCTATATATTTACCACCCAGCCTGATTCCATTAGACAATAAACAGGATTTTTTTCCTCTTGGCTGTAAGAAAAGATGATTTCTGGGGCAGTTAAATGGTGCAGTGGATAGAACACTGGCCCTGGAATCAGGAGTACCTGAGTTCAAATCCGGCCTCAGACACTTAACACTTACTAGCTGTGTGACCCTGGGCAAATCACTTAACCCCAATTGCCTCACTGAAAAAAAAAGAAAAAAAAAAGATGATTTCTTGTTCACAGAAAGCAGAGCTCCTTTTATAAAAGCATAACTTTCTAAACTCGGCTTTTGCATTTTAGCCATCATTGTTAGGCTGAATTGGGCAATATTACAACACAATAGGAATAAATAGTATCTGTTACAAATGACATAAACTATAAAGTATAATTAATTTTGGGGAAGTAATGCAGAATGGGGCCTTCCTTTTCTGAAGTTTTACCAGTTTCATTTGTGAGAAACCAGATGATCATACAATAGAACTTACTGTTTGTTTTTACCATCATTCCGTGGATAGGGAAGAAGTGGTATAGTGAGTAAAGCACAGGGGGGTCTGGGGGGCTAGACTTTGGATTTCTAACCTCTGGGCTGCCATTCTAAACCACTGAATGTTAGTGAAGTAGAGAAATGGGGTATTATGGAGTACAGAGGTGGAAGAAGTCACAGGGGTTATTTTGCTCTGATGTTGGAGAGTCTTTGGGGATACCTCTGTGACATGCCAGAGTTATGGAGAACAGTTGAATCAAGTTGGAATTTTTTGTACCAGCACTTCCATAAGAGGCATCAGTGAGCCAAGGTATTTAGCAAATTCAAATAGAAAGAACAAGGCTGGTGTACGATTGGTCACATTGGCCTATATGAATTGGCAAGCCAAAAGAGTAAGTAATCTGAGAATAGAGGGGGAGGAGAAGTTAGTAGTGTAGTCCTTTGAATGGGAGATCCTGGGTTTTTCTCTCTTTATTTCTTTATGGGTTTTTTTTTGTAGTCTCATTTCTTAGCACAGTTCTAGTTCAACAGATATTTATTTTTAAAATTTTTATTTTTATCATAAAAGTCTTTTCCTATATTATAGTTACATGTAGAGATAGTCTTCAACATTTGTTTTCTTTCTTTTTTTTTTTTTTGGTGAGGCAATTGGGGTTAAGTGACTTGCTCAGGGTCACACAGCTAGTAAGTGTCAAGTGTCTGAGTCTGGATTTGAACTCAGGTCCTCCTGAATCCAGGGGAGGTGTTTTATCCACTGCGCCACCCAGCTGCCCCCAACATTTGTTTTTATAAGATTTCTAGTTCCAAATTTTTCTCCCTCCCTCCCTTCCCTCCTCCCTCCCAAGACAGCAAGCAATCTGATGTAGGTTATATATGTACAATCACATTAAACACATTTCTGCATTAGTCATGTTATGAAAGAAGAATCAGAACAAAAGGGAAAAACCTTTAAAAAAAGAAAGCCAAAAAAAGTAAAAACAGTATGGTTCAATCTGCATCTAGATTCCACAGTTCTTTTTTCTGGATGTGGAGAGCATTTTCCATCATGAGTCCTTTGGAATTGTCTTGGACCATTGTATTGCTGAGAAGAGTTAAGTCTATCACAGTTGATCATCACACAATGTTGTTGATACTGTGTACAATGTTCTCTTGGTTCTGCTCATTTCACTCAGCATCAGTTCATATAAGTCCTTCCAGGTTTCTCTGAAATCCACTTGCTCATCATTTCTTACAGCACAATAGTATTCCATTACATTCATATACCACAACTTTCAACAAATATTTATTAAGCACTTATGATGTTTCAGGCACTCTACCAAATACTGGGGATACAAAGAAAGGTAAAAGACAGCCCCATATCTCAAGGACCTCACAATCTGATGGGGGAGACAACAGGCACACAAGAATGTACAAATAAGCTATATACAGGATAAATTGTGTATAATCAAAAAGAGGAATGTATATAGTAAGGGCTTAATCAGTGCTTGTTGACTTAACTTGATGACTGTGAGCTCTTCACAGGTAGTTGTGCTGGTTTGGGACCATAGCTTCTGCTGCTCTTTAGAGTCAAGATACTGTGTACCAAGTCTTAGGTGACAAGAGTGAGGAAGCTGTGTTCCAGATCCTGCCTTGAGCTGCCTTTCTGAATGTCCTGGATGAATTCCCTCTTCCTTTCCCATCCAAAATGAGTAATAACAGGTATTGAGACCTCTGACAGAGAGCCTTAATTAAGTAGCCCGCTATGGTACCTAATCCAGTTGCCAGTCATCCTAGAGTTGCGTAACTATTCAAATTCTCTCAAGGCTTAAACTAATCCCAGTCTTTAGGACAAGGGCTTCTTAAACCTATATTAACTCTTTTGGGTGTAATTGTTTCATAGTATACTAATTGTATGTGTTTTGTTTTTTTTTCAGGGCAATGAGGCTTAAGTGACTTGCCCAGGGTCACACAGCCAGTAAGTGTCAAGTGTCTGAGGCCAGATTTGAACTCAGATTATCCTGAATCCAGGGCTGGTGCTTTATCCATTATGCCACCTAGCTGCCCCCTCATAGTATACTAATTTTAATGCCGAAGAGGGGAGGTGGTTTGTGGGAGTGTTGAATGAGATTAGGAAATACAGACCTTATTTGGTGATGCTCATAGTGGAATGAATGAGTAAAAAGGTATTTTTTATAGTTCACAGATTTTGAACTTGACAAGATCTTAGAAATCATGAAGTCCAACCCTTTCATTTTACAGATGAGGAAACATGACATTCTAGTAAATGATATAGATAGGATCTTTGCTATCTTTGAGAATTTTCTTTTTTGGAGTTGGCTTTAGAGTTTACGACATATTTTTTAAAATTGTCAACATTTGTCAACCTTTATTCAGTTAGTAAATAAGCATTTATTAAGTGCTTGCCATGTTCCAGTAATACAAAAAAGGAAAAAAAAAACCCAAAGCTTTTTATTTAAAGAACTTACATTATAATAACTGGGCTTCTCCTTTTGGGGGACAAGTTTGATCTTTACAAATGGCGATCCTCATCTGTAAAATAGGGGATTTGAACTAGACACCACCTGAGACACCTTGCAGCTCTAAATCTGTGATTCCCTGAACTGCTAGGTTCCTTTTCAGTTCTGTCATTCTATAATTCTATGACTCATCAGTCATGGAGCTTAATTTCAATGAATTATTTGAAAGGGAAAAACCAGCAAGTCCCAGCAGCTCATAGCAGCATTATTGATGGGCTGGAAACTGACATTAGCTTCTGAAATGATGATCAAGCACTATTACTTGTGTAAGGAAATAAACCCATGAGTTTGCCACCATTCATTTACTATTAGGGTCAGTGTCTAACCTTTTTGGATGCTGAGCAGGTGCAGCCTCTTTCCCTGAAGGCTTCCAGAAAGAGACTCACAGAGAAGCTGCAGTTCCTTGGAGGATCTTGCTCCAGGGGAAAAGTAGCTGGCTTTCTTTAGAGGGAGTCACCTTGGCAGAACCAGCCAGCTGTTGTGCAACAATCACATGGCTATTGTAGGGACTCTCATACCTTAAGGAGGTGGGGAGTTTGTTACTCAGCAACCGCATAGCCTGGGGTGTCTGATCCTCCGCATAATTGTTCCAAAGGAATCAGTCATCTTTGCCCATTAAGACGCCCATATTTCTCCATTCTCTGATGTCTTTCTTTTCCCCTTCTTCAATGTCCTAACTTATTCTAATAGTTGAAAGGGATTTCAGAGGGCATTGAGTCATGTGCAACCATTTCTCTTCCCAAAAGAGGAAAGAGGCCCAAGGTCACACAGGTAGTGTCAGATTTAGGATTTGAATTCTCTCCCCTGGACTAATTCCAGCTCTCTTTCACACTGTACCACTGCATAGACAGTGTGGATGGCATCCTCCTTGACTTGATTTGAGAAGGGCTTAGGAAGATCCCATGCTATCCCCTCCCACCCCATCATCTCATCTGCCTAAAATGATGTCTGAAACCCCTCCAGGATACTTTCATTACTATGGGCTTAAGGCTTTGACCATTGATTTATTGGTCCCCAATATTAAAATACTCAAAGAGAAAGTGGTATTTTAGGTTATTATCAGTCATCTTATTATCAGTTAGAGAATCAAAGTTGCCCAAAGTCAGAAGGGTTCTTAGTGGTTGTCTAATTAAATCTGTAGAGGCAGCTAGGTGGTACAGTGGTTAGAGTGCTGGCCCTGGAGTCAGGAGGACCTGAGTTCAAATCTCACCTCAGACATTTACTCACTTTGTGACCTTGGACAAGTCACTTAACCCCAATTGCCTTAAACATTCAGGACCTTCTCCAGTTGTCCTGAGGAAAGAGTGAGGTTGGTGACCATGCACAGCTTTGCCTCACTTAAATCCAATTCACTGCAAATCATGACATTACCCTGATGGCATGGTTCTCTTTGAGAATGAAGGACAAACAACAACAAGAAGAAGAGACAAGAATTCAAGCTGCACTTGAAGCATCATTTCTTACTTCAGTGTCCTGGACAAAATGACCATTCAGTTTCTGCATGAACATCTCTAGGGAGATGGAGCCTACAAGTATGCTTGGTAGCATTGATTTTTCTCTCTGCTGACACAGTTGGGGTGTTCCCTTCCTAAATACAATGTGCAAATGAGTCTGACTTCTGGGACTGCAGCTGCCCCAGAGGGTCTATTCTGAATCTAGGCTGACCCCTCATCTAAAGGGTCATTGAGTCCTTCTTACATGGGGGACCAAGTGATCCTTTATGGACCTAGAAACTAGGGAAGAAGCATCCCCTTTAGGGATAAGCTACTCAGTTCTGTTAACTTGTTTTGATTCATTATTTACTGCCCAGAGGCAGTTCTAAGGATAGTCAAGGTAGGCAACTGTTTAGGGTATAACACTTTGGGGACTCGATGAGGGACCCTTTTAAATATGACTTAACAGGAATGCATATATTTTTAGTGCCCAAAATGCCACTCTCCATGGTATACCAGTGTTTCTTTTTGTGTTGGGAAGGCCAGAGAATTTTCTTGCATGTGTTACGGTGAAGGCCCAGAGCTCCCATTGGACAGCAACACACAGTTGGGAGGATTTGCAATTGCCAAGGGCATAAATTTTCAAACCTTGCTTGAATACACATGTGTCTTGTTTCAGCACTGCTATTGAGTCTTCTACCATGATATCAGCTAGGTATAGTATTTTGAAGGGTTCATAAAGTTTTGTTATATTTCAGTATATTAATGAATAGTTGTACTCTTTCCCTTCCAGATTCCCTGCCTTCTTATTCTTGTCCAATTCTTTGTGACCCCATTTGGGGTTTTCGTGACAGATACTGAGGTGGTTTGCCATTTCCTTCTCCAGCTCATTTTACAGATGAGGAAACAGGCAAACAGGGTTAAATGACTTGCCCAGGGTCACCTAGTTAGTAAGTGTCTGAGGCTAGATTTGAACTCAGAAACATGAGTCTTCCTGACTCCATACCCAGCAACCTATCCACTGCACCACCTAGTTGCTCCCATCCTGAGTGAGTAGTAACTCTAGGTCCTCTGGAGCTTAGAGTTTAATGTATATTTAACCAAGTCAACAGGCACTTATTAAGCATGCACTATGTGCCAGGCACTGGGGTTACAAATACAAGCAAAAAGCAAGACAGTCAGTAGCTGATATTTTCATGAGGAAAGACAACAAATAAAAGGGAGTCGAAGAGCAGAGGTTGAGGAGGTCAGAGAGTCAGGAGCAGAGACAAGAGGTGAATGCAGCCAGGCTGCCCTAGGTTCTTTCTCAAAATGGAGATTCTGGAAAAAAACCTGATCAATGGGAGAGAGGGGTGAAGATGTGGAAAAGTGTTCTAGGCTGGGAAGGCAACAGGGACTAAGGACATTTCCAGGGTGAAAAGGCAGATGAGGAATGGCAGTGAAGTCCACAGAGGCAGAGGCAGAGCCTGGAGAGGATGGCAGTGCTGCCAGTCACCACGTAGAAGGCATCACACTCAGTCAGCTAGTTTACCTTTGTTCCACTGGGTAAAAGGGCTAAGAAAGTTTTATTATGCGCTCAGTGATTACCAGAGGGTCTTTAATTCTCCATCTTTGAGGTCAGCTTCTCTCTATAGGGTTCTGGCAACTTGTTGTTGCTGTGTATTTCTGTGTTGATGCAATTCCAAATTAGCTTTGCCTCCTCCCTCCATTCCCCTTCCCCACCCTATGAGACCTCACTTCCTTTCTTAGACTTGCTGTATTTCAGTGAGAGCTAGTCAGGTAATCTTGGCAAATTGGCATTAATTCTCCATAGGAGGAGCCACACAAGCCTGGAGAGTGTATGCAGCATTTGTTCTGAGTTTAGGACTGATTAATAAATAAACAACACGTAATAACAATATGTGATATAATCATATGTATTGAATGTGTTTCTCCATGGCTCTTCTAGGAGCTAGAATCTTCAGAACTAGGATTGATCTGGATCCAGGAATTCTAGGAATTTTACATTTTGGGTTTGTTTACGTCTCAAAGTCCCTCCCCTTAGAATGGGTGAAGTAGTGTTCAATTGGGTAGCTCAGTGGATAGAGGGCGGGCCCTGGAGACAGGAGGATCTGAGTTTAAATGTGGCTTCAGACACTTACTAGATGTGTGACCTTGGGCAAGTCACTAAACCCTGTTTGCCTCTGTTCTTCATCTGTTAAATGAGCTGGAAAAGGAAATGGCAAACTACTACATTATCTTTGCCAAGTGAACTCCAAGTATGATCACAGAAGTTCGGACATGACTGAGATGACTCAACAACAAAAAATGCTCAATCGATGCTTGATTCACTAGATGAAGAAGGAGAAATTCTGGAGGAAGTCTGATGTTGGGATGCATGGCACAATCTGGGGTGTGGAATTCCTATGGACTTTGGGTCAACTTGAATGCATAAGGGTTTGCTGGCTCTCCAGTCTCTGTCATCTGGTTATTGGCTATGACCTCTCACTTTTACTCCCCTCTGACTTCAGCTAGCCCATCATGGGTTAGGCTCAGTGGTCTCATTGACCACCCCCAGTCAGGAAATAGCATGACATTTGCTCTTACCCTGATCGTCAGCATGGTGCTTTTTGGCTGTATGTGTAAATATCTCAACTTCCTGTCCCCCCACCCCCACCCCCAACCTCCACCGCCCTGCACCATACCATCTCCCCCCATCCCAAATCTATGCTATTCCTATTAGTATGATGAGGCAGGGGTAGGCACTGTGAGAGAGGTGATCCCTATGAGTGGCTTAGATCAAATTAGATTTTCCCAGGTTGCTATGGTCTAATCAAAAAGATCACGAACTTGTGGAAGTCACCTAACCTTGCTAAGGCCTTGATTCCTCATTTGTAAAATTAAGAGTAGAAACCTGATGATCTTTGATATACTTGTGGTGCTAAATCCTATAATCTTATATTTTGCCTCCGATAGCGCATACTGTGCTTTACTTCTTTTTGATGTTGTTCAATCGTTACAGACCTGCCTTCGTGACCCTATTTGGGGTTTTCTTGGCAGAGATATTGGAGTGGTTTGCCATTTCCTTCTCCAGCTCATTTTCCAGATGAGGAAACTGAGGCAAATAGGGTTAAGTGACTTGCCCAGGGTCACAAAGCTAGTAAGTGTCAAGTGTCTGAGGCCAGATTTGAACTCAGGTCCTCCTGAATCTAGGGCTGGTGCTTTATCTACTGTGTCACCTAGCTGCTCCCAAGGAGTTTTTTATTCTAATAGGGGAAGACAACATAGAAAAGGCATGTAGAAAGTGGGGGGGAAGGCTGCTGTTGAGGAAGTGGAGAGGAAAATGCAGAGGAATCCAATTGGGAAAATGCAGGAGTCCAATTGGGAGTGAAGTGAGCCATGCTTCAGTTCCTCATGAAACAGTGCTTTGGCCTGAGACTCACTAATCATCAGAGTTGGCTTTATGGTGTTGGAGTCATCTCCAGGGTAGGAAAGCTGCTGTTGAGGAGGTAGAAGTCTGGAGAAGACCTGCCCAGGGTAACACAGTCAGTATGTATCAGAGGTCAGTCTCAAACCTAGGTCTTCCTGAGTGCTTCTCGAATTTCCATGTAAACTTTAAAAATGGCCATTATTGTTATTCTTTGGTGCAGACTCTATGTAGCTATGGATTCTGTGAGTTTCAGAAGCTTGTCCAAGACCACAGTACTTGATGCCATCAGCTGACAAACTTTTATCTGGAAAATTTGGAAGGAGAGACAATGGGGAGACATATATGCACTCTATAATTACAAGGATGAAAGGTTAGAATTGGGAGGATCCTCCCCCTCAATGGATTTTGACTCTGTGGACAAGCTTGCTGGTAAAGGTAACTGTGGGAAAAAGTCTCAAGTAGTGGGCTACCCCTTCAAGGCCCAGTTGAACTGCATCTGATACAGAAAACCTTTTCTCATCATCCCGACTCAAATTTTTCCTCAGACACTAACTGTGTGACCTGTGACACGAAAGAATTCAGAACTTTAGTATTTTCATTTATAAAAATGGTGATGTCCTAGGGTTGTTGTAAGGAACAAATGAGATAACGAGAATATGTAAAGTGCCTTGCAAACCTGAAAGCGTTACAGGAATGCTCGCTATTATTTTTATTATTGTTCTATTATTCTTTGCGCTCCTAGTAATAATAATAATAATAATAGCCAACAATTATAAAGCACTGATTACGGACCAGGCACTGTGTTAATGCTTTGCAATTGTTATTTGATCCTCATAACAACCCTGTGATGTAGCTGTTATTATTATCCCCATTTTACAGATGAGGAAACTAAGGCAAAGAAAGATGAAGTGATTCATCTGGTGTCACGCAGCTAGATGGTGTCTGAGGCCATATTTGAACTCAGATCTCCCTGACTTGGGCTCCATGTTCTACCTGCCAATGCCACCTAGCTGCTCCAACAGCATTCATTGTCTGTACTTGCATATAATACTTTATATTTTGCCTTTCGTTATTGGTATGGATGATTTCGCTCCTTAACTAAACTATAAACTCCTTGAAGTCAGGAAAACTTCCCAATTCATACCTGAAGTCACTGCACAATGTGGTTGGAGAATTGGTTCGTTCTGTGAGTTAGACTTAAGTTCTTAGCTGTGCCACTAGTTAGCTGTGTCACAGTGTCACATATGACATGGGACAAACCACTATGGCTCCACCACCAAATCCCCCCCGGGCCTTGGTTTCCTTGTCTCTAAGACAGGGAGACAAGAGTAGACACCTTGCACTTCTATTATCATCACATAATGAGGGGCACCAAAAAAACCCACTTGTTAAATGAATGGACAAAAATCTAGGTGGTATTCTGGTCTGTATATGCTTCAGGCTCAAAGGAATGGAGCAGAGTTGGTGACTGAGTCCAAGTTGGATTGTGCCCCAGTAAGGAGAGGGCTGTTTTCACCAGCTGTGCAAACTCATTTCTGGAACCAGGCCTGCTTATGTCTAAGCACTTTTTTTTTTCTGAGCCTGAGAACTACGTAAGCAGGACTGCTTCCTCTTCTCAAACTTGCCTGAGCCAGTGCAAAAGGCATCCAACTTCCTGACCAGTCAGGGTTTGGGAATGTAATTATTATTTACGCACAACCTGCTAACCATGGTCTTTCTACCATCTTACACGAAACCAATTAAAAAGATCTTTTAAAAGAATAATAAGAAGTGAAACCTAGTGAGTAACTGATCTTTTAGCCCCTTCCAAAGTCATGCCAAACCTCACTGGATTTGAAATTTTATATGTATGAGCATATTAAAAGCAGGGTTGGTACCAGGAGATTTGGCACCCTGGGAAATCAAAAGGCATTGAGGGGAGTTGGGGGGGTTGAGGTGGGAAAAGAGAATGACACTGTTTGCACTTCTGTCTGAATTGCCTTTTCACCACTCCTTCCTTCTCCATCTGAAAATATTGTCCTGGGTAACCTATTATATACATTGAGAGGGTTGGCTCTGCTTAAAATGAAACTTTCTGGATTTGAGAGACCAGAATTGGAGGGCAAAGGGCATTTGGACTGGCCTTATGCAATGGGTGGTGTAAGGTGAGGGACTCCACTTGAAATCTCCTCTTCTTAAAAATAGAAAGGGTGATGGAGTAGAACGGTCAGTAGGCTGAGGGGTATGGAGACCTGGTTTCTAGTCTGGACTCTGTCAGTTATTTTTTTTTTTGTGGGGCAGTGGGGGTTAAGTGACTTGCCCAGGGTCACACAGCTAGTAAGTGTCAAGTGTCTGAGGCCGGATTTGAACTCAGGTACTCCTGAATCCAGGGCCGGTGCTTTATCCACTGCGCCACCTAGCCGCCCCCTGTCACTTAGTTATTATGAAACCTTGGACCTCAGTTCCCTCATCTGTAAAATAATAGTAGACTTAAATAGATACATCTGTTTGCCTATACACAGAGTTAATAAGCACTGAAGAGAGGGATTATCAAAGTCCATTCCATCAGTGAAATACTTATATATTCATTGAGTATGACCATTGCCTTAAATCTCAGCATTGGTTTCATTCCTTTGGGTTACAGCCTTGTATTTCTGAGATACTAGTTCAAAATCAAAGAGCCAGGATAGATTGTACCAAACAAGTCATTATCAGCCATCAGCACCTTGTATGAATTAGTTTCTCATAACAGGTAATGGGATGGAAGAAGGGATGGACAGTTGAGGCTGAGGCTGAAGGTGAGGTATGATAAAGAGTTGAATAAGAACCAAAGAATGGGCCATTGAATGTGGTAGCCAGGCCTTTTTGGTATAGTGATAAGAGTACAAGTTCTAGAATATAATAAAAACCCCCAAAGCCCTGAGTTTAAATCCTGGCTATGAGATTTACTATCTGGGTAACCTTGGGCAAATCAATTTAATCTGAGCCTACCATTAGACTAAGCAGACCTGATTTTACTTGTTCCTTAACAATAATAAGGTCTGTAAAGCACTATACATAGCATATCTTATTTAGTCCTCACAACAATCTGAGGTAGGCAATACAAGTCTCATCCCCACTGCACAGATGAGGAACCGAGGCTCAGAGGGGGTTCACACAGCTCATTAAGTACCAGAGAGGGAGATTTAAATCTAAGTTGCTTCTGAGTCCACCTTCTAGCTTTCCTTCTCACTGGGTGGTTGTGGGGGGAAAGTGCTACAAAGAACAATATAGATGTAAGCTATTATATTAGTTTAAGCTCTCTTTAACTTGTAACGATTGGAATAACACCACCTGCTGGATACTAACTGTAGAAGAGTTCTGCCCATGAAGCGAAGGTCTTTGAGGGCAAGACCAGGAGTCTTTTCTTTGGCGTCACTTCCTGACGCGGGCTAGTGGGAGGAGGAAGGAAGAGACTGGCGCTCAGTCTCACTCTCTTTCCTTTGGACTCTGGTGGAGAGCGGAGCTAGAAATGTGCTCTCCCTTTAATAGATAGGAATCTAGGCCTTTCTCTCTCTCTTTACCAAATTCTTGTTTTCCTTAATAAACGCTTAAAGGTCTAACTCTTGCTAAAGCTTATAATTTATTGGCGACCACTCATTAGATATTTTAGACAGACTAGCTAGAATTTTAGCCCTTAACAGATGGCTGACCACGAAGAGGAAAGCTAACCCTCAGTCTTCTTCTGATCTTCTAGTTGGGTAAGAAATTTCCCCTCCCTCTCCCTTTAACTGCTAAGTACTTGGTGTACTGGCTGTGTTTTCCTTTAAATTTTTTCGAATGGACCTTTTAAACTCCCTAATTATCCTATTTTTGATTTTAGTCTGTTTAACCAGACAAATGGGAGATAAGATCATGTTAATGCTTTGTTTTTGTGGATTTTCTATTTTTCTTTTTATTTTTGTTAAAAGAGCCAGCAACTTACTCACACAAGGAAATATCTCTCCCTCTCCCAACCATGCTTTTTCAGAGAAACCTGAAGAGATTCCCGCAGCTTTTCCCAGTTCTAACAGTAATTGTTGCTTTAATTTTGCATGCCTGGAGGCAATGACCCACCCTCTAGAAGCTTTTAATCCCCTAGCACCTGGAGGCAAAGTGGGGGAAGAGGAATCCAGGCCTGAGTTCAAAATCAAGTCTGATTCAAATTGCTCTGGTCCCTCCCCTCCTCTCCAGACCCCACCCTCTACTCCTCCTATGGCCAAGCCCATTGCTTCCCCTGCCTGGGAAGTCCAGAGATCTGATGCGCATGCTCAACTTTCTCTACCTACATTTGCAGCTTCAGGCTCAGCCCTTCCCCAGCCTGGTTGTGCTTCTGAGACAACCTTAGAAAACCCTTTAAACTCCAGATATGCTCAATTTGTTCATAATTTTGCTAACCTGCTTTTGTCTTTAATTAGTAATCTTATAAAGCATTTGTATGGTGAAAAGCCCGACAGACAATATAGAGGGGTTAAAGAAGAAAAACTTAAGCCGAATAAGAATGACAATCATCAACATAGTTCAAGACTCCGCTTCTTTTGCCATGGAAGGGTATATATTTTACAGAAATGTAGAAGTAAGCAGCAAGGTATTGATATGAGTATTGGGGATTTTAGATATCGGAATCAAAAATGTTCTGAATTCACTCAGAGTAATAGTATCAGTTCAGAGGTTACATAGGATTTCTATGCTATTACATATACATTTTGAAATTAATGGTATGGGTTTATTTTCATAGAGAGTTTCATGCTTTTGAGATTGTGTTTTATACTTAAGCTTTTACAATAGTCATGTGATCAAGTTTATATTTTATAATATTCTTATTAAGTTCACATTCATTTAGACTTCCTTAGTTTGAATTTCATTGTCTTTTATTGTTCCATGTGTATTTTCTTCTATTCGTTTATCTATCTAATTTTGAAAAATTGCAAGATGGTTTTGATTTCATAATACAATGTTAATTCTAGGAGTATTGTGCTCCCATAATCTGAGTTGTTTGTTTTTGTTATTTTTTTTCCTCAACTGATTATTTGATCAAACTCTTTAAAGCATTTCCCTGGCAAATTGGTTGCCATGGCAAGTGTAAATTGATTCTAGAAGTATTATTTTTGATAAGCATATTCCAAAAACAAAAAAAAAGAGGGGAACATTTGTAAAAGTTTTCTTTGAGATTGTGTTGTGATTTAACTTATATTTAAATGTTATGATTTTTCAAAAAAGAAATTGTATACTAAGTAAAAAAAAAAAGGTATTATTTGAAATTGTTGCATAATTATATATTGTGTTCTGAGTCAAGATGTATTCACATTTTTTGCAATCATTTATTATTCTCAATTTTTAAATCCATATGAGACTTGGATTATGGGAATTTATCATTTAAGACATTAATTGCCTTTATTCTGAGTTATCAGATGCCAGTTGGCCAAGATGCCATCCAATCACAAGAGGAATACATGCAAGAGCAGACACTGAACTGTCACATGAGGGGAGACATGCATGAAGTCAAGGTATGGCCGAGGGAACGGCTTTTGACTAATGTTGAGGTTGGATTCTCTTGGTTTAATATTTTATTTTATTTTTCCCCACAATATTGTACAGATGGCTGGAAGTATTGATCCCACCCATCTCACTTCTACACCTGGCTTCTATGCTCCCTCCTATATGCCTGATGCCATGGACATCTCAATTCCATGCATCCGATTAAGTCTGACTCAGTTTCCTCCAATATGTTCGGTGGCATGGACATATATTCCATCCACCTATTTTAAGCCTGGCATACTGCATGGACAGTACATATTGCTCAAGTGTGGGAATGCTCATATCCCATCATTTCTCTGTTCTTTTATGGTAACCCCCATAATTATCTCAGGTGTCATGATAAATAACAGTGTTGAATTTGGCCTTGACACCTGTTACCAATTATATTAGATTTTCTAATTTCTCATAATGGCATGAGGATAATTAGGCAGATGATGCAAAAAGTGATGAAACAAAGATAAAAATTATTTTTATTAATTAATATTGCAGCAATTGTCTTCTCAATTACCCTCCATAAGGGGGGACTATAGTAATATTATAATTTTAAAGAATGTTTCAATTTTTGTTTTATTATATGTTTCATGTGTAACAACCAAGATTCTGAATTCCCTTATATATGTTTCTGAGAACTTTCATTGTTTGATTTGATTACTGACAAAGCTATTTTAAAGTTGTGTTAAGCTCAATTTTGTAGGAAATTTCCTGGCTGATTACCAGCATCCACACATCAACCCCTGAAAAGACTTCCATTCCACGACTACACCTAGAGGACATCTGAGAAAAGATTTTCAGAGACTTTAAATGAACAGTTTTGATTTGTTGTTTTTGTTGTTTTTTTCTCTTTCTGTTATAATATACACCATCTGTAACATGTATTCTCTGCAGAGGCCCTCCCTTTGCAAGACTAATGTCAAAGCGTCGGTTCATGAGGACAAAAAAAATCGCCCCTCTGGACAAAACTTTCCTCTCTTCCTTTTCTATATTGTTGTTCACATATTATTAGTTAGCAATAGTTATTATATTCTTTTTACTGTTCCGTCAAGGAAACATTTTGTTTCTTGAGGAACAACAGGGGGGACTGTAACGATTGGAATAACGCCACCTGCTGGATACTAACTGTAGAAGAGTTCTGCCCATGAAGCGAAGGTCTTTGAGGGCAAGACCAGGAGTCTTTTCTTTGGCGTCACTTCCTGACGCGGGCTAGTGGGAGGAGGAAGGAAGAGACTGGCGCTCAGTCTCACTCTCTTTCCTTTGGACTCTGGTGGAGAGCGGAGCTAGAAATGTGCTCTCCCTTTAATAGATAGGAATCTAGGCCTTTCTCTCTCTCTTTACCAAATTCTTGTTTTCCTTAATAAACTCTTAAAGGTCTAACTCTTGCTAAAGCTTATAATTTATTGGCGACCACTCATTAGATATTTTAGACAGACTAGCTAGAATTTTAGCCCTTAACAAACTACTAGTGAAATCTGGTCCTCCGAGAGTGACCCTTGTTTGGACTTGCCAATATCTTTCCAAAGTCATTAAGTCTACAATCTTCTATTCTGCCCACAAAAAGGGGATTGGACCCACCCACATTTACCTGGGGCACACCCTGCTCCCCTCTTCCTAGGAATGTGCTTCCCTTTTCACTAGTCTAAGCATCAGAGTTCCTTTCAAAATACAATTTCCTACGAAAATTTTACTCAGAAAGGATCAGAAAGTACATTTCTTTTAGGGTCACTGCATGGAATTCATTTCTTCTATTGCCTGGTTTCAATTAGATCTCTCCTGATTTCTTTTAAAGCGTGGGCATGGCTGGTCCAAGAGTCAGAAATGACAATGAAGTGGTTTCTTTTGAAGTTTTAATGTGTCAGTGATAAATGTGTTACCTCTCCAATGGGAAATGAAACTCTGGGTGATTTCAGATGGCCTGAAATGAAGGCTGTCTGGATTTTCTGATCTTCACTTTCAGTATTGTGCTGTCTAATACTTCTTTCTGTTGCTCTTTTTCTTTTAGAGGATCTTAGAATGTTAGAACTGCAGGGTTTTTCTTCAATTCTAATCTATTCATTTTATACCTGAGAAAACTTAGGCTCAGAGATGGTAAGTGATTTGCTCAAGTAACACAGCAAGTTAGTTGCAGATCAAGACTGGAATTTGGGTCTTCAGCGTACCATTCCAAGATTTTTCTACTCTCTCCTTTATCATTATCCTTCTCACACATAAAATGCATCAGTCTCTTTTTTTCAAAATAGAATTTTATTCAATCAATTGACAAACATGTTATGTACTAGGAACTATCCTAGGCATTTTGGGTATTAAAAAAGTCCTTGTTGTTAATGAACTTACTTTCTATTGGGGAAAATATCATATAAACACATAAATAAATGGAAAATACATTTTCTCATGTATTTGGCAGACACATTTCTGTCATCAGCCCCTTGTCACATCATCACAGTAACAAGCATCCTCACCATCTCCATATCATATATGTGTGGGGTGTTCAGGAGGACTAGCGCCTCTGTTGTGAGGGCTTGCTGAGCCCTTTTCAGAGCTGCCGGTCCACCTTTCATGTCCACTTGTCTCCTAATTCTCACCTGTGGTTCTAAGAAGCTGTAGAATGCATGGCAGCCATACTCCAGTAAACCATCTTGGTATATGGGCTAAACCAAGTGAAGGATAACCCCCAGGTCTCAAACCTGTTGGTGAATTAGGGGGATGTCTATTTAAAGCATGTGAAATTTTTCTCCAGTGGAATGGGCAGATGAAAATATTAGACAGCTGAAGTAGGAAGTGTGGAATGCTTGGAGCTTGGTCAGACATAGAAGGAAATGCCACTTCATCCTGGGCCATCACTGGTTGTTCTGCCACTGGATGTCAATGACTCAGGAAGTCAGAGTAAGGCTTATGCAACTCTGCTTCACTTAAATCCAATTCACACACAAATCAATACCTCACCTTACAATGTCATTGGTCCTTTTTGAAAATGAAGGACAAACAACAACAATTGTAATAAAAATAATGTCTCCCACAATTATCCTTATTATAACCGTCACAACCTCATCATCATCACCAAAACAGTCATCATTTTCCTTTCCAGCTATAAAACCATGCTCTTATGATCATTATGACCATTGCCCTTACTGTCCTCATTATCCCCTTCACTATCATCTCCATCACCACCATCACTATTACTGTTACCTTCAACATCACTAATTTATTCTGGTACAGATTGCAGTCAGCAGGATACCACAAAAGAAAGAGCTGGAGTGACTAAGGAAGTTAGAAATAATGCCCACAAGGCTGCCAGGATTATATACTTTATGCTTTTTAAAAATGATATTAGTTATGACTGGTAAATCCATGGTTTCTTTTTTTTTTTGTATTTTTTGTATTATTGTATTTCTAAAGTGTAGCTGGGTATCTGGTTTATTCTGGACTATAAAGGAATTAGATGGAGGAAAGGAAAAGGAAGTCAGGATTACTAAGGTCGTGGCATAACTCAGGCCTAGGACTAAAGGTTGGGAGCTATGGTGACCAAGGTGATCTCTGGTTGGGAAATGGGAAAATTAAACAACGACAACGATGACGACAACAATAGCAGCAGCAGTTAGTATTTTTATAATGCTTTAAGGTTGGTCAAGGGATTTATATATATAATCTGATTCTCACAACAATCCCATGAGGTAGGTGCTTTTATAATTTTCATTTTATAGATGAGGAAATGAAAGATGAGCTAGGTTAAGTGACTTATCCTGGTCATATAGCTGAGTATCTAAGGTGGGATTTGAATTCAGGTCTTCCTGACTCTAAGTCCAGCACTTTATCCACTGAAACAAACAAACAATCAGGCAATCAAAACTTTCAAATCCCCTTGGTCTTTTGGTTGAAAGTTAAAAATATGACTGAGAAGAGGGTTGGTTACTTAATCTAAAGTTTGGGGGAATTTCTATGATTCTTATCTATACTTCTTACAGTTATACTATAGTTGCTGCCACTTATCACAAAAAAACAAAAACAAAACAAAACCTTTGAGTTAGGCTGTGTAAGGGACTAAAATTCTATCTATGATGTCTAAAATCTAATGAGTGGTTGGCTTAAATTAGAAGCTTTAGCAAGAGTTGAGACTTTTAAGTATTTATTAAAGTGCATAAGAAGTTGGTGAGGAAGAGAGAGGTAAAAATCTAATTCTAAGAGACCCCAGCATCTGACCCGCCAAACCGAGGTCAGGAACCCCAAAGACCAGTGCTTCCTCGGCTACTCCCAGAACCTATTGTGAAACAGGAAAAAAGGCCATCCACACACATACTGTAAAGAATTAATTGTTATTTGAGGTTTTCCACAATACACACACACACACACACACACACACACACACACACACAGCTCCAAGCTAATTGGCTGGTAATTTTGATTGACAGGACCCATGAGCAAACATCACTTCCTGATGCCGAACTGACCTTCCAAACCCCAGAAAAGGTCACTTCCAGATGCCAAAGTTACATGGTTTCTTTTCAGGCCAGAGCTCACAATCTCCCTCCCAGCAGGGGGTGTCATTCCAATTCTCACAGCTGGAAATATTGGATTTGGGGCTGGGGAACTTTATTCTGACCCAAACTTAGCAAATAACTAGTGTGATCTTGGGAAAGTCACCTTTCTCTGTTTTCAATTTTGAATCTTCGAAATGAAGAGTAATTTCCCAGTTTACAAATGATCTGAACATATCAACACAGTTCTGGGAAAAAGTCAAGCTATCTATAGTCATAGGAAATAGTGCTTCAAAATCAGCACTAATTAGAGAAATGCAAATTAAAGTAATTCAGAGATTCTATCTCATACCCATCAGATTGGCAAAGATGACAAAAAAATAAAAAAATTAATGTTTTTTGTTTTGTTTTGTTTTGTTTTGTGGGGCAATGGGGGTTAAGTGACTTGCTCAGGGTCACACAGCTTGTAAGTGTCAAGTGTCTGAGGCCGGATTTGAACTCAGGTACTACTGAATCCAGGGCTGGTGCTTTATCCACTGTGCCACCTAGCTGTCCCCGAAAAGTAATAAATGTTAAAAGGACATGGGAAGCCAGGCACATTGGTGGACTCTTCCTGGACCTGTGAATGGGTATAACTATTCTGGAATGCAATTTGGAGTAATATACAAAACATGACTAAACAGTGCATACCCATTGAGGACTAAACCCATATGAGATCAAATAAATAGGCAAAAGTCCTATATGTACAAAAATATTTTTAGCAGGTCTTTTTGGGGGTAGCAAAATACAAACAAACAAACAAACTGGAAACTAAATGGATGACAACCATTTGAGGAATGACTGAATAAGCTGTGGTATGTGAATATTTTGCAATATTATTGTGCTATAAAAATAAGGAAAGAGATGATTTAAAAAAAGACATGAAAAGGCTTATGTAAATTGATACAAAGTGAAGAAAGCAGAACCAGAAAAACAATTTATATTACTGTGGTGTTTAAAATCTAAATGTGTGGTTGCCTTAAATTAGAAGCTTTAGTATCAGTCTTTGGGCATTAAGCATTTATTAAAGCATACCAGATATTCACATGGAGTTCAGAAAGTTAAGAAAAGGCCTAATCAGCCTAGTTCCAGCCTGGTTTGGTTCTTCCTCAAGTCCTCTGCCAGGAGCCTGCTTCAATCATGAACTCCCCAGCAAACTGAGTGTGGAAGCTTTTTATAGGTCTGGAGCAGAGGTGGTCCTTACACACTGCTTCAAGCTGATTGGTAGGCATCATCCAAATCCATTGGTTCACTGGACTTGAAGGTGGTCTCCAGTTGAGTTCAAAGTCCTTAGCTTCTGAGAACAATAGCTCCTTAAGGGCTAGCCAGGTGTGCTTACAATCTAGTTAACTTGAAGTAGGCTAATCAGCAGTCAATCACTCTCACTTAATTCAATCAGTTTAAATTAATCTCCAGGTGGGCTTTTGAGTACCTGCTAAATCCCATTATTTTATCACATTACAAAACCATTATAAAAACAGACAATTTTGAAGATGTAAATTGATAAAGAAAGAAATAATAATGAAGGGAACAATTGATACAATTACAACACTAAAAGTTTGAAAGCTATAAAAACTATGATCAACTAGGTGGTACAGTGGGTACAGTGCTGGGCCTAAAATCAAGAAGACTTATCTTTCTGAGTTCAAATCTGGCCTCAGACACTTACTAGCTGTGTAGCATTGGGCAAGACACAACTCTGTTTGCCTCAGTTTCCTAATCTGGAAAATGAGCTGGAGAAGGAAATGGAAAACCACTCCATTATCTTTGCCAAGAAAACCCCAAAAGGGGTCATGAAGAGTTGGTTATGACTGAAAATGATTGAACAAAGAACTATGATCAATAAAAGGACCATCTATGATTCTAAAACATTGATGATGAAACATAGAGGTGGTAGATTCAGGGCATAGAATGAAACAGATATATTTTTGTATACATCCAGTGAGGGAATATGTTTTACTTAATTGTTCATATTAGTTAAAAGGAATTTGCTTTTCTTTTCTTTATGCCCCCCTCCACAATGGGGTGAGGATTAGGAAGGAGAAAAAATAGATTTTTGTTCATTAAAAAAATTAAAAATTGAGGTTGAGAGTTGCTATGGATATGGAATATTGAATATACTTTAAGATGAGGTCACTGTATTGTCAGTTTTGCATTGTTGTTTAACTTTGTTCTAAGAAACTTTTCAGGGGTAACATTTAAATGCTTATAATGTTACAAACATATAAATGAAACTTAGTAAATATTATGGATATAAATAAAATACAATCATACATCTTATGATCCTATATTGTGATACTCTACTCATTTTCCCAGAACTAGACTAGAACTATATCTCCAGAAATGGGTTTAGAGGTAACCATGAGGAAAAGTGCGGGCCTCTTTCATAGTAATGACTTGAGCCCCAATCTAGTGTTTCCTCCACTTTTGATTTCTAATGATTAGTGCCCCAGGTCTATTTAACCAAATACCCTCAATTAGCTTTTACAAAAAAGATATTTTCTTTGAAGATATAGTATGAGCAGGAGTACATTTTTCCCCAATACCCAGGGATATACTTTGGCCTGAGACACCTTAGATCTTAGGGATAATTAATTCAGACAGAAGGTAATTTCTTCATAGAAAGTTCACTTCAAAATGTGTCATAGCCAGAGGATGGATAAAACCTGATCACTACCCCTGCTGCTGGGCAGATTGTTTAGAACTTCACTCCTTCTCACCTAGGGAAAGGGGCAAAGAGTACAGGAATGGTCCTTTCCGGTACACTTCTCAGTGTCTCAGATATCATTCCCAATATCGAATATTAATTAGCTCAGCAACACTGCCATTACCATTAGCAGTATTAATAAAACAATTAACATTCATTGAGTACTTTTAAGTCTATAAAGAACTTTATAATAATTTATAAGACAGGAAGAGCAAATATTAATATCATTTTATAGATTGAATGCATGAAGTTCAGAGAAAAATAGATATATCTGAAGTAAAAACCAGCCTGTGACACTTATTTAGTTGTGTGATTTTGGACAAGTCATTTATCTATCTATCTATCTATCTATTCATTCATTCATTTGTTTGTTAGTGAGGCAATTAAGGTTAAGTGACTTGCCTAGGGTCACACAGCTAGGAAGTGTCTGAGGCCGGATTTGAACTCAGGTCCTCCTGAATCCAGGGCTGGTGCTCTATCCACTGTGCCACCTAGCTGCCCCAGGACAAGTCATTTAACTTTTGTTTACCTCAGTTTCCTTGAATGTAAAATGAAGATAAAAATAACACCTCTATCCCTATGCCGATGATGTTGACAATGATGACGACGATGATGATGGCAGCTAGCATTTATATAGTGTCTACTATGTGGCAAGTACTGTGCTAAGTGCTTTATAAATAATATCTCATGTGATCCTTATTGTTGTTAGTGCTTCATTCCTGAAGAGGATCATGACATCACTGAATTGGATTTTAGTGGCCGTTCAAGGTAACCACCTCACTCTCTCCTCCAGAGCCATCTGGGTCCAGTGGCAAGATATACATCAGGATGACTGGAGATGGCCCCAGATGTTTAAGGCAATTGGGGTTAAGTGAGTTTAAAATTGTGTTGTTTTTATTATGCATTACTTATGTTTTTCTTTTCTACTTTCCTTCCTCCTTCCTTTCCTTTCTCCTTCCCTCTCCTTTTCCTTCCTATCTCCCTCCCTCCCTCCCTCCCTCCCTCTCTTCCTTCCTTCCTTCCTTCCTTCCTTCCTTCCTTCCTTCCTTCCTTCCTTCCTTCCTTCCTTCCTTCCTTCCTTCCTTCCTTCCTTCCTTCCTTCCTTTCTTCCTTCCTTGCCTATGACTTAATCCATTTAGGGAACTACAAGCAAAGAAAGCAATTTTAGTATTACAGATTAGTATACAGATCAGTATAGATTGTCAACTATTCTTCCATTTTGAATCTGACTGCTGCCTAGGGCACTAAGTGGTTAAGTGATTTACCAAAGGTCACAAGGCCATTATCAGTAGTTATATTTCCTGACTGATCTCAATGCCAACATAGTCTTATGCTTTATCATGAGGGGAAGTTTCAAAGAGTCTCTCTGAAATCCAAGGCCTTTAGTCAGTCACTGAAGAAAAGAATGGAACAGTGTTTAGTACTGACAAGTCAAAACTGCTTACGCTGTGTGACTAAAAGAGTGTACCTCCAACCTTGCCCTTTATGAGGAAGAGAGAGAGAGAGAGAGAGAGAGAGAGAGAGAGAGAGAGAGAGAGAGAGAGAGAGAGAGAGAGAGAGAAGGGGGAAATGAAAGGCTTTTTTGGCAGAAGTTCAGATTTTCCTGTCAGGACATTTCTGACACACCCCTTGCAAGAGTTATTGCTCACCTGGGAGAAGGTGGGTTAGCTTAGCTCCAACTCTTGGTATACCCCTGGTAATGAGTGTGGGGGCCAATGTAAGACAAAGCTGGACTACACAACAGCCTTCCAGAGATCCTCTGGAAGAGATTCTCTTTTTGCTTCCAGTGACACTTCAGGGAAGCTGTTTGATGACTGACTTGAATTCACCTACTACAAATTTCTTTGTAACATCACCTGGCAGTTTCTAAATCTCCTTGGAACCTGGGAGCCTGGAATCCTTTGGACAAAACCTGGGTGAGATTGTCCTAATGATAGGCAGGCTCAGGAGTCTGTCAACAGGGGCACGAGAGGACAAAGCAAGTAAAGAGACTGAAGTCTGACAGGCATCTTCAGAAGAACAATGGCAAGTATCTTGGAGTTGGAGCAGTCCACTCCAAGCCACTTCTCAGGGAGTGCTCTTGGCCTCAGAGCAGGAGAGTGGCCATGCAAAACCTCCCCCTGCTTAGGGCAGAATCGCACAACACCAAACACAAACATAGATAGTTATTATTTGCCCCATATCAATAAATCCAGACTTATTTAAGGGACAATGAGTACGCATGTGTAAGAGACTTGATGTGGAGTCAGAAAGACCTGAGTCCTCTGACACATACTGGCTCGATGAAAATAGGCAGTCTCTCAATAACATGGCCACATCTTTTATTTTTTATTTTATTGTTTTTGCGGGGCAATGACAGTTAATTAACTTGCCCAGGGTCACACAACTAGGAAGTATCAAGTGTCTGAGGCTGGATTTGAACTTCAGAACCTCCTGAATCCAGGGCAAGTGCTTTATTCACTGTGCCACCTAGCTGCCCTACCATGGGCACATCTATATGATTAAATTACAGAGGAGTCACTGATGGGTGCAGGTGGAGAGAGTTCCCACATGTGATGAAATAATGGGATTTAACAGATACTCAAAGACCCACCTGGAGATTAATCTATACTGATTGAATCAAGTGAGAGTGATTGACTGCTAATTAAGCCCACTTCAAGTTAATTGGATTGTAATCACACCTGGCTATCCCTTAAGAAGGTATTGTTCTCAGAAACTAGACTATGAACTCAACTTGAGAACACCTTCAAAGACAATGGATTTGGATGACGCCAACCAATCACCTTGAAGCAGGGTGTAAGGACCGCCTCTGTTCTAGATCTATAAAAAAGCTTCCACAAACGGCTTGCAAAGGGGTTCCTGATTAAAGCAGGCTCGTGGAGGAGGACTTCAGGAAGAACCCAACCAGGCTGGAACTCTAGGCTAGACTGGAGCTGAAGCTTCTGATTTAAGGCGACCACAATTTAGATTTTAAACATCACACACACACAAGGAATTTCCAATAGAGATAGAATTAGATGCATAACAATAATTATGAATTTAAAAGAATCAATTAACTTGAATTATATATGTTGACCATTTTAAATAAGACTTTATTATAGCTAATTCTAAATGTAAGTGGGCACTAGTAACATCTTGTATATAATGGCATTTTATGGTTCATGAAGCACTTCATCCTTCAGCAAGAGAGGGAAGGAAAGTAATATTATTGTCCCCATTTTGCAGATGTGGAAAATGAAGCTCAAGGAAGTAAGTGACCTGCTTAAGGTCACAGGGTTAATCAAGTGCCAGAAACAAGATTCAAACCCAGGTGTCCTGATTCCAGCCCTCTCTCTCCTACCTTACCCTGCCTTGCTGACAAGGAACTTGATAAATAAACGATGATGATGTTTTGGCCTGCTGGATCTCTCTGAAACTGACCCCAGCTCTCCTAATCATTTAGAAATTTCTGATGCTTGTAAAGAACTGGCTTTACATATATATATATATATATATATATATATATATATATATATATATATATATATATATATATATATATATATACATACATACATACACACATATGTATACATATATATGCAAATATTAAAATTGCTTTGGAATAAAAATCCAAGGCCACAGCCTTCCAAGACTCAGTCAGTGGACCTGTGTTCACACTGATTCTGCCACTTTTCCTACCTGTGTGATGTTGGGTGAGTCATAGAACTTCTCAGGGCCTCAATTTCCTCCTCTGTCAAGTGAAGACTAGATAGTTGTCTTATTGGTTGCTTGCAGCTCTGCCTCTGAGAATCCCTAGTTTGCTTTAAAACTCCTCAAATGGGACTGGCTGCATAAGGTCCCTCCTGATCCCACAGGGTGCTGCTCTACAAATTCCCATGTATTTACTTTTTAAGTATTGATACCTGTCTTTATTGTCTCCTTTGTGAGCTTTTTTCCTTCCTTCCTTGCTTACTCTTTCCTTCCTTCCTTCCCCCTCCCCCTCTCTCCCTCCCTCCCCCCCTCCCTTTTCCCCTCCCTCCCTCCTTTCCCCCTTCCTCCTTCCCTTCTTCCTTCCTTTCTTCTTCCCTTCCTTCTTCCTTTTTCTTCCTTCCTCCTTCCTTCCTTCCTCCTTCTTTCTTTCCTGCCTTCCTTCTTTCTTCTTTTCTTCCTTCCTTCCTTCCTTCTCTCTCTCTCTCTCTCTCTCTCTCTCTCTCTCTCTCTTTCTCCTCAGAGACTAGCACAGTATACACACACACAGTAGGTACTTCATAATTAACTGATGATCTATGATTCAGGAAAAACTCTAGCAACTGAGCTGGGGGATAGAGGAGTGATGGTTTTGAAAAAGGGACACTTAAGGATGAACCCACCAACCAGACGGAAGAGTGTATGTGTGTGTTTGTTTTTGTGTTTGTGTATGTGTGTGTGTTTATTGGTAAGGATTTGATTATAGGTTGGTCTCTCAGGGATAGATGCCTTCCTCTTGCAAAATCATCAGTATGTCTAAAAACTTAGCAATAAAGCAAGTAGGATGTTCAAAATCCATCGTTTGTCTCAGAACTAAAGGAAGCTCACATTCATGAAGGCTT
Organism: Dromiciops gliroides; assembly: GCF_019393635.1. Lineage (NCBI taxonomy): Eukaryota > Metazoa > Chordata > Mammalia > Microbiotheria > Microbiotheriidae > Dromiciops > Dromiciops gliroides. Next base: position 105,101,206 of record NC_057861.1, read on the forward strand.
CTTCTCTTGAAGGAGTTCAGAATCTCTAAACTAGTCAGGGGATGTCTTTCTACATTTCCTTTAAGAAACCACGTGACTAAGAAAAGTCAATTGGAATTTGCAAGTTTCCCCCGGTAACTGGCACAGGCTGGAGGCTCACAGGCAGCATCTGGCAACTTTCTGGGATGTGGTGTGGAACACTGGATGAATCAGCTGCTCGGTACCCCAGGCTCCTTGTGCTCTGGCACTTATCCTGCATTCCCTACAGACCTAGGTCCATGCAAGACAAAGAGTCTTTAGTTGAAATTCAATGACAGGTTCACTTCGAACTTAAACATTTTCACTTCAAGAATTGCAAAGGATGATACAGTATTTTAGGAATCTAGGAACTCCTTCTAGTTTCTCTTTCTAGACTCTGTTCTTATCTCATTGCTATCACTAACCCTCCCTTGTGAGCTTGGGGAAATCTGGAACAGGTTGCTCTGACCTCAACATCTAAGACTATATATTGTTTTTGGGGGGGGGGGCATTCAGAAAGTTCATTGTGGTGGGAAGCTGACAGCAGCTTTAGAAATCAGCAATGGTAGGAAGTGAATGACCTGGGAGAGGTGACTCAGCTATTGGATCTATGGAATCCTTCTCTTTTTCATCACTTACTACTACTACTACTACTACTACTACTACTACTACTACTACTACTACTACTACTACTACTACTAATGCCACCACCACCACCAGCAGCAGCAACAACAACAATATCAACAACAACCACAACAATAATATACATAGATTTGCAAAGTGCTTTACATATGCTACCCCATTTGATCCTCACAAAAGTTTTGTGAGGTAGGTGCTATTAGTATCTACATTTTACAGATGAGAAAATAGACTGAAAGGGTTTTTTTTTTTTAAGTAAGGCAATTGGGGTTAAGTGACTTGCCCAGGGTCACACAGCTAGTAAGTGTTAAGTGTCTGAGGCTGGATTTGAACTCAGGTACTCCTGAATCCAGGGCTGGTGCTCTATCCACTGCGCCATCTAGTTGCCCCCAACTGAAAGGTTTTAATGATCTTCCCAGGTTTTAAAAGCCATTAAGTATCTGAGGCTGGATTTCAACTCAATTCTTTCTGACTAACCCAAGTCTAACGTCTATTCACTAGACCAAGATGCCTGAGTTGACCTTATGGGTCAGCTTGTCAAAATCGCTAATCTTAGAGGTGAAGAGCCTGTTTCAGAAAGGGGAAATGACTAATGAGACCAAGGCCACTCAAGTAGCAGTAAAGTAGGTGGTAGTCTTCTGGTTCCCATTCTGGACTTCTTGTTGTTGGGGTAGCTATGTGGCTCAGTGGACATAGGGGAGGGCCTGGAGTCAGGAAGACTCACTTTCCTGAGTTCAAATTTGGCCTCAGACACTTACTAGCTATGTGACCCTTGGCAAATCACTTAACCCTGGTGGCCTCATTTTCATCATCTGTAAAATAAGCTGCAGAGGGAAATGGCACTCTAGTATCTTTGCCAAGAAAACCCCTAATGGGGTCATGAGTTAGATGCTATTGAAAAATGACTCAGCAACAATAAAGATCTGTATACCAAAGGGTGGTCAACCCTATGACTTAGGAAGATTATTTTGGTATTTACATAGAAGGTGGATTAAAGAGTGAAGAGACTGGAAATGAGGATAGCAATTAGGAGACTATTGCAATGCTATATGTGAGAAGTGATGAGGATCTGAAATGGCTTGGTTATCTATCTTGTAAAGGGAATAAAAGCATGGATGAATGAGTGAAAAAATTGGTCAAGTACTTACTATGCAGAAGGTACAAATTTTTTTTAAAAGAACCATTTCTTGTTTTCAAAGAACTATTGTAACAGGGGCAGATAACACATTTATGGGAATGATATATAAGGAAGAAGAATGTTTTGTTCTGAGGAGGTGGAAATCTGAGATGAAGAGAGAAGGGTACATAGACTGTGGTAGGCAGATGGTGAGATGGCCTGGGTGGATTTTGGAAGGGATCTAAATCCGAAACATGGTTGGGAGATCTCTTTTCATGGCCACACAGAATAGACAAGTCAGAAGCCAACATCTGCTCAGGATGGGTCAATGAATTGGAAAGTGTGCTATGTAGCTGCAGAGATAACGAGCACTTTCTTGGTGGTACAGTTGTTTTACACAAGGATCTTGGCCCTGCCAGTGTACATATAAATATTATTAGAGTTGGAGCTAGACACGGCAGCAATTAAGATTGTGAGACATTATTCTCTTCTGTTTTCTCTGGCTCAGAAGTTGCCGAAAAATTCCCTTCTCCTGATTTGTCTTGGGTGAATGCTTATGTCTCTCTCTCTCTCTCTCTCTCTCTCTCTCTCTCTCTCTCTCTCTCTCTCTGTATGTGTGTATGTGTAGGGGGGGGGCATAATGTGTAGATGCGACTAGAGAAAAATCCCTTTAGCTATTTTGGGTTATTGATGATGGATTTGAGGGTATAGGCTTAAATATGTTGTAAGTTCTCCTTTGTTAGAGCTGGGGATGAAGAGGAGTGAGTAGGAGTGTCTTGGTGTGTGGTAGACAGCCAGTGCTGTGGGGGGTCTAGAATCAGGAAACATCTCTGGGGGTTGCTCTATTCATAGAAGGCTTCAAAGAGGCAGTGTGATATGATTTTGGCAAGTAGGACCTGGAGAGGAGCAAAAAGACTTTTCTTGGGGCCACATTTTAGTAAGATGATAAGAATCAGCAGAGCATCCAGAGGGGAACATAGAGGGGGACCTCAAGTTCATGACATATAAGGAAGAATTTGGGTTTGTCAGCCAGGTGAATAAAATATTTCATAGGGACATGATAGTTGTCATCAAGTATCTGAATTCCTGTGTCTTGAAAGAGGTCACAGGAAACAGAGCTAGGAGCAATGGAAGAGATTGTAAAGAGGCCGATTTTGATTTCTAGCAAAGAAAACTTCCTTACAGTGAGACCTTTCTAAAAGTAGAAAGCTATCTGCTAGGTGGTGCTGTGCCTGGAGTCAGTAGAACCTGAGTTCAAATTTGACCTCAAACACTTAGCTGTGTGATGTTGGGCAAGATACTTAACCCTGATTGCCTCTTTCCTCATCTGTAAAGTAAGCTGGTAAAGGAAATGGCAAACCACTCCAGTATTTTTGCTAAGAAAACCCCAAATGGGGTCATGAAGAGTCAGATATGACTGAAAAAGGCTGAACAACAAAAGTGGAAAGGGCTGCTTCAGGTACTAGTGGACTCTTCCTCAGTCTTTAAGCAAAAACAGGATGGCCACTTGTTGGGAGTATGGAGGAGGGGATCTTCCTGGGGGTACTTATTTTATGACTCCTGAGATACCTTCAATACGTGATACCCCAGCATTTTGTTTAAATTAGATTATCTGTTGAACATTCCCAGGACAAAGAGATAATTCAATAGTCCATCATCCTATCAGTAAGTGTTTATGGAGCATCTTCTATGTGTTGGTCTCTGTGAGAAGATATAAAAGAAGCATGAAATATAGTCCCTTCTTTCAAAGGACTCAAGATTTAAGTGAGGATGAAAGATTTTAAAGGATTTCTTTATTTTTAATGAGACAGTGTGGAGTAGTGGATTAGGATCCAATTTTGAAGCCAGGAAGATATGGGTTCAAGTCTTTCTTCTGACTCATACTGGCTATCTCACTTTGAAGAAGTTATTTAACCACTTGGTGAGATTGAGAAGACTCTAATCTGTATTGGTAGAGAGATTTTCCTATTCCAGTGAAATCACAGCTCCTTTTTCTCTTCTTTTAAACTTAAACATGACCATCATTTCTGTTTCTTAGCCCTACTCAGAGAGCCATCTCTTTTAATAAAGAATAAAAAATGAAAGAGGAAGAAAAAGCTGCCCAGCAGAACCAACCAACATATCATCTGTGTCTCACAGTATATCTAATATTCTACACCTATACCCCTTCACCCTTGCACCTTGCAATGAATGAATGGAAAGACATCTCTCACAGGGAACCATGTTGCTTCAGTTAGACTGGGTTGCTTGCCCTGGTGGGTATTGGTGGTGGCATGGAAAGAAGCCCCTTTTGTACAAGGGTTACTGTAGGGGCTGGGCTAGAAGCAGGGCCAGTGATCTGGGAAATATTGTTGTTCCTGAGACTTGAGCTTTCTTATCAGTAGCATGAAAATGGCAGTTGTTGTGGGTCATGATGGGAATGGTGCTTCCTTCTCTGTGGTACAGTTTGTTTAGCTCTCTAACAGATGGTCATCTGCTTTGTTTACAATTCTTTGCCACCACAAAAAAATGTTGCTATTAACATTTTGGTGCACAGGATCTTTTTCCCTATCTTTGACCTCCTTAGGATATAAGCCTAACTGTGGGATCTCTGGGTCAAAGGGCGAGGACCTTTTTATTATTATTAACTTCCTTAATATTATTCTGACTGCCTTCCAGAATAGTTAAGCCAATTCATAGCTTTACCAAAGTATATTAATGCAATTTTAAGAGATGCATAGGAAGGTCTTTAATTCTATAAAGAATTTATAGGAGGACAGAGATGGACAAGAGTTATACAAATGGGAAGTTCTGGATGGGTTGACATTGAACAGATGCCTATATCAATGACATTATAGGTAAGTGTCAGTTATTATCATCGTAATTCTATCTAACCCACATTCTCTATGAAGGTTGCCCTGAATTCTCCAGCCTATACTGTTCATTCTTTTCTCCAGAGTTTTGTGCTAGTACTCAGTTCTTCAATATAGATGGGGTAGGCTGACATATTTGAGGGTGGGGGGAATCTGAGGGGCTCTGGAAAGGCTCCCATTGCTCCAAAATCCCTATTGTACAAAATCCCTGCTATGGTATATAAAATCCCCATGAATAAAAAGTAACACCTTAGGGGTGAGGCCTTGATTTCTGCAGTGATCCTCTGTAAAAAATCCACAGAGGGTTAATGTTGAGTGTTTCATCAGAGTATAACAACATTATAGATTCATAGAATTGTAACAAACCCCAGAGTCATTTTTTCTATCTCCTATCTGAGTGGGAACTTCTACAACATCCCTGACAAGTGATCATCCATTTTGAAGACCTCCAGTGGTAGGGAACTCACTACCTTTGTCAGTTGTCAGCTAGTTTTCCTGCTGCATTCATCAATAGTCAGCTTGTCTTTCATATTACTTTCTGACAAAACATCTAGAGAAAACAGTACTCTGAAGGAATACAACAGTGAAGAATTGGATTCTGTTTGGTTGGGGAGAGGGTAGAGCAATAAATTTAAAAGATGGATCACTTCTTGGGGAAGGTAGGCCTAGTGATGGGCTCCATCTAGGTAGGCAAGAGTGCAGCATGTGTGTAGCAACAGCTTACATTCATTCATCCCTATATGGACACAGAGTTATTTCATATCCAGTCATTTGACTTTCACAATGACTCTCCAAGGCAGGCAGTGTAGGTATTATTATTCTCCATTTTAAGAATGAGAAAATAAAACTTGGCTAAGATAAAGAAATGTGATAGAACCCACCGCTTTTCACTTGAGAGACATGATGTTTTATAAGCCAAGAGAATTCCACATTCTATAAAGAGGTGGGTATCAAAGATTATCAGGCTTTCCTGCTCTATGAGTTTCTATAATAAAGAATTCTGTAAGGCAAGAAAGAGGGAACAGAGAAGGGAGATAGAGAATTGATGGTTAAGTAAACACATCTCCTCTGCTGCCTAACTCCTTTGAGGCCTTAAGTCTGTAAGTCCTTTCATTTTAAGAAAGCTAAGGGGCATGGTGGCTTGATGTTAGAGCACTGGAATTTAAATCAGGAAAAGCTGATTTAAAATCAAATCCTGCTGTATACATTTACCAGCTATGTGATCCTAAGCAAGTCATTTAATCATGCTCAGTCTTATTTTATTCATCTAAAAACTACAGGTTGGACCCGTTGGCCTCTAAGGTCCCTTCCAGCTTTAAATCTATGATGATATAAGTCCCTTTTAAGGGTTAGACCATTCTAAATGCTTTCTGCTTGAGAAGAATTTTCCTTCTCTTGGTCCCAAATTTGGCCAACCCTGTTTGGTCAAACCCTCTGTTCGTCCAGCCCTGTCAAGAATCAAACCCATCTCCTTTACTCCACCCTTGTGGCTCACTTGTTATCCAAGAGTATGAACTACAAGTCCAATCATTATTATCCAATAAGCCTCAGTGATCATCCTAATAGGTATTCAGGTGTACTGTGTGTATGCTCTGAAAACTCTACCTTTCATCTAATTCAATCATGACAGTTAGTCAGACAGTTTTGTGTGAGTGTTAAGAGAATGGAGTGGGCTTGTGCTCTCTGGTCAGAGGTCGGCATCAAACTTGAAAGTTTTTCTACCTATCATCTGGGACCTGGCAGTAGAATAATGAGGTCTTTAGGTCTTGGATGCTGGTAGAACCATTGATTAAATTGGATTTAGTTATTGAATTCAATCAATTTTCTCAAAAATTAAACAATCATAGCAGAATGAATTCCTCCCTACTGCCATTTCATCTAAAATCCTCATTGTCACTATCATCATTAATATCAGTTATTGATGATACTGCTCACTTGCCTTCCTAGACTTCCTTCTTGTTTTACATGTCACTTCTCTCACTAGAAAATGGTGGGGGCAAGACTTAATTCCTTGCATTATCTGCTGAATATCAAAATTGGAAGAATCCTAGTGTGATAAGATTAGATATTGCTTACTTCAAGCCCCACATCTTCAAATTTTATCAAATCATTCCTTTTATTTCTCTATGGCTTTCTTTCTTTTTTTTTTAAATTGTTATTGGCTTCCAGACATGAGTTTTCATGCTGATGTGGAATGAACTGAGAAGGGAGCCTGAGATCCAATTTCATCTAGCTCCTGTTCTTCAGGCAAATGAATGTTAAATCATACAGGACAGAGAATTTTTCTTATGTTTTTACAGTTATCTTGAGATTCTATCAAGATTTTTTTAAATGTCAAAAACAATTTATACATTATACATATTTGCCAAATGGGCATATCAAATGCTACATATTATCTATCATTTTTCTCATACTGATCAATCAATATTTTCCTTCTGGTTGCTTTTTGTCCATTTTTAGTCATGTCCAACTCTTTGTGATTCCACTTGAGGTTTTTCTGGCAAAGATATTACAGTGGTTTGCTGTTTCCTTTTCCAGTTCAAATTTTACAGATGAGGAACTGAGGCAAACAGGGTTAAGTGACTTGTCCAGGGTCATACAGCTAGTTAATTGTCTGAGGCTGGATTTGAAGTTAGGTCTTCCTCACTCCAGGCCTGGAACAATATCTGCTGCATCACCTACCTAGCTGGCATTTTCTTTCTACAAATACAAAATCACACCATAGATTTATTGTTGTATGAACCCCAAAGCTCAAATAGTTCAACATACTGATTTTACAGTTAAGGAGACTGGGGTTCAGAAAGATCTCAAGCTCACACCAATATTAAGTGGTAAAAATCTAACTTGAGACTAGGTTCTCTAGTCCCAAATCCAGATCTCTTTCCATAATGCTATACTGTTTCCTCAAATTCACAAATGGAAGGTTTTTTTTTTTCCCAGAGAAACACTGGTCTTTAATAAATTTTCCTTCATTCTCTTCTCTCTTTCCATTGTTCATTGCATACTTCACACTTATGATTCAATTATTTGATTTCTTCTGTTTAAATTTGATCTGTCCTCTATTCCGCAAGTTCTTTATTCATATTTATAACCAGTACTTTCTCACTTTCTCTCTCTCTTTCTCCCCTTTTCTTTTTTCTTTCTCCCCTCTCTCCTTCCTTCCTTCCTCTCTATCTCTCTCAGAATTCATGGTTTAATAATTAAATGTAAATGTGATGGGAGGTCTCCAGTGGAGTACTTTAGGTGTCTGTGCTTGGCCCTTTGATATTTAATATTTTTTCTAAGTGACTTAGATAAAGGTATAAATGGTATATTCATCAAATTTTAATACGACATTAGGACAGGAGGGATAGCATATACGTTGGATGACATCAAAAAATGTTGATTGACTAAGATAATGAGATAAGAAAAAATTCAATAGGGATCAATATAGTCTTGCACTTGGGTACAAAAATAAACTTCACAGATATCAGGGGCAAAGCCAAGATAGCAGAGGAAAGGAGTGATTTCCTGGAGCTCTCCCCAAGACCCCTCCAAATACCTTCAAATAATGCCATAAGACAATTCCTGTAGCAGCAGAACCCACAAAAGGACAGAGTGAAATCATTTTCCAGCCAAAGACAGCTTAGAACATTGGCAGGAAAGTTCTGTTGTACCAGGCAAGAGTGAAGCAAAACACTTTTGAGGAGGGATAGGGTGAAAGAAGGTAGAAAATAGAGTAAATGTAATGGGGAGGGAATAGGATGGAGGGAAATATAGTTAGCAATAGTTAATTATAAAAAAAAAACTTGAGGCAAGTTTTACTGATAGGCCTCAGTTCTTAAACACATAGAAAACTGAGTCAAATTTGTTAAAATAAGAGCCATTCCCCAATTGATTGATGATGAAAAGACATGAAGTTTTCAGATGAAATAATCAAAGCTACCTATAGCCATATGAAAAAAATGCTCCAACTTGCTATTGATTGGAGAGATTCAGGTCAAAACTATTCTGGGTACTACCTCATACATATTAGATTGGATAATAGGACAGCAGAGGAAAATGATAGGGGATATGGGGAAATGATACATTCATACACTCTTTTTTCTGATAAAAGTATTTTATTTTTTTCCAGTTACATGTAAAAATAATTCTCAACATTTGTTTATACAAGCTTTCCATTCATACACTCTTGGCAAAGTTATTAACTGATTCAAACATTCTGTAGAGCAATTTGGAACTATGGCCAAAGGCCTATAGAACCATTCATAGTATTTGACCTAGTAATACCACTACTAGGTTGGTATCCTAAAAGAGATTTAAAAACCCAAAAAGTTGAATTCAAAATTGGGGAGATGCCCATCAATTGGGGAATGTCTGAACAAATTGTGGGATGAGATTATGATGGAATACTGTTGTGCTGTAGGAAATGATGAGCAGGATGCTATTGGAAAAACCTGGAAAGACTTACATGAGTTGATATAAAGTGAATAATTAATTTATAAAATAATTATATTATTTTAAATAATTATATTAATTATTTAATTATACCATAAGATGATCATCTGTGAATGACTTAGTTATTTTCAGCCATGCAGTGATCCAAGACAACTCTGAAGGACTTATGAAAAGTTCAATCCATCTACAGAGAAAGAACTGATGAATGGTATCTGAATAGAGATTGAAGCATTTTTTTTGTTTGTTTTTCTAAATTTTTTTTGTCTGTTTTCTTTCACAACCTAATGTGGAAATATTTTGCATGACTACACATGTATATAACTTATTGCTTGAGTTCTTAAGGGGGTTGGGGAAGGAGGGAGAAAGAGAATTTGGAACACAAAGTTTTAAAAATCAATGTTAACATTTGTTTTTACATGTTATTTGGGAAAAAATAAAAATTCTAAATAAATGAAAAAACCAAAAAAAAAAATTTCACAAGTATAATCTGGAGGGATGATGGCAACACGGTGAAAAAGCAGTTGTTCTGAAAAGGACTTCTTGGTTTTAGTGGTTGGAAATTTATTTTGATTTGGGGACCCTACCTTTAGGCTGAGATCAGAAAGCCTTAGGCCCTCAGGGTCTCTTCTGTGTGGGAGGTGCTGGTGTCCCTCCCCCTCTGCTTCAGCTGAGCCAAAAAGCACCATGGGCTGTACAAGATGCCAAGTCAGACAGCTGAGGGAAAAAAGCCCCCAGCTCCATCCGACCTGAGTGGAGCTATCCGAAAGATCCCAGATAGCCTGTGCTGAGGTGCGTGATGCTGGAGCATCCCCCCAGGTGCAGCCCTGACTGGCAGATTAGCTTGGTGTGGGTGCAAAAAGCCCCGAGTTTTGAGTGGAGATAAAAAAGGTATATATAGACCTGGGAGTTAGATGAGAAGGGGGGATGAGACGAACAATAACGCAGGACTAGGAGCAAGGAGGAAAGGCCAGAGGACAAGATTAAGAGAGGCAGACAAGATTAGAAGGGCGGCAAAGGCGGCAGAGGGCAGACTGATGGAGCAGACAGACAGACAGACTGACCAGGAGGCAGGGGAGAGCACAGAAGCGGTCAGCACAGGGTATAGGTTGGAGAAAGAGGAGTTAGAAGAAAGTAGCTGAGCAGGGACAGTGTAATATACCCTGAGGGGAGAGGTGGCTAAGGCCCTTATTGTATTAAAAAAAAAAGTTCCTGGCCCAGCAGGTGGGAAAGAGACACACTGCAATGCAGTCAGGTTGTACATTTTATTTCCCTGTATTCATAATTTTCAATAGTATCTCATAAATAAACTCTGCTTTGATTATTTAGTTAAGAGGCTTCTTAATATTTTTTTTTGTTTTTTTTTTTTGTTTTTTTTTACAGGGCAATGAGGGTTAAGTGACTTGCCCAGGGTCACACAGCTAGTGTCAAGTGTCTGAGACCAGATTTGAACTCAGGTACTCCTGAATCCAAGGCCAGTGCTTTATCCACTGAGCCACCTAGCTGCCCCAGCTTCTTAATATTTTGCTTATCAATTTGGGAGTGGAGCAGTGTGGTGGAACTTTATAAATGGCCCACATTAAATTAACAGCAGTCAGATAGCCAGCTAGTCAGAAGTCTCCAGATTAGCCCCAAATTAGGCTAGTCATCAAAAATATTCCACAGTGGACTTCAAGCTCCCTTTAAGTCAGCCGTGTGATATGGAAGCCAAAAATTGTTGATGTGGTCTTGTGATGCATTAAAAGGAGGGCAGCTTCCATAAATAGGGAGTTGCCAGTCTTCCTGTTGTCTACCCTGTCGGTGTATTTTGGACACCATAGTTCACAAATGGCATTGATGTGTTCAGTGATGGGTAACCAGGATGGTAAAGAGCTTCGAATGCATATTATACAGGGATAGGATGAAGGAATACGTTGAAGGAATGGGGATGTGTAGTCTATAGAAGAATTTGTAACCTGAAGGTTGGAGGGGGAATAAGGACACCATAAATGTCTTCAACTATTTGAAGAAATGATATGTGAGACAATTCCAAAGGACTCCTGATGGAAAATGCTCCCCATATCTAGGAAAAGAATTGTGGAAACTGAATGCAGATTGAACTATACTAATTTTAGTTTTTTGTTTGTTTTTCTTTCTTGATGTTTCCCCCTCTTGTTCTGATTCTTCTTTCACAACATGACTAATATGGAAATATGTTTAGTGTGATTGTACACATATCACCTATATCAGATTGCTTGCTGTCTTGGGGAGGAGGGAGGGAAGGGAGGGAGGGAGGGAGAAAAATTTGGAACTCAAGATCTTAAAAATGGTGAAAACTGGGCAGCTAGGTGGTACGGTGGATAGAGTACTGGCCCTGGAGTCAGGAGTACCTGAGTTCAAATCCGACCTCAGACACAACACTTACAAGCTGTGTGACCCTGGGCAAGTCACTTAACCCCAATTGCCTCACAAAAAAAAATGGTGAAAACTATCTTTACATGTATCTGGAAAAAATAAAATATTATTAAGCTTGGAAGAAAATCATTCATACATATAGAAGAGGAACTAGATTTGTTCATATGAATTCATTAATTCATTCAGAATCTAGAGCAGGAACAGTGAGTAGAAATGATAAAGACTAAAATTTAGGCTTAACCAATGGAAAAACTTCCTAATAATTAAAACTGTTGAAAAGTAGAATAAGCAGAATGGTTTATTCTAAGAGGTAGAGATTTCTTTGGAGGTCTTCAAGCAGAGATTGAGTAACTACTTGTTAGGTAAGTTGTATGAAGATTCCTTTTATGTATGGCTTGGGATGTATGGTCTCTGAAATCTCTGCCAACTCTCAGATTCTGTGATTCATGGTATTACATTTAAAAAAATTATATTTTATCATTTTTCCAATTACATGTAAAAACAATTTTTTTGCAGGGCAATGTGGGTTAAGTGACTTGCCCAGGGTCACACAGCTAGTAAGTGTCAAGTGTCTGAGGCTGGATTTGAACTCAGGTCCTCCTGAATCCAGGGCCTGTGCTTTATCCATTGCACCACCTAGCTGACCCCTTTAAAAACAATTTTTAACATTTGTTTTTTAAAATTTGAGCTCCTAATTCTCTCTCTCTCTCTCTCTCTCTCTCTCTCTCTCTCTCTCTCTCTCTCTCTCTCTCTCTCTCTCTCTCTCTGTCTCTCTTTCCCTCCCTCCCTCCATCCCCCTCCCTGAGATGGTTCACAATTTCAGAGGTTATACATGTGCAATAATGCAAAAATTTCCATATTAGTCATTTTGTAGACAAAAACACAGACCAAAAAAAAAACCCCAAAAGTGAAAAATAATATGCTTTAATTTGAATTTATACTCCATCAATTCCTTCTCTGGAGATAGATGGCATTTTAAAAATATGAGTCTTTTAGAATTATCTTGGATCATTGTATTACTTAGAAGAGCTATGTCATTCACCAGTTGCTAACTGTACAATATTGCTGTTACTATGTACAATGTTCTCCTGGTTCTGCTCACTTCGCTTTGCATGTGATTCATGATCTTTTCCCTAAATCCACCTTTCTACTGAAGTGCCCCAATTCTGTAGAAGGATCCACCCTTCTTCCATGTTCCAAGGTACACAACTCTATCATTCCACATATTGGGTTGGCTACCAAATCTTGCTCGTTCTACTTCAGCAACATTTATTTTATCTGACCCCCTTTTTCTACTTATAAAACAATAACCTTATAAAGTCCCTGACCATCCCACACCTAGATTGTTGAAATTATTTTCCACTTAGTCTCCATGCTTCAAGTATCCCCTCCTTTCATTTCATCGTTTACACTGTTACCAAAGTGATTTTCCTTAAGCACAGGCTTCACTCCCTTATGCAACAAACTCAAGTGGCTTCCTATTACCTGTACAATTAAATACAAACTCTTTCATTTATCTTGTAAAGCCCTTGATGACTTTTCTCCAATATATCTTCCTGGTCCAATTTGATAGTACCTCTCCCTCCATTCCCCTTCTGAGATCCAGCCAAACGAGCCTTTTCTCTCTTCCTCACACACAACAATACACCACCCATCTCTGTGCCTTTGGACTCACTGTCCCTCATTCTTGGAATTCATTTCCTCTTTTTCTTCTTTAAAAAGACCCCCCTTTTTCTATAAGACACAGCTCAAACACTACTTCCTATGTGTTGAAGAGGGATTAGCAGCAGTCTTAGCCCTTTTAATTTCAAAGGGGGAAAGAGACACTTGAATAAAGGATACCTAAGTTTCTGTACAGCTGCAGAAGCTGGAGATGTTGACAGAGATGCAGAAGTTATTTTAGCAGAAGTTTTCAACCTTCTATTCTAGCTGGAAAGAGACTCTTTTTCATGAGTCACAAATTTTTATAGGAGTTTGAGGCTCAAATTAATTTGGAAGGAAGTGGAATAAGATTGTACTCGCTGGGAATGTGAGAAAGGATTGCTTTCTGATATGCATTTTTATTGTGAATAAATGTCTTAAGGATTCAATACTTTTTCCCCAGAGTTCACTTCAGAATTTCCCAGAATTATCTAGATGCTGACAAAAATGGAGGCAAAGAGGTAATGTGGGGATGAAGGGCTCTAAGATAAGAACAATGGCCTTTGTGGGACTAAAGATGCTTTGGAACAGGAGAAAAAAGCTGGCATCCAAACTCATTCCTATGATCTTTCCACTATGCCATGTGGTACCTGGTGATTGTATTTGTTCTCTGTGTTCTCTGTCTGTCCATTTGGCTTAAACAAATTTTTCTTTTTTCCCTCTCCAGTTCCTCATTTGCTATTGTACTTGGAAAATGGGGAAGGGGAAGGGGAAGGGAAGAAGTATTTATATAATGCCTACTATATGCCAGGTGCTATGCTAAGTAGATGTTTTTACAAATATTATTTCATGTGAATGTTGAATTTAGAGTGGAATCAATAGGAGACAGCTAGGTGGTGCAGTGGATAAAGCACTGGCCCTGGATTCTGGAGGACTTGAGTTCAAATCTGGCTTCAGACACTTGACACTTACTAGCTGTGTGACCCTGGGCAACTCACTTAACCCTCACTGGCCAGCAAAATCAAATAAACAAACATACAAATAAATAAATAAATAAAGAGACAGACAGATAGATAGATGGATGGATGGATGGATAGATGAATGGATGGATGGATGAATGAATGAATGAATGAATGAATGAATAAACAAGCAAACAAACTAATAAATGAATAAATAGCATGAATAAATGGGAATCAATAGCCACCAACTGGTTTTCCTAAGAAAATAAATGTGGGGACTAGAGGTCACTATCACCACCAAAAACCAACCTAAAATGTAATATCTAACAATACCAGGCAAATCATCAGAGTGTGTTAGTTCTAGAACAGAATGACATTGGCTTTTTAACTGACCATAGTTTATAAATCCATTTGGTAGATAGGTGGCACAGAATTAAGGCAATGGATTTGGATTCAAGGGAGTTAGATTCCTTCCTCAAACTCTAGCCATATTACTCTAGGCAAGTCACTTAATCTTTCTAAGCCTTAGTTTCTTCATTTATAGAAGGGATAATCATGACACCTCTCTCCCAGGTCTGTGATGAGGATTAAATGAGGCAACATATACAAAGTACTTTGGAAACCTTAATGCATGATATAAAGGCTATTATTGTTATTTTAGATATTACTGCAGTAGGGGGAATAAGTAAACCCATTGAGAAAATACAGGCAACTAGGTGGTGCAGTGGATAGAGCACTGGCTCTGGAGTCAAGAAAACCTGAGTTCAAATCTCACTGCAGACACTTACTAGCTGTTTGACCCTGGGCAAGTCACTTAACCCCAACTGCCTTAAACATCTGGGGCCATCTACAGTCATCCTGATATATATCTTGTCACTGGACCCAAATGGCTCTTGAGGAGAGAGTGAGGTTGGCGACCTTGCACAACCCTTCCTCACTTAAATCCAATTCAGTGCAAGTCATGACATCATCCAGATGTCATGATCCTCTTCAGGAATGAAGGACAAACAAGAAGAAGAAGAAGAAAATACAAAGGTGAGTACAGTGTCTGGCACATTGTGGACATTTAATAAATATGTCTTGATTGGTTGATTCTCAGTTGACTCATATACCTGTTTTGGTCATATTTGGGGTGTGTGTGTGGGGGTGCAGCTAGGTGGTCCAGTGGTCAGAGCACTGGGATTTGAGTCAGAAAGACTCTTCATGAGTTCACATCTGTCCTCAGATACTTACTAGCTATGTGACCCTGGGAAAGTCACTTAACCCTATTTGCCTCATTTTCCTCATCTGTAAAATGAGTCGGAGAAGGAAATGAATGACAAACCACTCTAGTGTCTTTGCCAAGAAAACCTCAAATGGGGTCATGGAGAGTTGGACATGACTGAGAAAATTGAACTTGGTTACCTTTATTTGTTTATTTTAGAGCTTGATTGATGCCTTTTCTTTTTGCTATCATGATATTTCCCCAATTTCTCTCCTTATTCCACTAAACCAAGGAACAAAACAAATTTAGAGTCATTTTTGGATATCTCTCTGCTTTCAACAGTTTTCAGAGGACCAACTATACCAGATTTAAGGTCCTCTGTATGTCCTCACTCATCAAACTATAGCTCCTGACCCTCCCTTCCAATTCCCACCATAGGCTCCCCTTTCAATTATTGATACAGAATTCAATTAGTTCAGAGCAAAGATGTTTACTGAAATGGCACTGTTAGAAAATTTACATTTCTCCTATGAACCTGTGGCACATTTCCCCACAAATACATGCAGCATAAGCAGAGAGAGAGTAGACAGAGAAGTCAAAGGTACAGAAGTACCAGTTGAGGAGGGGCAACTCAGGGTTTGGATGCTTAGATGACTTGTGGATTGTGGATCACTACTTCACATTATTCCTTTTCTTTTCTTTTTTTTTTCAGGGCAATGAGGCTTAAGTGATTTGCCCAGGGTCACACAGCTGGTAAACGTCAAGTGTCTGAGGTCAGATTTGAACTCAGGTCCTCCTGAATCCAAGGCCGGTGCTTTATCCACTGTGCCACCTACCTGCCCTCACATTATTACTATTGGCTTTGGACTCAAAGTCTCAGTTGAATGCCTCTGGGTACCACTTCATTGTATACTAAATGCTAGGTGGTGCAGTCGATAAAGCACTGGCCCTGAATTTGGGAGGACCTGAGTTAAAATCTCACTTTATACACTTACTAGCCATTTGACTCTGGGCAAGTCATTTAAATGCCTTAAAGCATCCAGTCCCATATCTAGTTGTCCCAGTGTATATATTGCCACTGGACCCAGATGGCTCAGGAGGAGAGAATGAGGTTGGTGACCTTGCACAGCCCTAGAATTAGAACAAAGAATGAGATCTTTCCAGCAAGCCCTAAGCGTTGTTTTCCGCCCCCCCATCACCCTTGCTGGTAAGGGAATGGGTGTCCTTGGTCAGAGACCTCATTCTAGCTTCTGGTTTCTAACCTATACATTTCCTAAATTAATCTCAGCAAGCCACACATAAACAATGGTCATTTCCCCAATAAACACAAAACAGCACTGGTGTTCAGTGTTCCTCTAATTTTATATCTGAATTTCAGTCACTTATCCATGTAAATGAGTACTTAGGGAAAACAATACACAGGCAATTTACTCTCAGAAAATAAGGCTATTGCCTCTGCTAACTGCTCAGTGAATTCCTGGACTTTCTACATGCAAATCCTCTCACTAAATGTCGAAAAAGGACAAAGTCTTTGCCCTATTCCCTGACAAAAAGTTTGGCTAAATAAGTCCTACCACCAAAATGTCTATCTGACAGCATATGCCCTATTCTGTACCCATAGTTCTCTCACTTCTCTACTAAGAGGTGGGGAGCATGTTTCCCCATCTGTTCATTGCAATTAATCTGAGTCCTTTTAGTGCTGTTTTCACTTATATTATTCTCACAATTCTGTGTATTTTCTCTTGGTTCTGCTGTTTTCGCTAGTTAATACAAGTCTTCCAAAGTCAAATTTATTTGATATTATTTCATGTAAACAAAAAGTATTAGAAAGGAGAATAAACATATTCTATACAGATCCTTTCTTTAAGGAGCCAGTTGTGTTATCTATGTATCACAAGAACTTGGAATCCTACAATGTCCAGTCTGGATGGGACCTTACAGATCATAATGCCTTCTTCTCTCCCTGCCTCCCCATTTTTTCCTACACATGATGAAATGGAGAGGTTTAGTGATTTTCCCAAGGTCAACCAGTTAGTACTTGGCAGAGCTTAAACTATCACACCAGTTTCTTGACTCACTTGACTTCCACTATGTCATGATGTACTTTAGCAAAGGAAATATTCATTCTGGTTTTTTATTTTTAAGATATCTGATTTTATTTCCCCATGTTTGAGTTTATAAGATGGAGCATAAGTAGATTGACTCCAAATTAATGATGTTTGGCACATAGTAGGAACCTAATAAATGACTGTTGATTGATAGTCAATTTGAATCGGTCATTATGTCAATGGGACTAGATCTGTCATTTGATAGTTGCTTCATTTCTTGGCACTCAGAAGTAATGGTCATTGAAAGAACTGAATGGACTCCGAAGTGCTTAAGATAATGCTGCTGTCCAGACATGGACTTGAAACCTCATTACCACTCAAAAGAGGTCAAGTTCATGGTTCAGTCTCTGTAGGGACCACTTTGCTGTCCACCCATAGTCCTCATTTCTTGTCTCACAAGTGCATATTGTTGGCCAACAAAAGGGAGTCAGTAAAAGACTAATGAAGGATGAGGAAATTTATCTCTGTTGCTGGTAAAAACTGGATTCAACATACATTTATTTGGCACCTACTGCTCACACTAGCTGCTTTAATTACCCAGAAACTATGTTTCTCAAACTTTTTAAATGTCACATAGGTAATAGGGGAGATGCAAAGCTAAATAAGACACGATCTTTTCCTTCAGATGGTTTTCAGTCCTACTTATACTATTCATTACCTGTGGTACCTTAAAAAAAGTCATATGACTTTCTGGGTCTTTATTTCGTCATCTATGAAATGAAGAGTTTTGACTAGATGAACTCTTAGGTCCCTTCCAGCTTTATGGCTTCTGAGAGGTCACTTCATCCCTCTAGGCTTCTATTTCTTCACCTATAAAATTAAGGGAGTGGACCAGATAATTTCTTTCTTATTTTTCAGGGCAATGAGGGTTAAGTGCCTTGCCCAGGGTCACACAGCTAGTAAGTGTCAAGTGTCTGAGGCTGGATTTGAACTCAGGTCCTCCTGAATCTAGGACCAGTGCTTTATTCACTCCACCACCTAGCTGCCCCATGGACCAGATAATTTCTAAGGTACCTTCTAGATCTCAGTCTTATGATGGCAGATGCTATGACAAGAATCATATTATTATTCCCTCTACTAGGACATCTGAATATATGGTCCATGAGAATCTTATAAGTGGTCTAAAATAGAGACAGGATTTTCTAGTGTCTAGTTGAGGACTTTTATTTGCAAAGGAAAGAAAAAAATGTAAACTTTAAAAAAATAATTTATTTATTCCTTTTTTCATTTTAATTTAATTCAACACCCATTTCTTATGCCCCTGCAATAGGTAAGGGACATGCTAAGTGCTGAAGATATAAAGATAGATATAACGAAGGCCCTGGTTTTAAGAAGCTCATAGTTAAAGAGAAGGAGAAAGGACAAACATGTAAGTGCAAAGGAGAGACCCATGGAAAAGGCTTTGAGAAACTGGTGGAGGGAGAGATCCATTTCATTTGGGTTGAGGGCCAAAAAATGGCTTCGTGGAGCAGTTGGCCTCTGGATTTGGGCCTTGAAGGAAGCAAGAAATTTGAAGAATGTGGTGGTGTCTATTTTAGGTATGGGAGGTTATGTGAATAAGTCATAGAGACAATTGATCAGGAGGAAAGCAAGGGATATAGGGAGAGGAGAACAAGAGATAGAGTTTACAGAATACAGGAGAAAAAACTCCTTTATTCCATAAAGCTACCCAGGTAAACTAGAGACAGATTGAAGAGGACCTTGAGTGACAGGACTAGGAGCAGATGCCTACCAGGCGAATGAATCCTTTGCTCCATTCTTCTAGCCCTCCTCCCTTCTCTTCTTCTATCCCCCCACCCCCACCCTGCAACAACATCATCTTTGTACCCTTCCCCATAAGGAGATCTGACAGTCAGAACAGTGGTACCAGAGGGCACCGCCCTTCAGGGGCAGGTTTCTTTTTGGTGGTAGCTAGAATGAAAGGGGGGAGTGTTTCCCACATTTGCTCTTTTGCCCTAGCCTAGTGGCCCCTGGAGTGAAATCTGAGGCCCACTAGCCTATATGCTTGTGACTGAATTGGACACGACTGAAAGATATGTGCAGTCTGGTTTCCTGAAGCCTGTCTACATGGCCTGTGGGGTTCTCTTAATGAGCTGCAGTGAATTAGACTGGCTTGCTATTGTTCTCCGGCAGTCCTGCTGCAGCAGTCCTGGTCCAGCCTGTGATGTATTCATTAGCCAAGCTGCCTCTGTCCCACTATTAATGACTTCCATAGGAGTTCTGCATGGGGCCAGAGTGCCTGAAGGCAAGAGGTGAGAACCCCGTTGTTGGTGTCCTCCTAGACTGAGGCTTTCCTAATAGAATATTGATCTGGTCCGGAGGAGCAGAAATCTGGATGCCCTCACTCAGACTGAGCAGTTAAAAGAAGCCAGGCTTCAGCTGGCAGAACTATCAGCAATCAATTTATTGTAAACAAGCAATCATACCATGGACATTATCCAACCTTCCCAAATGGATATTAGGGTACCTGTTACCTGCAAATGAATGATTCATATAATATCTCCTTTTTTAGTGCTTTAAGACTTTTGAAACAGTTTCCTTATAATTACACTGTGAAGTAGGTATATTATTCAGACATCCCCATTTTAGAGATGAGTAAATGATCTCAGAGAAGTGAAGTTAATTACAGAAGGAGCAGGAAAGGAGTTTAGAGGGGGCATTTCCTCCATGCTTACATAGTAAGATCAGTAAGATAGAGCTCAAATTTGAACCTAGGTCTCCTAATTGCAAGTACAGTCTTTTTTTGAAGCTATGTAGTCTTAGATAGCTTTACAGAATGCAATTGAGTATTATCTATCTATCTATCTATCTATCTATCTATCTATCTATCTATCTATCTATCTATCTATCTATCTCTCTACCTATCCATTCATTATGTATGCATGTATGTCTCATCTATCATCTATCTCTACCTATCCATCCATCCATCCTTCCATCTATTACCTATGTATGTATGTACCTATCTGTCTATCATCATCATTATCTATCTATCCACCTATCCATATATCCATCTATTATCTATGTATGTACCTATGAATATCTCTATCTTCTATCTATCCACCTATTCATCCATCCATCTATTATCTATGTATGTATGTATCTATATATATCATCTATCAACTATCTATCTATCTATCTATCTATCTATCTATCTATCTATCTATCTATCCATGTATCCATCTATTACCTATGCATGTACCTATGAATATCTTTCTCTATCATCTAGCTACCTACCTATTACATACATCTATTATCTATATATGTATATAAGTATGTATCTCTCTATATATCTATCATCTATCTATCAACTACCTATCATCTATCTGTTTATCTATCCATCCTTCTATTATCTATGTATGTATCTATGAATACCTCTCTCTCTCTCTCTCTCTCTCTCTCTCTCTCTCTCTCTCTCTCTGTATCCCCCTCTATCTACCTATCTTCAGATTATATTACAATGAAGAATCCTAGGTCAGGAGAATGGATGAGGAAATACAGACATATGTGTTTGTATCTATTTGTCTTTCTATATGCACACACACACACACACACACACATATATATATATACACACACACTTTGATACATATGTATGTTAGTTGTGGGAAGGAGAGCAGTAGCAGCTGGGGGGATCAGGAAATATTTCATGTAGAAGTTGGCATTTCGGTTATATCTTGAAGGAAATGAGGTCTAATTCTAAGAGATAAAGGTCAAGAAGGGGAGCATTCTCAGCATTGAAGAGAGTTAGTAGAAATCCACTGAGACAGAATATGAAGCATCATTTCTAAAGAACAAGTAGGCCAGTATGGATGGAACATAAAGATTCTCCTAGAAAGTCTTATTTAATTCCTGTGGGCATGGCTAAAAATGGAGACTCCAATTCTGGCTCTTTGTAGGTAACAGATGAATTTGGCAAAATGGGGTTCCCCAGTAGATGGGAGATGGAAGACTTTTGTGAGCCAGACAAAATAGGCTTATCCAGGACTGTTGTCATCTTGAATATTCTTGTTTTGTCAATCTCTGCATTAAAATTATTTTAGGCCAGGAGGGGATTAAAAAAAAGCAGTTAACAAAGAATCTTAGAGATGGAAAAAGCCTTGCAGGTCACCTACTCATACAGTCATGGAATCAAGAATTGACAAAGGTCCTCAGAGCCCATCTAATACATTTTATGAGATGATGTAGCTAATTAGTGGTTCTAGTTACTGTCTCACAGAATGCTGAATTTTGTGCTCAGCAATTAGACAATAAATATCGTTTCACATAATCACAAACATTTCAAGTATAATGATATTTTAATTTATCTTTATATCTATGTATGTATCTTTGAATCTCCCTCAAGTGCCTAAAACAGTGCTCTGCCTAGGATGAGATTCATAAAATGCTGACCTGACGATATTACTCCCCTAATCAATAAACTACAATTACTTTCAAATACTCCAAACCTCCAATTAACAGTGAAACTTCATTTTACCTTTAAGATCAAATATGAACTCCTATGTTTGACGTTTAAAGCCTTTCACAATTTGGTCTCAACCTACTTTTTCAGCCTTATTTGACATTTCCCCCCTTTATGCACCAAAGCAGCCTTCTTATCGCTGTTCACAAATGGCCCTCTGTCTCTTACCTCTGTGCCTTTCTACTGGCTATCCTCAATGCCTGGATGTACTTCCTTTTTGTCTCCTCTTCTTTGAACCCCTTATTTCCTTCAAGATTGAGTTCAAGCATCACTTGAGGCCTTTTCTATCATCCTTAGCTGGTAGTGCCTTCTTCCACCATTAATTTGTATTATTTTAATATATCTATGTACATATACATATATACACATACACACATGCAAACATATATTTTTTATCTGTTGGTTACGTCCAATGTGGAAATTTGTTTTTACTGTACATATTTGTTATAAAGGTTTAATTTTTCTTTCTTTTTAATGGAGGGGAAAAAGTGGGAGTGAGACAAAATAGAATTTTGTAATTGATTAAATGAAATAAAATTAACAAAAATAATCTAATCTCCTTGAATTCAGGGACTGTTACATTTTTACATTTGTATCACCAAGCTTTGAATACTATCTGGTACATAGTAGCTATATAATAAATGATTGTTGACTTACTAATAAGGATCTTAATTAAGATCACAGAAATTTGACCTGGAAATGTGGTCCAGGTCTCCCATTTTACCAACTTGGAATCTGAGCTTTGGGGAGTTGATATCACTTCCCCAAAGTAATGTGGTAAGTGGTATAGGCTGCATTTGAATCCAGGTCCTCTAACTCCAGACTTAGTGTCCTTTCAATTACAACCGAATAGGAAGGAAGGAAGGAAGGAAGGAAGGAAGGAAGGAAGGAAGGAAGGAAGGAAGGAAGGAAGGAAGGAAGGAAGGAAGGAAGGAAGGAAGGAAGGAAGGAAGGAAGGGTGAATGGAAAGGAGGGGAAAAGAATAATGGAAGGAAAGAAGCGAGAGGGAAGAAGTGAGGGTGAAAGGGGAAAAAAGAAGGAAACATGGTAGGAAGGAAGGAAAGGAGGAAGGAAGTAAGGGAGGGAGAAATTCACAGGTGTTTGAAGCTTTCCATTAAGTTCACTGAAGCAATTATACTGATACTAACTTATCTTTCAGGTATTTATTGATAAGATTGATAAGTATTTTGATGTATCAGAAAGAATCAATAATTTGGAAATAAATCACTATCTCTGAAATAGAGTATTCCATAATGACTTCTATGTGATGGAGGATTCTCCAAACTATAAATTTGAAAGTCTCTGCTTCATAGCACTCCTCAATATTAATTTAGCCTATGATAGCAAAGACAAAGTGCTAGGTCAGATCACCAGTCCTGTGACTTAGCTGTTGGATCTTGGACAAGTTAATTCACCTTGCTGAACCCATCTGTAAAATATAAATAATAAATAATCACTACTTCATAGGATTTTAAAAAAGAAAGCATTTTATAAATCTTAATATGGTATATGGAAATGTGAGTGGTGGAGATGATGCTGATGCTGATGTCAGGTTGTTTTATATAAAATCAAATGGAAGAACCATTTGATTTTAATTGTTTTCTGTTTTGTATCTGCTGTTGCTTCCTTTACTCTCAAACATGCCTGCCAATTCACACTCCCCTTCTGACTCAGTATTTGATGGATACCATTGATGGTCATTGTGAATGAGAGAGGGAGCTTTTCTTTCCTCACCCAGTCCCTATTTTGATCGAATGCTACCTTGTGTATCCTATTTTCTGCAAGACCTTCATGGTTGGCTTGAGAAGTGGGAGAGCTCACAAGGGTGACTGACAAAGCATAATTGACAAGGGTGACACAGAACCATAGGATTTTGAGTTTACAGATCATCTTATCTAGTACCTTAATTTTACAAATGAGGAAATGGGTCTCAGAGAGACCCAATGACTTGGTCAGGGTCATAGGGTTATATAACTAGAGCTGGAAAGGACCTCAGGAGGCATTTAGTTCCACCCCTTTCATTTTATAGATGATGAAGCTGAGATCTAAGGAGGTAAAATCACTTGTCCAAGGTCACACAGGGAGTGAACATTTCAGTCATTATTCAGTCATTTTTTCCAGCTGTGTTCAACTCTTATGACCCTGTTTGGGGTTTTCTTGGCAAAGACACTGGAGTGCTTTGCCTTTTCTTCTCCAGCTTATTTTACAGATGAGGAAACTGACGCAAACTGGGCTAAGTAACTTGTCCTCAATCACACAGCTAGTGAGTGCCTGAGGTTGAATTTGAACTCTGTTCTTCCTGACTACAGGCACAATGCTCTATCCACTTTGCCATCCAGCTTCCCCTAATGAACATTAGAGACATGGTTTGAGCCCATGCCCTTTGACTCTAGAATCAATGCACTTTCTGCTATACCTGTTACCCTAGTAGTTAAGTAACAGAACCCAAATTATGCCTTAGATCATCTTGAATTTAAGTCTAATGTGGTTTCTATTGCATGGGGCTTCTTTTCTTTGAAAATATTTATATTTTATTATTCAAATTACATGTAAAAACAATTTTTAATATTCATTTTAAAAATTGAGTTCCAAATTCTCTCCCTCCCTTCCTCTCCTACCTTACCTTGAGAAGACAAGCAATTTGATATAGATTATGCATGTGCAGTCATGCAAAATAAATTTGCATATTATCCATGTTGTAAAAGAAAACACAACCCCACACCCCAAAAAATAGAGTTAAAAAGTTTTAATCTGTATTCAGACGACATCAGTTCTTTCTCTGGAGATGGATCGCATTTGTCATCATAAGTCCTAAATTGTCTTAGATCATTGTTTTGCTGAGAATAGTTAAGTTAGTTACAGGTGATCATCACACAATATTGCTATTACTTTTTTCGATGTTCTCCTGTTTCTGCTCACTTCTCTTGGCATGAGTTCATGTGTGACTTTCCAGATTTTTCTGAAACCCCATCTTGCATGTTATTTCTCACAACACAATAGTGTTTCATCACAATTAGATACTACAATTTGTGTAGCCATTCCCAATTGTTGGGTATCCCCTTAATTTCCAATTCTTTGCCACCACAGAAAGAGCTGCTATAAATATTTTTCAACATATAGGTTCTTTTTCTTTTTTAAAAAAATCTATTTGCTATACAGACCTAGTAGTATTACTGGATCAAAGGGTATACATAGATTTTTAGTCCCTTTGAAGATATTTCCAATTTACTCTCCAGAATGGTTGGATCAGTTTGCAACTCTACCAAAAATCCATTTGTTTTCCCTATTTTTCCTCATTCCCTCCAACATTTGACATTTTTCTTTTCTGTCATAGTAGCCAACCTGATAGGTATGAATAGTGCCTCAGGGGTGTTTTAATTGGCATTTCCCTAATCAAGAATTATTTAGAGCATTTTTTCATATCACTATAGGTGACTTTGATTTCTTCATCTAAAAACTGCCTGTTCATACATATCCTTACCACTGTAATTTATTGCTGTGTATTGTGTACCTTATATATTACACTGATCCACCACTCTATTTATTAGTCATCATCAAATTGTTTTGATGATTACCACTTTGTAATACAATTTGGCATCTGATACAACTAGGCTATTTCCCTTCACATTTTTAATTGATTCCCCCGAAATTCTTGATCTTTAGTTTTTTAAGATAAATTGTTACTATTATTTCTGTCTAAAAATAATTTTTGATAGTTTGATTTGTATGACACCAAAAAAGTAAATTAATTTAGGTAGTATTGTAATTTTGAGCAGTTAATGATCAATTAATATTTTTTCCAGATGTTTAGGTTTGACTTTTATTTGTATGGAAAGTTTTCTTGAAATTGTATTCATGTAATTCCTGGGTTTGTCTTAACAGGTAGGTTTCCAAGTATTTTATATTGTATACCATTACTTGATTTATTTATTTATTGGAGCAAATTGGGCTTATGAGAATTCCCCAGAATTGAACAGCTACTAAGTGTGTGAGGTCAAATTTGAACTCAGGTTCTCCTGACTCAGGGCTGGTGCTCTATCCACTGTGCAACCTAGCTGCCTCTACCATTATTTAAAATGGAATTTCTCCTTCTGTCTCTAGCAGCTGTGCTTTGTTGGTAATATATAGAAATGCTGATGATGTATGTGGGTTTATTCTGCAACTTTGCTAATGTTTTTAATTATTTCAATCAGTTTTTAAGTTGATTCTCTAGGATTCTCCAAGTATACCACTATATCACCTACAAAGAATGATAGTTTTGTTTCCTCATTTCCTATTCTAATCCCTTCAATTGCTTTTTCTTCTCTTATTGCTATAGCTAGCAATTCTAGAACAATATTGAATAATAGTGGTGATGATGGGCATCTTTGCTTCACCCCTGATCTTATTGGGAAGGCTTCTAACTTAGCTTCATTACAGATAATGCTTACAGATATTTTTATATAGGTACTACTTATTATTTAAGGAAAGCTCCATTTATCCCTATGATTTCTAATATTTTTAATAGGAATGAGAGTTGTATTCTATTGAAAGCTTTTTATGAATTTATTGAAATAATCATATGATTTTTATTGGTTTAGTTATTGATATGGTTAATTATGCTGATAGTTTTCCTAATATTAACCAGTTCTGCATTCCTGGAACAAATCTCACCTGGTCACAGTGTATGATCATTGTCATATATTGTTGTCATCTTTCTACTATTTTACTTAAAAATTAAGGGAATTGGTTTATAGTTTTTATTCTCTATTTTTGCTCTTCTTGGTTTAGGTATAAGCATCATATTTGAATTATAAAAGGAATTTGGTAAGACTCTTTTTACCTCTTTTTCCAAATAGTTTATATGGTATTGGAATGAATTGTTCCTTAAATATTTGGTAGAATTCACTTGTGAATCCATCTGGTCCTGGGACTTTTTTCTTAGGGATGCGATATTTAAAATCTAATGTGTGATCACCTTATCTGACCCCCTCCCAGTGTGTGTGTGTGTGTGTGTGTGTGTGTGTGTGTGTGTGTGTGTGTGTGTGTAGAACTAAGTTTACTGATAAATTTGGCAACAATTTAGTCTTTTAAGCATTTATTAAAGTATATTATGGGTTAGCAAAGAGAGAGAGAGAAAGCCACCTTCACCTAGCTATCCATGCTTCCAAAGGGAACACTTGAAGTTCTGAAAGTTAGGATATCTGTCTACTCTGCTTGCCCCTGCCATCACATGCCTGTTCCCAAATGAAAGAGGACGATCCTCAGTCTGTTCCAGTGGAAGTTTCCTGTGGGACCAGAAGAGGGGCGGTACACACACACACACACACACACACACACACACACACACACACACACACACACACACACCTCCAAGCTAATTGGCTGGTCCATTGATTGACATGACTTACAGGCAGTCTATGAATAGATGTAACTTCTGGACACCAGGTAGCTTCTGGATGCTAGTCACATGCTTTCTTTTCAGGGGTATGTGGCCCTGGTTCTCACAATGTCTTACTCAGCAGTGAGTGGCACCCTGATTCTCATAGGGAGCTTATCCATGGCTTGTTCAATTACTTTTTCTAAGATAGGGTTAAGTATTCTGTTCCCTTTTCTATTAATTTGGGCAATTTATATTTTTGCAAATATATATCCATTTTCACTTACATTGTTGGATTTATTGGCACATAATTGGACAAAATAACTCCTAATAACTGCTTTAATTTCTTTTTCATTGGTGGTGAATTCACCCTTATATATTTTTTAAAATTTGGTTTTCCTTTTTAAAAATAAAAATAACCCCAATTGCCTCACCAAAAAAAATTAACTAATGATTTATCTATTTTATTGTTTTTTCATAAACCACCTTCTAGTTTTATTAGTTCAATGATTTTCTTACTTTCAATTTTCTTAATTTCTTCTTCAATTTTCAAGATTGTTAATTTGGTGTTTAATTGGGGATTTAAAATTTGTTTTTTTCTTTTTTTAAAAAACCAAATTAACCAATGGTTTATCTATGATTCTTGGGGTGTGGCAGCAAAGCCATGTTAATGTCTCTATTTGAATGCTATTATTTAATATTGCTATTTCCATGGCTCTTGGGTTCAGGGCCCTGGGCTGTCACTATCAGGACTTAAGGGAGATAGTGATCAAGATATTGGTGGTGATTTGACTTGCCAGGTGTGTGTTATTGCCTCCTTTCCCTTCCTCAAGTGGCTTTCATCTCTAGCTAAGATGGATTGCCTGCCCTTTGGGTGGTAATTCATTGATAACTGGAGATAACTGGCCCCTTTTCTATAGAAGTTGTTTCCCCAAATGAAAGCCATAAGGGCTGGATTGGAAGCGGTTGGTGGCAGTTTGTCATTGGATTAGTGGTCGTTGCTGGTGATGATGAGGAAGATGAAGCACCTCTCCACAATGCTTTTCCCCCTTTAATGATGCCTATGTGGGCTAAGCTGAAATCAGGTTTGATGGGCCAGGTGCCATGACTCTCCCCATGTCTCTTGGATTAGAGGTACTTGGTTATTTACATCATGGTACAAGTGTCAGGGCTAAAATTCTAGCTATACTGTCTAAAATATCTAATGAGTGGTCACCAATAAATTATAAGCTTTAGCAAGAGTTAGACTTTTAAGCATTTATTAAAGAGAATAAGAATTTTGTAAAGAGTGAGAGAAAGGCGTAGATTCATCTATCTATTAAAGGGAGAGCACATTTGTAGCTCTCTTCCCCACCAGAGTCCTCAGGAAAGAGATTGAGACAGAGCGCCAGCCTCACCCTTCTTCCTCCCACAAGCCAACATCACTTCCTGATGCCAAAGAAAGACGCATGGTCCTGCCCTCAGAGGCCCTCTCCTCATGTTGGAGCTTTCCTACAGTAAGTTTCCAGCAGGTGGCATCATTCCAATCATTACACAAGGCAGGAGATGGTGGTCAAGATGATGGTGGTGATTTGACTTACAAGATACATGCTAACACCTTTTTTCTCTCCCTCATGTTGCCTGGTTATGTCAGTTAATCTGGCTTGTCTGTCCTATTAATAGAAGTTGGTTGGCAGTTGGATTTATGACCTACAGAACTCAATAATTAATCCTGAATGACAATAAGACTAAAATAGGACATCTCTGATACCAGTTTTCATTGCTAATTTAAGGCAAGATAGTCTCTTCAGTTAACAAAACTATGGAGATGGAGGACTAAATGTAGAATTTAATGTTTACTTGGGTAATCCATATATTATCTAACGCTTGTAGACACCTGTAGTTGTATAAGACCAAACAACATCAATAGAGAGTTCATTCTGTGTGAGTAGTGAGGCTATGTAGGGTTATGCTTATTTATTTATTTATTTATTTATTTAATTTTGCGGGGCATTGGGGGTTGTGACTTGCCCAGGGTCACACAGCTAGTAAGTGTCAAGTGTCTGAGGCTGGATTTGAACTCAGGAACGCCTGAATCCAGGGCCGGTGCTTTATCCACTGCACCACCTAGCTGCCCTGTAGGGTTATACTTAAATAGTTATTTATATGGAAACACCCTTATTTCCACCTATGGTTTTCCTTATATACCTATATCTGCTACTATACATATATATATGTATCTATACACATGCACACACACAACTCTACAGAAATTTTGACATGAGATTTAGTTAATTCAGGTTAGTTTGAGAGATAAAACTAGGGATAAATCTCACTTAGAGATAAAACCAGAAAGAGTACAAAAAATAGATGTAAAATGGAAAAAATATATTCCAGTGTTTCTGTAGTAATACATCAACAATGAACAGAGCTAGCACATTTGGACTTTATCAATTATGTCCTTAACCTATTGTGGGAGGAAGCATCAAAGGCACTTATAAAGATGAACAAAGGAAAAGTGGCTGGGTGTGACCGTATATTTACGAAAGACATCTGTGCAAGAGGTGACATTAATTTTAAAGGCATTCAGGGGTTAATTTCCATGATCTCGAGGAAAAAGAATGGAAAAGATCACAGATGTTACTTTTACCAAAATAACAAGAATAAGAACAAGAACAACAAAGAAAAAAAGATGACCAAGAAAATATGTATATCCTTCCATATGTTTCCTTTTTTGTTTCCATAAAATCATTATTGAGAATGTTCTACACATGTCCAATGAGGACATTGGCCAATGAAAGCTTCATCCTTACAGGACACATACTGTTCTCTGCCTCCTGATAATCCATACATTAGGGATCCTGTTTGCGGAAATACATAGTAAAAGTCTCCTTTTCCTCTATGCTTCAGAGCACATGCAGGCATCTTCTCACTTTTAATTGGCTGAGGAGACAGAAGTGAGAATGACTACAAAAGATTTGAATGGATGAACTCTCTTCTCTAGTGTCATGAAACCAGAATGACTGTGGGTCTCAGTGAAAGAAGAGGTCTTGTCAGTGGCCTGCCTTGCTTGCCTTATCTCTCCACATGGCCACTTTGGCTATGAACACATAGAGCCTGTTTCTTTTGTCACTTTATGTCCTTTCCTGATCTTTAATGAATGCGTATTCAAGATGAGCCAGCAAATATCCCCTTAGAAGCCAGAGCCAGCAAAAGCAGCGGCTAAGTCCAGAGAGGTACTAGTTCTGAGTAACAACCTGAATGACCCAGCCCAGCAAGGAATTGACCTAGCACATTCAGAAATGAATTTGACACAAAATAAGGATATGTATACTCAGTTTTTGTCATTATCATAGAGTATGTACTACCTTGATCAGAAGTATGAGTCCTTCGAAATGCTTCTGGTCACAGATGACACTGTACTAATCAAACTCTAAAACAATATAAAGACTCTCAAGTCAATCTATAGTTACTGTAAAACAAGTCTAATTGTCCGCGTCAGAGAACAAATCAAAGTCGATATTGTACTTTTGAGGTTATAATGGAAAATATATTGAGCTAGTCTAAGTTGTAGAGTTTTTAACCATACAAAACTATTTCTTGACACACTGGCCTAACTTCTGAACCCCCATATTCTCCTGACTATTCAATATGGGGATGTGACTCAAGGAAAATTGTAATTGAATTTTAGTAGATTCAGAACTGCAGGTAATTCAAAGGTAAATGAAAAGATGGATGCTGGGTATAAATAGGTAACTTACCTACAGTAGGCACCTAATAAATGTTTGTTGAGTGCCTGAAATATATTACCTCTGATGCTTTTCATAAAAGGATAACATCAAGGACATCTATAAATTGAAAATGAAGTGGGAAACCTGTGTAGAGAGAATGGAGGATGGTGGTTAGCTGGAATTGAACTCTGGTATCCATGAAATATTAAAAAATAGAAAGGAAATCTTTTGTAATGTAAATGGATATTCTATGGAAGATTTATGGAATGATATGGACAAAATTGTATAGAATGAGGAGGTAGGGATGTGTTAGATGGAACTGACATAGGGTGTACCCACATTGAGATCAGGGATCCATCAAACATCATAGTATAGATATTCTTTACAACTTTCCCATTTGATCACATAATTCCCATTTTCTTTCAACTATTGACCTATAAGATCACTAGAAAACATACATATGTGCCTTATTAATCACCAGTCTGAGGTTTTATGAAGAATGACAGAAGAGATTAGGGTGAGGGGAATAGAGCCAAATGACACATAAACTGCTCTTCTTTCACTCTGGGTCAGTTATACTGGTTAGATTTGGAATAAGAAAAGAATCTTCTTGGTAAGTACCTGTACTTGATGTCCTTGTTGAGAGAGAATGGGGAGGCCCCTTGCAATTGCATCAGAAATGTTCTGGATAGAAAAAACCTATCCCTCTTCCTTCTTTAAAATAGTTGATATAAGAAAAAAATGATTGTTTGGACATCAGATGACCTGGTTTCTAGTTCTAGCACTGTCACTGACCAGTTATATAAATAGTAAATTCACTTCCTTTGTTTGGCTGAGTTTACATACTTTTAAAACAAAAGGGTTGATCTACTGTCCTTTTTAGTTTTAACATTCTATTCCATTGTACCTCTCTCAGACTTGGCTAGTCACCTCTTGCATCTAGTTCCAGACATATTAGCCCTATTTTTTTTAAATTTTTTCATTTTTCTTTCCCTCTTCCTTTTTCTTTTCTTTTCTTTTCTCCTTCCTTCCTTCCTTCCTTCCTTCCTTCCTTCCTTCCTTCCTTCCTTCCTTCCT
The DNA here is from genome assembly GCF_019393635.1 of Dromiciops gliroides. Taxonomy (NCBI): domain Eukaryota; kingdom Metazoa; phylum Chordata; class Mammalia; order Microbiotheria; family Microbiotheriidae; genus Dromiciops; species Dromiciops gliroides. The sequence goes on from NC_057861.1 coordinate 105,133,156, forward strand.
TCCTTCCTTCCTTCCTTCCTTCCTTCCTTCCTTCCTTCCTTCCTTCCTTCCTTCTCTTGGTTACAGCAGATTAAGTGTTTTGGGGGAAAAAAAGAATCACAGGACAATTAAAGAAGCTCTAGACAAATAGGTTGATCTGAAGTTCAGGTTTCCCCTGAGGGAAAGTGGTAGCAGTCCATGTCACTAATCAGGGTGGATCAGAGCTCTGTCTTAGCTGGAATGTGCTACAGCCTTCACATGCCTGACCCCTGAAATGCATTATGCCAAGAGCCAGATGAGCGAGGTCAGTGCTATGAAAAACTATTGCCAGCCAGAATGAGGAAACTATATTCTTGGTCCCAGTCAGCTGCTAGAAAAAATAGTAGAGTAAGAATGAGGAACCAGGAAGGTGCAGAGAAGTTCCTACCTCTTAGATTCCCACAATGTAAGTGGTTCAAATAAAGCAACCACTGATTTTTTCTTCTCTCTGCAGGGTTAAATTTAAAAAGAAAAAAATTATTTTGGGAAGATATTAGTCAAGCATTTCATATGACAGCCTTGTATAATAAATATTTAAAATTTAGTGGCAATCCTCCCTGAGGACTGCCACAGATGTCTTACTTTGAGGAAGCCATAGGTACTACCCTTGTCCTGCGGGAGCTGTCCATCAAGTTGCATTAGTGTCAGCTGGGCTGATGTCTCTAAACAGCTCCCTTCCCAGATTAGAAAAGGGAGAAGAAGACCGCCAGGATATCTTGGGAATGACATTTAAAAAAAACAATAACAAAAAACAACAGCTGTCTTGAGTATGCTGAGGAGTATTCTGAATCTACATTATTTATGGCAACAATTGCTGTCAGTTCCATATCTGGGGATAAAGGATCAAAACTCGACAAATTTAATTAAAACTCATCACGTAGATGAAATTGAGTTGCTAGGCTAGGTAATTTGTAATGGTTAGAAAATGCCCTTCTAAACTATCTAACGAGTTCAGTTCTTGGCATCTTCCAGAGGAATCTCTCATCATCTGTGCACTAGAGAGATGACACCTTGCAGAGGCTCAGGTGAAAATGTAAAAGCTGGTGATGGATGTTTTCCTTGGGGGCAATTAGAACTCTTTAGTCTAATAGCTCCTTCATTCATACCATATTAAAGGCTTAATATGAATTGCAAGCCCTGCTTGTTGCTATAAAAGCCGAGCTGAACTCTAGACCTCTTCAGAAAACAATATGCCTGGGAAAAATAAATGCACAAACTCCAAACAAAACACTGCTCCCCGTGCACTCATACCTCCCAGTTGGTATTGCAGCTTGCTGGGAAACAGGTTTCTTCCTGGTAGTGACACTTTGGCATTTTGGGGTAGGAAAGGGAAGCCAGAGAGATAGAATGTGTTCTGTTGGGACTTGACTGTAGAATCTATACATGGGAAAGGCATGCCAAACCTTTCCCTCATTAACTATTTGACAAATCCTACAGGCCTGTACATAGATCCATGGTAGTTGCAAAATGGGAATAGTCAGTGCTAAGACAAAGAACACATTGTCAAGTCAGAGAGTTGCACACTTATTGCCTGGAGTACCAGGTTAAAGGAAACTGAGCCAGGTGGCTGACTGTCAATGTGTGTGCATAGAGCTTGGGACAGGGCCCCTAAACTCCAGAAACTCCCTGGTATCTCACCCTTTGATTCAGAAAAAGCAGCCACCCAGGCAGGGATGACTCCTTCCTCCCCCCTCCCTCACACATTGACAAATGAAATCAAGTAGAAGGGAATATAAAAATTATTTATACTTCTTCACAGTGCCTTTCATCTGCTGAGCTCAAAGAACAGTGCAGGCATTAACTCTTGCAGTACCCTTTGGTGGGAGCAGTAAAGCGTTCCTCCTCTCCCTTTTAGAGATTGAGCCTTGGTTGTAGAGAGGTTAATTTGACTTAACCAGTGTCATCTGAGAAATTGAGGGTGGAGTTGGGAAAGGAACCAGGGTTTCTATTTCTTGAGCTACTGCCTGCTGCATACTATACTAAAGGGTGCAGTGGCCTGTTTTAATGATGCTCAGGCTAGATGTTTGGTGATGGGGTTTCCAACCATCTCAAGCTCATTTGAAGAAGGGCAAGGATAGAATTAGGACACCCCAGTTATTTTGAAAACAATTGGTTAATTGACTGTGATCCAAGTGATTTTATTTTTTATTTTTTGCGGGGCAATGGGGGTTAAGTGACTTGCCCAGGGTCACACAGCTAGTAAGTGTCAAGTGTCTGAGGCCGGATTTGAACTCAGGTACTCCTGAATCCAGGGCCGGTGCTTTATCCACTGCGCCACCTAGCCGCCCCCCAAAGTGATTTTTTTTTTTTTTTTGGTGAGGCAATTGGGGTTAAGTGACTTGCCCAGGGTCACACAGCTAGTAAGTGTCAAGTGTCTGAGGCTGGATTTGAACTCAGGTACTCCTGAATCCAGGGCCGGTGCTTTATCCACTGCACCACCTAGCTGCCCCAAAAGTGATTATTTTTTAAAAAAATAACCATGTACAGCTGGTATTTGAAAACCTCATGGCAGCAATGTGGAGACATATTCAATCAGCCATCAATGGTAGACTGGCATTATGGAATAGGAATGAATACCATCTTAGCTTCTTTTCAAAACCATATGTCACCTTTGAGGGCCTAATTCAGAGCTATGACTGGCATTTATGTAACCCAAAGAAAGTTGTATTGAATTGGATGGATCAGGGAGCAAGTGCAGACCTTGAGGCTAATTCCTCAATAGGCAAGAAAGCTGTTCTAAAGACCTGATTGTCCCAGAAGGATAAAGCTCAAGCTTTTGCCTCTTTTTGCATTTCTAGCCCTTAGCATAGTGCTTGGCACATAGTAGGTATTTAACAAATGTTTATTGATTGATTAGTAGCTTCCTATTTTAACTAGTTTTTCTTGCTAAATAGTATCTAACATCAGTTGTTTCTACTGATGAATTCTCACCAATATTGTCAATGTCTTTTAGATTTCAATATCCTGAAGCAAAACTATAGTCCTCCTATCTTTGCCTAATTCAAAACTTTTGTGAAGCTTTTCCTAGTTGCCACAAGCTTATGACAGATGCCATCCATACTTATTACAGAGGCTATAAGGAGACCCTAGAGATCACCTAGGCTATCTAACCCACTGATCTTAGCATCAACCCTGACAATAACAACAACTCACATTATAGAATACTTTAACATTTTCAAAGTACTTTCTTCACAGTAGACCAGTTAGTGCAGGTATTACTAGCCTCAATTTAGAGATGAGGGAACTGGAACTCTGAGAGGTTAATTGATATTTCCAAGGTCCTACAGGAAATATCTGAGATAGAATTTTAATAAAAGTCCTTTGAATCCAAGAAGAAAGAAATTGAGGTTTGGAAAAGCTTAAGCAACTTGCTTAGGATCACTCGGATAGGAAGTATCAGAGTGAGGATTTGAACACATGTCATCTGACTTCAGATACAGTATGTATTCCACATATTTTTGTCCCTGACACTCACTTGGCACTTAGCATAAGTGCTGCATTACAATGCAAGCCATCCATTGCTCTGTCTGTATCTTGGTTATCCTATCAGTCAATAGTCAATAAACATTTGTTAAGTGCCTACTATGTGTGAGGGCAGCTAGGTGGCATAGTGGATGGAGCACTGGACTTGGAAGTTGAGTCTTCCTGAGCTCAAATCCAGCTTCAAATACTTATTATCCATGTGACCCTAGACAAGTAACTTCACCCTGTTTGCCTCAGTTTCCTCATCCACAAAATGAACTGGAGAAGAAAATGGCAAACCACTCCAGTATCTTTCCCAAGAAAACTCCAAATGTAGTCACAAAGTGTCTGAAATGATTGAACAACAACAACTATTTGTGGGACACTGGGCTATGTGCCATTGTTGTTGGTGGTCATTTGTTCTCAAAGAGTACCACAGGGTAGTGTAATGACTTGCACTGATTTGGATTTAAGTGAGGGAGGGCTATGCAAGGTCACCAACCTCATATTCTCCTCCAGAGCCATCTAGATCCAGTGGCAAGATCTACACCAGGCCAACTGGGAATGGTCCTGGATGTTTAAGGCAATTGGGGTTAAGGGACTTGCCCAGGGTCACACAGCTTGTGTCTGGGGTAAGATTTCAACTCAGGTCCTCTCAACTTTAGGGGCAGCACTTTATCCACTGTGCCACCCTGCTGCCTGGGGCTATATACTTAGGATGCAAAAAAGACCAAAGACAATTCCTGTTCTTGAGAAACTCCCAGTCTAATGGGGCAACTTGTATACAACTGTGTACAAACAAGCTATATACAGGGTAAATTAGAGCTAATCAACAGAAGGAAGGCATTAGAATGAAGGGGGATTGGGAAAGGTTTCTTGTAGGAGATGGGATTTTAATTGGGACTTGAAGAAGATTAAGGAGACCAGAAGGTGGTGATGAAGAGGGTGAAGATTCTTAGTATGGGGGGGACATCCAGTGCAAATGCCCAGAGCCAAGAGATGGACTGTTTTGTTTGAAGAACATTAAAGAGGTCAGTATCACTGCATTGAAGAATATATGGGAGGTGGAAAGTATAAGAAGACTGGAAATGTGAGGGGAGAAGGCTATGAAAAACTTTGAATACAAATGAGAGGGTTTTATATTTGATCCTGGAGGGGATAAGGATCATGTGATTGCTGGCAGCTCCTTGAGGGAGGGGATGGTGACTTCTCAGTTCTTACCAAGCTGAATCTACTAAAGCTCCCAAGCACAGAATAGGAAGTCCAGAAATTTTAGTTGTATTTATATCCATTTCCCCAAATACAGGGACCATGCCATTCTCTGATCATCTATTTGTCACATAGCTATAGCTACATAGTGTGGTGCTAAATATATGTTAGTTTGGCACAATGAATAGAAAGCTACCTTTGGGTCAGGAAGAACTGGGTTCAAGTTCTACCTCTGGCACACATTGATTACGTATACAACCTTTGTCGAGGCATAGAATCTCTCAGTGACTCAGGCAATTCTATAAGACAGTGGTGTCAACCTCAAATAGGAACAGATCCTTGAGGATAGCATATTAACTTAGAAAACTACAAATTAACATTATATATGTTGTATTGTATTTTAAAAATTACATTTTAATCTGGCTCAGGATATTTGACATCTCTAAGAGTATAGTTCTAAGTCTATAAGTTGGAGAGTAAGTACCACTCTAATTTGATAGAAGGAGTTCTTTTTTTTTTTTTTTTTAGTGAGGCAATTGGGGTTAAGTGACTTGCGCAGGGTCACACAGCTAGTAAGTGTTAAGTGTCTGAGGCCAGATTTGAACTCAGGTACTTCTGACTCCAGGGCTGGTGCTCTATCCACTGCTGCCCCCGAGGGAGTTCTTTTTACTAGTCATTCCCACCAATAAAATGGGTCTTGTCCAAACTACAATAGGAACATCTATATAGCTTTACTATAAACAGGAAAGAATACTAAATTTAGAATAAAAGCAAGATGGCTTAAATTCTGGCTCTGTTACTTACTATGTAGGTGACCTATGGCCCTGGATTCTTGTTAGAAGACTGATGACTTTCTTGAATGATCAATATGGGGAAATTTACACAGTTTAATATATTAATGCCAGTTTTTAATGATCAATAGTAGCTTTTCCCACTACTGAGTATAGGTTTAAGGGTAGAAAGTAAGGGGAATAAAAAGAAGAGGTAGTCACTCCTTCCTCTGGCACCCACCATTGAATATTTGGGCAGAGTCACTCTTTTTCAACTACTCCCTTTTCTTCTTACAGACTTGATCTATTCTCTAGTCAATGTCCTTGCCCTACTAGTCATGAGGGAAGAGAAAGTAACAAGATGGGCAGCATGGACAATAGCCTGGCCTTATTCCAGAGAGTAAAATGATATGCTGACTTGTTTTTTACCCTAAGGAAAAGGAGAAGAAAATAAACAAAAACAAAAAAAAATCAGATTGTTTCATTTGAGCTTTTGGGAACTTTGTAAAAATTATTATTAAGTAAAAAATCCCGTAAGATTATATCTTAATTGGCTCAGGTACTCATTTAGGATGGAAAAACTCTAGAAATTTTGTATAGGAGGCTCAGACCTCTATCTTCTCTTTAGCAATACCAGCCATTTTCTAGCTCAATTCTTTGTAACATAATTGTCAACAGTAGTTAGAATGATCAGATTTTATCTATCAGGAAAAAGAAATTAAACTACTTAAATAGAAATTTAAAAGGTAACTTTATAGAATAGAATAAACTTTGGAATCCACTTAAACTCTCCTTGGGCAGACGGGAGAGGAGGAGGTAAGAAGATACTATATTTCATAGTCTGGTACCTTTAGTTGTCCTATTCTCACCACAGCTGTAGCATCTACAGGTTACTATATGAACGGCATTCAGGAAGAAATCCCCCAGGCTTCCATATCTCAACTATCATCTCCCCATTCTCTACACTAATGTTGCAAAAGATCTGTCTAAGCCTCTCAGCTTCCATTCAAATTTTGTGCTCAAGAACTGACCCTAGACCTTCAGGTCAAACTTGCTGCTCATGATTTGACCACTCTAGTCAACTGTTGTCTGAAGCCATGGCCTTCCTGCTTCAGCTTAATTCAAAATCTGCCTCATCCCCACCCATCTCTGAGCATTATTCCTGAAAGAGTCTCTCAGTACTCTCCAAGAGCTGTCTGTATGGCCTACACTTTCCAGAATCAAGCAGATATGCTTTGTGATTTTTCCTCTCTGGATACAGAGGAACTGGGCTGCCCAAAAACTTGCTACAAAGATTTTTTGCTTCTAGGTATATATAACACTGAGGTCAGTGATAAAAATAAAGATCCCACATTCACGAAAGTATATAGGGCAATGCTTTTTTTGTGGAAGCAAAGAGCTGAAAACAAAGCAGATGCTCATTTATTGAGGACTGGATAAACAAGTCATATAGTACATGATTTCACTGTAATATTACTGTGTATAAATGATGAGTAGGAAGAATACAGAGAAGCATGGGAAGACATATGATTTGATACAAAGCTAAGTAAGCAGAACCAGGCAAACCGCACATAATGACTACAACAATGTAAATGGGAAGAACGACAAGAACAATAAAACAATTGGAACTAAATGCTATGAAATTAAAATGGCCAAGTTTGGTCCCCCCAAAAAGATACATGAAGACACTTCCATCTTTTCTTTGCAGAGATCTATAGGACTCTGGATATAGAACACTCCAGATGTCAGACTTTTTAGACATGTTGGTAATTTTTGCTGATCTATTTTTCCCCTCTTTAAAAGATTTTTTTAACTATAAGTGAAATGGCTCTTTGGGAGGGATAGGGGAAAGGAATACATTGGAAAATGTAAGTAATGGAAAAACCAAAAAGATCAATAAAACTTATTTTGAACAAAAGGTACTTTAATATTTCCTAACACTCTCAAATCTTTGCTTTCCAGTAGGACCATGGAGACATATTTAGAAAAAAAAATGAGATTTGAAATCAACTAACTTTCTTGATCCTTGGGGACTATATAGGAAGGGGATATATTGGGGAACTTATTTAACTCAATAAACCATTATTTAAAACCTAGTCTGTGCCAGGCACTGTGCTGTGTTGGAGGAACAAAAAGAAGCAAAAGACCACTCCTGCCCTCAAGGACCTTATAATCTAATGGAGAAGATAGCATGCAAACATATATGTGAAGCAATCTATATACAGAATAAATGGAAACTAAATAAGAGGGAAAGCACTGGAATTAAGAAGGTTTAGGGAAATCTTTCTGAAGAAGGTAGGATTTTAGCTGGGATTTAAAGGAAGCCAGGGAGGTCAATAGTCAGAGCAGATAGGCTAAAGCGTTTCAGGCATGGGGCAACCAGAGAACTTGTCTAGAGTTGAGAGATGAAGTGTGTGTGTGTGTGTGTGTGTGTGTGTGTGTGTGTGTGTGTTTAAAACTCCACTCTTGGCTGTGTATAAACATGTACCAGAATCACAGTCATAGACTGTTAGAATTGGAAGGGACCTTAGAGAATACTTAGTCTAACGTCCTTATTTTCCTGTTAAACAATCCAAGGCGCAGAGAGGGAAGTGACAAGGTCCCACAGCTAGTTAGCCTTCTGTCACAAGGTAAGGCCCAGTTCAGAAGGCTCTCCTGCTCTTGGGAGTTCAGTGTGAATTTCTAATAGCTAAGAGACTATGCATGCTGATGGTTAATAAAAATATGCCAGAACCTTGCCTGAAGCAGTTCTGCTCCCTGAATTAATTACAAGAGTCCACAGTTTGGAATTGTGTGTATATGTGTGTTACCTTTGGTTAAGGGCTGCACAGTTGTGTCTATATTCATTGAGCTATGTATTATGCTGTGTCATAGCATGTCAGGACAATATTCTGAAATAACAGGGTGCAGGAAATTTGGCATGATGCAAAGAAGAAGAGAGGAACAAAGTAATTTATTTGTAGATAATTAGCAGGTTGAGTTGTTTTTTGGAAGCATTTGCTTCTCGGGACGAGCATAGCAGGTAACATGGACCTGTGTACTAATTGGAACAAGGCATGCTTCCATTATAAATATAACCTGATTTTTAGAAGGGAAAAAATAAAGCATGTTCTACTAAAAAGAAAATATTAATTAGACATCATTACACCACTTCCCCCCTGAAATCACCTATGTGAGAATGCTCATGCTTGGAGCAGGGAAGGGTGTGGGGGGTGGGGGCTTCAACTTGGTATATATTATGCCACCAGAGCAGGAACAAAAGAGTCAAACTCATCAAACCAATTATCTGATGTTATAAAGAACTCCCTCCTTCCCCAATCTTCTTTTTTCAATCAAGCATTTTAAAGCTGCAATTACTCAAGCTGCTTTTTGTGTGTAGACATGGCCTAAATGACTGACCTTTAGGTGAATCATTTCTCCTTGCTATGCCTCAGTCTCCCTATCCATAAAACGGGATCCTGGTTGTCAGGAAAGTGCTCCAAGGTTGTCAAAACAGTGCAAAGGTGTCAGTATGATGACAGTACCTGCATTCTCCAGGTAGGTTTCATTGTGAAATGGAATAGTTGGACTGAGAGGAGGTAGTAGGGCTGGTCTGAGGCAAGTTTAGGAGTTAGGTCACTCTAGTCTTCACTTTTGCTGACCCTTTCCTTCCTGGAGCCCTCATGGCTTCCTTTTATGGACCTATCCTGTTTGCTTCATAGCTCCAGTATCTTTTCCCCTCCTCAGTAATCTGTTAAATTAGTGCTTAAGGTGTCAGTTGACAAGAGCACCAATGACAGAAGTAGAGGATGTCCTTTATGGTTATGGGGAATCCTTCTAGCACCTCTAAAGTCATCCATGGAAGCACACTGGTAGAATGGAAAACAAGTGGAATGGAAATTAGAAGACCTGTGTTTTTACCTAAACCTTGCCACCCACTAGTCTTGTTACCTTGTGTAAATGACTTCCCTTTAGTGTGTCTCATTTTCCTTATCTATAAAATGAGAGGATTGACCTAGATACTTCCTATGGCTCACCTCTATCTTTCACATGTTATAAGAGTCAGACAATACCTGTTAAGCATCTACCATATACAAGGCACTCTACTAGACACTAGGGATTGCCAATATAAAAATGAAAACGCGTTTACACCCAAGTAGGAGAAGGCAGAAGAGACATGGAGTTCCCTCACTTACGAGGTTTCATTTTGTTTTGGTCTGTATTTGTGATTTCATTGGTGTGAGGAATTCTTGATCCTGAAACTTCCTTTGCTAGTGTGTATACATGATTCAATTCTGCAATTTACCATATCTGAGATTTGCTGGAAGCATTGAGAAGTTAAGTGAGAGGCCCAGGTGGTCTGCCTTGAGCTTGTTCTTCTTGACTCCAAGCTCAGCTCTCTTTCCACTACACTTTAGTGCCTTCCTGAAGACAAGTAGGTTGTATAGGGTCTAAAGTTGTCAATGGAGGTTTGGAGGGTAGAGCAATAAACTTCTAAAGTCTTCTTTGTAGAAGACTTAGATATGGACTTTCTAGGTAACTTCATTTTCTATCAGTAGCTCTAATTAGTTTTGATTCAGTGGAATATCACGCCCCTGTATTAGTTATATCTTGGTGATATCACTTTCCCCTCACCCCATTAGAAGGTCCTTTTTATATGCTTTCTTTCCCCATTAGATTGTAAGCTCCTAAAGGGTAGAAACTTTCTTTCTTTCTTTCTTATTTGTATCCCCAGGGCTTAAGACAGTGCCTGGCACAAGGTAAGTGCTTGATAAATGATTATTAAATTGAGTTGTATAGGTTGTATAGGGACGAATGTCATTCTAACAGGGCAACATTCACTAATGAACTGGACACTTACTCCTAAAATTAGTCCCCACTCAATATCCTTTTCCATTTAATGCCATCATCCACCCTATTTCCCTTCATATGTCAGTATTTATTGGTCAAATTCTGGCTGACTCTTCATAGGTACTTCAAAGAGAATGATTTGAATATCCCAGTAGGAGTGTAAACAAATCACCTATCCTTTCTGAAATTCAGTTTTATCACCTCTATTATTAAACTGTTTTGAAACAATTTAGAATCGTCATAAGTACTCACTGCCACCTTGAATGCCATAAATCATCAATAAACCAATCAATCGTCAAAATTTATTGAACATCAGAGTACAATGGAAATATGACTGGATTTGGAGTTAGCCTCTTCTCAATCTCCTTTGCTGAATGATCAGTGACCTCTTACCCATTAAACACAGATATCCTTCAACATTCCATCTCCTCTTTTCTTTCTGCATTATCTTTACTGGTTCACATATCAGCTCTCTTTGGTTCAATTATCATCTCTATGCAGGTAGCTCCCAAAACTTTACATATGTGACCCCCGGGTCTAAATTCTTTCCTGAGTCTCAGTTCTGTATTACCAACTATTTGTTAGATATTTCTAGATATCATTAGATTTCTGTCCAAACCTCTCACTCTCAAACTTTTCCATTTTTTTGAGGGTACCACCATCCATTAAACTAGGTTTTCAACCTTAGAATTTCCCTTTATTCTTCTCTGCCTCTTCCATCATTACCTCTCTACATTCAGTTGCCAAGTATTATTGATGTGACCTTCAAAACATCTTGTACATGTTTCCTCTCACTCACATGTCTACTTCTATACAAGCCTTCTCTCTCTCTCTCTCTCTCTCTCTCTCTCTCTCTCTCTCTGTGGGTCAATGAGGGTTAAGTGACTTGCTCAGGGTCACACAGCTAGTAAGTGTCAAGTGTCTGAGGCTGGCTTTGACTTCAGGTCCTCCTGAATCCAGGGCCAGTGCTTTATCCACTGCACCACCTAGCTGCCTCCTATACAAGCCTTGTCACCTCTCCTAGATAGCAGCTTCCTAATTGTTTTTTCCTGTCTCTGGTCTCTGTTTTCTCCAGTCTATACTTCCCACAGTCCCCTAATTAACATTCTTGATATGGGCCTGACTACATTAGTTTCCCAGTGCACTGGGGAAAGAACCAAGAATGCTGGGCCTGGTCTCAGGAAGAACTAAATTCAAATCTGACCTTAGATACTTACTAACTATGTGATCCTGGGCAAGTTGCTTAGCCTCCGTGTGCCTCAGTTTTGTCACATGTAATATGAGGGTAATAAAAGCACCTATCTCTCAGGGTTGTTGGGAGGATCAAATGAGAAAATAATTGTAAATCTCTTAGTATAGCATATGACACAAAGTGAACACTTAATAAATACTTGCTTCTTTTCTTCCTTCTGTCCTTCCCTCCTTTACTTTCCTCCATTCCTTCCTTCCTCCTTCCTTTCCTTCCTTTCCTTCCTTCTTTTCCTCCTTCCTCCCTTCCTCCCTTCCTTGTTTTTTCCTTTCCTCTTAAAAATCTTCAGTAGCTCCTTATTATCTCCAGGATAAAATACAAAACCATTGTTGTGCCATTTAAAACTCTATGACCTAGCTTACATTTACTTTCCCACTTATTTTATATTGCTTATTCATTCAAATCACCCTCATCTGGAACAATTCCATAAAAATGAAACCACTAGTATTGTCCCTGTCTGTAATAGATTCCTTTTTTTGGACATTTATGAATCAATCAACAAGCCTTTACTAAACATCTACTATATGTACTGTACTAGCAGCTAGGGATGCAATCCCAAAAAATATGTTAAGTGCTTTCTCTGTATTTGGTACTGTGCTGAGTGATAAGTACACAAAGATAAAATGAAAAAAAAAATTCCTTGCCATCAGAAAACATATCCTAGAGGCAGGGTACAACAATCACACAGATAAATTGGGACAAGAGAATTTGAGGACAGAGAGAACTCTAACAGCTAATGGGATCAAGAAAATCTGTTTGGAGGAGGTAGAACCCAAGGGAAAAATTGAAGTGAAAAATTCTAGGAGGTAGAGGGGAAGAAGGTGTGCGTTCTAGTCATAGTGGATATCCTGGGCAAAGATGTTGAGGTGGGAAATAGAATAAGTACTAAATTGAGGAACAGCAAGTAGACCAGTTTGGCCGGAACATGAAGAAGGGTACTATAAAAGAAGCCTGGGAAAGTAAGATGTAGCTAGCCTGCAAAGGGCTTTAAATACCAAGCAAAAGACTTAGCATCTAGCGTTAGGAGCAATAGACTTGAGCATGGAAGTGCTCTCCCTCAGGAGATTCCTTTGTGTATACTTTATACATACTTACAAAAGGAAAATGTTGTTTCTCTCTAATAGAATATAAGCCCTTTGAGAACACACTCTTTAGTTTTTGTCTTTGTATCATCATCTGGCACAGTGCCCAGCACCTAGTTGCTGCTTAAGAAATACTTTTTGAATGAATGTTCCTTCCGGGCCGTAAATCCCATGATGTATTTTCTGACTTCAAACATAATGTTTCACTCTTTTCACCCCCAATAGAATGGGATAATTTCTAAAACTGGAACTGTAAGATGAAGGCAGCAGTCCGTTGAGGAATGGAATCAGGTGATACCCATAGCCCTGGTGTAGCACTAGCGCTGGACTCACACAGTAACCTCAATCTCATGGGCTTTCCATAGCAATAATCTCTGTATCTTGATTTGTTCCCACTCAGAAAAGCCTGGAAAATATCTATATTTGGCTTATTTCTAACTTTCCTATAGGACAGAGTGGGTTTTTTTTACCCCTCCCCCCCATCTGTGTGTGTGTGTGTGTGTGTGTGTGTGTGTGTGTGTGTGTGTCTTGGACCCCTTTGGCAGTCTTAAAATGAATGTCTTATCAGAATAATGCATTTAAATAACTTAAGGAAATGTTAAATTTTAATAAGAAATCCTTGAAAATAAAGATGTGCTTTTTTTCCATCCAAGTTCATGGATCCCCTTTCAGGTCTGTAGACCCTAGGTAGAACATCTGAGCTAAAAAGATTTCATTTTGCTTGAAAGGACCAGTCTAAGAACAAGCATTTAAAAATACAACATGCTTTTCAAAAGGCATCTGAAGAATAAAGAAGGGACTAATACCCTAGCCCAGGTAGCAAAGGAATAGTTATGTCTCATCTTCAGGACAGGTATGTGTCACAGTAGATAGAGCTTTGGGCCTGGAGTCAAGATCTGAGTTCAAATCTAGACTCAGACACTAACTAGCTATGTGACCCTAGGCAAGTCATTTAACCTCTGTTTGTCACAGTTTCCATGAGTGTAAAAGGTGAATTATAGTAGTACATACCTGAAAGGGTTGTTTTGAGGATGAAATGAGATAATATTTGTAAAAAGTGCTTAGCTTAGCACAGTATCTGGTATGAAGTAGGTACTACATAAATGCTTATTTCCTACCCCTTTCCCTTTCAGTGGGTATTATTTTCTATCTCCTCTTCCCACAGAAATTTGGTCCCAGTCTCTGAAAATCCATAGAGCCTTGTGGATCCCAGTCATTTTGGTGTAAGGTGGCCTATTCCTTCACTCTGTGAAAGTCTGTACTCACCCATAGGGCAGCAACTACTGGCAGCTACTGTCATACTTCCTGCTTGTGCACCTGCTACCATATTCCAACATGGTCCCACAGTTGTTCCCAGTTCTTCCATCTCCCATAATGCTTTAGAAGACCTCAGTACTTTAGTGATAGCTGTTGGTTCTATTGCTGCCTTATCACTAAAAGCTCTGCCCAGCTTCTTCATAGCTTTCTCTTTGAGTTGTCCCTATTAAGATGGTTTTTTTCTTGATATGTAGCTTTTGTCCTGACTCTTTTTGGATCTGCTTAGGCTTTTTTCACTTGAGGCATTTTGCACTTACTACATTCTTTAGGGAGGCCCTAGTGTATGTCATTTGGTGGCTTTCTATGCATGCCTGCTATTTGGTATATCTATATTATTCCAACCTAAGCTAGCTTTATTTTGGAGCGAGCTATTGACCCTGATGCCTAGGACATGCCCAATCTGCATGGATTTGGATGGGCTTTGGGGCTCCACATTTCTCTACTCTGCTACCTCTTTCTTCTCCAAACAAAAGGCTGCTTAGTCTATTTCTTTCTCTTACTTCCTCCTTCAGGGGCAAACAAGTGACTTTAGGGACCCTGAAATGAATGTGTAGCCTTAGTATCAACCCTGTTTAAGTGACACTCTTGTAGATTGATAGCTTCTAAACTCTTTTCAGAAGGAAGGCAAAATCTGTGAGGTCAAGGACTGAGCCTTATGATTTTTTAATATTTCAATTCAATTCAACAAACATTTATTGAGTGCCTAATGGGAGCAAGAAATTCTCCCTCTGAGGGAGACTGAGCATTTACAAAGCACATGGTTCCCCAATGTCAGAGAGCCTGCATTCTGGTTAGTGGGAAATGGTGCATTTACCAAAAAAAGGTCAAATACAAAATAATACAATGTCATTGAAAAATAGAAACAAAGTGTTACATGATATTCAAAGAGGCAGACTGACTGGGAAGCTTAAGGAAGACTTTCTGGATGAGGTAGAATTTGAGTTGGACTTTATAGGATGTGTAGGAATGAAAGGAGTAGTGTAATAGTAGAAATAATAGCTAGCATTTTTATTAGGGCAGCTAGGCGGCACAGTGGATACAGTGCCAGCCTGGAGTCAGGAGGACTCATCTTTCTGAATTTAAATCTGGAGTTAGACACTGACTGCCTGACCCTAGGCAAGTCATCCTGTTTGTTTCAGTTTCCTCATCTGTAAAATGATCTAGAGAAATGGCAAACCATTCCAGTATTTTTTTCTAAGAAAACCCCAAAGGAGGTCACAAAGAGTCAGACATGATCAAAAAATGGCTGAACAACAAATCATTTTTACAGTACCTACTATGTGCCAGTCACTGTGCTAAGTGCCTTATAAGTATTATTTCATTTGATCCTTATACTAAGTAGGTGCTATTATTATCCCTATATTTCAAATGAGAAAATTGAAGTGGGAAGAAGTTGAGTTGCCCAGGGTCAGAGAGCTAGTAAGTGTCAAAGGCTAGGGTTGAACTCTTATCTTCCTGACTCCAGGCCTAGAACTCTATCCACTGTGTCACCAAGGGGGTTATATAGATAGAAAAGTAGGTAGCATGAGCTTAATCATGGAGGCAAGAGGTAGGGAAGTTCAAGGGGACTAAGGGGCATAGATGATGACCAATCTAGTTTTGTTACAGAATAAAGTACAGAAAGAAAAACAACATGTCTGAAAAGATAAGTTCATGGGATTTCCATCTATTTATCTACCATATACTAATCTACTTTTAAAATAGCATGTAGAACTGCAAAACACCTGAGAAATCATCTGGTATAACTCCAGTATTTTTCACGGATGAAGAGATTGAGACCTAAGCAAGCTGCTTAAGGATTCACAAACCTTCAGGTCATCTGGCTGCTGGCCTTTCTGTTAGTCTGCACATTACTGTGCTTGGGCTACACCAGATTTTGGAAGGCATTGAATGACAGTATAAGAATTTTGAACAGTATAGAAGTAGAACAGGTTATGTTTTCAGGAAATATGTTTGCCTGCTGCCTGACATTTCTAGTGCATTAGGTTTTATTTTACTAGGGCGGAATTCAGAAAGGCTGTAAAGTGGACTTGTCCCAAAGGTGGGAGGATACATCGGATATGGCTGGTATAATATAATAGGTGCAGTAGGGAGAACAATTTGGAATCAGGGGACCTAGATTTGAATTCCAGCTCTGCTTCTCACATCCTGTGATATCTATAACCATTTTGGGTTTTTTGTTTTCTTTTTGCATGGCAATGAGGGTTTAGTAACTTGCCCAGAGTCACACAGCTAGTAAGTGTCAAGTGTCTGAGTCCAGATTTGAACTCAGGTCCTCCTGAATCCAGGACCAGTGCTTTTTATGCACTGTGCCACCTGGCTGCTCCTCCTATAACCATTTTGTACATCAAATTCTTCAAATATTACAAGAGGGACTTTGAATAAATGATCACTCCAATTCTACATTCTGTGATCCTTTGAGGCTTTTCCCTACACTACATCTTGGAAAAACACATCTTAAGCTTGGGCAAGCTGCCAGAGTACTTCTACTAAGAAGGACCCCTTTTCTTTCTTGGATTCTACTTTGGGCTCCATTTTCTCTGACCTAATCCATGATCTTGGGTCACTATCAACTTCTAAGTTATTGTGATTTTTCATTGCTGACTCCACAGTATGATGAGGGGGATAGAGACCTAGCCTTGGGTCAATTTTGCCTCTGACACATACAGACTGTTTGACTGTGGGAAAGTCACTTGACTTCTTAATACCCCAGAATGTGCTTTAAGACTATATTATGTTACATTAAATAAAAAATTTTTTCACAAACAGAAGCAATGCAGCCAAAATTAGAAGGGAAGCAGAAAGCTGGAAAACAATTTTTATAGCCAGTATTTCTGATAAAGGCCTCATTTCTTAAATATATACATGGGGCAGCTAGGTGGCACAGTGGATAAAGGGCCCGCCCTGGTTTCAGGAGGACCTCAATTCAAATTCTGCTTCAGACACTTGACACTTACTAGCTGCATGACCCTGGGCAAGTCACTTAACCCTCATTTTACCACAAAATAAAATAAAAAATATATATATAGGTAACTAAATCAAATTTATAAGAATGCAAGTCATTCCCTGATTGAGAAATGGTCAAAGAATATGAACAGGCAGTTTTCAGATGAAAAAAATCAAACCTATCTATTGCCAAATGAAAAAAATGCTCTAGATCACTATGTATTAGAGAAATGCAAATTAAAACAACTCTGAGGTACCACCTCACACCTATCAGATTGGCAAATACGAAAAAAAAGTAAAATAATGCAGGTTGGAGAAGCTGTGGAAAAATTGGAACACTAATGCATTGTTGGTGGAGTTGTGAACTGATGCAACCATTCTGGAGAGCAATTTGGAACTATGACCAAAGGGCTATGGGACGGTGCATACCCTTTTACCCAGTAATACCACTATAATATCTGTATCTCAAAGAGATCACAGGAAAAGGAAAAGGACCCACATGTACAAAAATATTTATAGCAGCTCTCTTTGTGGTGGCAAAGAATTGGAAATCAAGGCAATGCCCATCAATTGGGGAATGGCTGAACAAGTTGTGGTATATTAATGTAATGGAATATTATTGTGCTGTAAGAAATGATGAGCAGGCATATTTCAGAAAAACCTGGAAAGACTTAAGTAGACTGATACTGTGGTAAAATAATGGAATTTGGCAGACACCCAGGGGTCTGATTTGATTGATCTAGTAGTGTTTGAATTGGGTGTGAATGAGAAATTACTAAGTGCCCACTTAAAGATGAGTAGATTTTAGCCACACCTGGCTGGCCCTGTTAAACCTAGTCTAAACTTGGCCAATTCTGAGAAGGAATGCCCTCAGAGGCTGCGGACTTCATCATCAACAGGGAACCAGTTTCAGCCACATAACTTGAAGGACCTCCCCCTTGGGGGAGGGAGAAAAAAGGTAAAAAAAGGTATCCCAACAGGAAGTGACTCTCAGTCTGTCTTGGGCCTTGGAGGAACATTCAGAGCAGACTAGAGACTGGCTGCTGACTCCCATAGAAATTACAGGCCCCTGGTGTTGAATTAATAAATCCAGCTCTTTGAATTAGCTGAGCTGAAAGTGAGTTTGGGTTTTGAGACAGCCTTTGCTAGAGCCAGGGAGATTATCCATTTTCCTCTTTCCCTATTCTTTTTTCCTCGACTTTATTCATTTCACTTTTGCTGTGTATTTTATTCTCATTAATAAAACCTGATTCATTTGTGGAAAAGAGGCTGTTAAGCCCCTTTCTTATTGGCCTGGGAGAAATAACTAAAAAAGGCAGTTCAGAAGGGAGGAAGCTTTGGACCTAGAGGTCGGTCCCTCATTATTTTCTGAACCCCAATATTATGGTGAGCCATCCAATTAACTCTCCCCATATTAAATTTGGCCCCTACAATGCTGAATGAAGTGAGCAGAGCCAGGAGAATGATGTACACAGTAAGAGCAACATTGTGTGATGATCATCTGTGATAGACTTAGCTCTTCTCAGCAGTGCATTAATCCAAGACAATTCCAAAGAACTCATGATGGAAAAAAAAAAAAAGAACTATGGATTCTGAATACAGATTTAACCATACTGTTTCTACTTTTTGGTAGTTTTTTTTTCTTTTTTGAGGTTTTTCCCTTGTGTTCTGATTCTTCTTTCACAACACGACTAATTCAGAAATATATTTAACATGATTGTACATATGTAACCTATATCAGATTGCTTTTTGTTTTTGGGAGGGGGAAAAGAAGGGAGGGAGGGAGAAAAAATGGAACTAAAAATCTTATGAAAACAAATGTTGAAAATGATTTTTACATGTAACTGGAAAATAATAAAATACTTTTATGATTAAAAAAGTTATGTTATGCAGAGCATTGGTAGTCTGAGTTCTTTGAGAGATCTCTATACTGATGAAGTCATAGATTTTTGGGGAAAGAAATCAACCCAACTAGGGAGAGCTGTGGATGAAAAACCTATACCACTAGGAAGTTTTTAAAGTCATAACAAGATGATGAAATTAACCAGTGGAAAGAGGAGTGTATTTTGAGTGTAACGATAATAATAACAATATTTATATAGCACCTACTATGTCTCAGGCACTATGCTACATTACAAATATCTCATTTGATCCTCACAAAAACTCTAGGAGGTAGATGATAGGATTATCTCCATTTTATAGATGAGGAAACTGAGGCAAAGAGATCTTAAGTGATTTGCCTCAAGTCACAGCAAGTGTCTGAGGCTGGATTTGAATTCAGGTCTTGAGTCTAGGTCCAATGTTCTGTCCACTGTGTCACCTAGCTGCCAGAAAATCTGAGTTAACTCTGATATCTGAGTTGGCTCAGAATAATTGAGCCACTTATTACAAATATGGTCTTTAACAATTCACTTTATTTCCCTAGACTTTAATTTCCTCTTCTCTAAAATGGAGGTTTTTAAACTTGGGGTCCACAAATTTTTTGAAAAATTGCTAATTATGGGGGCAGCTAGGTGGCACAGTGGGGGGTCAGCCCTGGATTCAGGAGAACCTGACTTAAAATCAGACCTCAAACATTTGACACTTACTAGCCATGTGACCCTAGGCAAGTCACTTAACCCTCATTGCCCCACAACAAACAAAGAAAAATTGCTAATTATATTTCAATATAATTGATTTTCTTTGTAATCCTATGCATTTGTTTTATGTATTTAAAAAACCTTATGCTGAGAAGGGCTACATGGGCTTCACTAAACTACCTAAGGGGGCATTGACACTTTTAAGGTTAAGGATCCTTGGATTAGCTGGTCTCTAAGATTTATTCCAGGTTCATTAAGGTTCCATAAGGGTCTTTCCAGTCATAAAATCCTATGCTCCTATGACCAGTTTGGAAAAAACAGAGTCACAGGATCTAAGAATTGGAGAGAGGGACTTCAGAGGCTGCATTCCAGCTTTTCTCTGACCAAGAATCCCTTCTACAATGTGCCTCACAAGCAGACACTCAACCATTGAAGAGGAAGCTACTATGTCCTGAGGCAGTCCATTCTATATTCATATAGCACTAATTGCTGGGAAGTATTCCATTCAGCAAGACTAAATCTTTCTCTCTGAAACTTTCATCCACTTCTCCTGGGCAGGGGGAGGTCAACCATAGCAAATCTAATTCTCCTACCATATGGTATCCCTTCAAGTACTTGAAGACAGCTATCACACCTCTTCTTGAAGAGTGAAAAACCCCAGACAAACTCTTTGGGGAAATACTTAAAGATGAAGGTGGGTGGACCCTGTCAGCACATTTAAAAATGCCAACAATTGTGCTGGCATCAGATATATATCTATATATCTCTATCTCTATCTCTTTCTATATATAGCCTTCAGCGACAGAGGGGGCAGCTAGGTGGCATAGTGGATAAAGGGCCTGCCCTGGTTTCAGGAGGACCTCAGTTCAAATTCCACCTCAGACACTTGACACTTACTAACTGTGTGACCCTGGGCAAGTCACTTAACCCTCATTGTCCTTCAAAAATTAAAAAATAATTAAAATTTTAAAAATTAAAAAAGCTATTAACAAAACAAATAAACAAACAAAAACAGAGGGCTAAGGCTACTCCCATGATTGGGAGACTATCTCAGAGTCTGCTTTGCCTCAGTTTCCTCATCTGAAAGCAAGCATCATAAAACTTAAGGGGTTGTGAGAATTGTTTTAAGCTGTGATTGCAAAATGCTTTGAAGACAGAAAGTGCTTATTAATAATGGTGCTTATGATTGCATTTTAAAATAGAATATCCTGGTCTTTCAAACTGTTTGCCTGGGATGGCTACCAAAGTATTCCCGGAGGGCCAATGGACAATATGAAAAGGTAGAGTCGGCTCCCAGCCTATATGGTTTTGCAGAGATCCCTTTGGGAAGTTGAATGAAAACCTCACATCCCTTTAAACATCAGAGTGTGGGAACATCAGAATTTGTTCTTCAATGATTATAACCTTCAGGAATGCTTTGGCACCTTTTCTTCCTGACTTCACATTATGAAACAAATGCTGAGTGTTGAGAAACAGGATGTACTTATACCATTTTTCATTTATCCAGGGAAGGGGAAGGAGAGAAATCATTTTAAGAAAACTTTACCAAGCAGACCACTTGGCCAAGTAGAAATAAAGTAACTCTTTGGCCTCACAGTTGTTGACACCCAAATCTTGTAAAGGTCCCAGGATAAGGAACAGCCCTTATGCCTCCTTCCTTAGCTGTTATGAGCCATTGTTTGCAGATTCACCCAGTCAGTCAATTAGCATTATTGCACACCAACTTTGTGCCAAACTCTGTATTAAGCATTGAGGATATAAAGAAAGACATAAACCAAACTGCCCCTGCTCTCTAGTAGCTCATAGGTGTGGACAAGAAAGAACTCTGTACGAACAAGATATTATGCAATATAAATTTTGGGTAGTTTCAGAGGGAAGGAAATAAAATTAAGGAGGTCCTGGATAGATTTCTTATAAAAGGTAGGCTGTTAGCTGACCCTGGAAATAAGTCAGGACAGCTAGGATGTGGACATGAAGAGGGAGAATGTTGCTGACATGGGATGCAGTCAGTGAAAACAATCAGGAATGGAGAGATAATGAGTCCTGTTTGAAAAATAGCTCAGAGGCCAATGTCACTGGATCACAGTGTATATGGATGAAAATAAAGTGTATGAACACTGGAAAGGTAGGGAGGTGTCAGGCTATAAAGGACTTTGAAATTCAAGCTGTGTTTTATATTTGATCCTGGAAGTAATAGTTGATTAAATGCAAGGAGTGTGAAGTTGTCAGACCTATGTTTGAGGAAGATCACTTTGACAGATGAGTGAAGGATGGATTAGAAGAGAAGAGACTTGTGACCAGCAGACCAACCAGTAGGTCACTGGGAGAGTCTAGGGGTGAGGTAATGAGGGCCTTCACCAGGGCCCTCTATGCAGCAGCAATAGAGGTGCTAGGCCATGAGAAGAGTGACCTACCTGGCCCAGTTTGGCAGCAGCCACGTGTGGTAAGGAGATGACTCAGCAGCCAGTACGAGAGAAGAGGACACATATATGAGGGATGTTCTAAAAGTGGAAATTATGAGACTTGACCACAGATTGGTTACTGATTAGATATGGGGGATATTGAGAGATAGTGAGGAGTTGAAGATGACACCTAGGTAGAGAATCTAGAAAACTGGGAGGTAGGTGGTAGCCCCAGTGGTAGTAGGGAAGTTAAGAAGAAGGAAGGGTTTAGGGGGGTGGGGAAAGATGATGAGTTTAATTGTGGATATATTGAGTTTAAGATATCTAAGGGGCATATAATTTGAGGTGTCTAAATTGCAGTTGGAGATTCAAGACTGACTAGAGGTCAAGAGAGAGGTTAGGGCCAGATGAAGAGATTTGAAAGCTATCTACATATAGACAATAATTGAAACCATGGGTATTGATATCATCAAGTCAAACAGTATAGATGGAGAAGAGGAGGTGGTCTAAGATAGAGTCTTGGGGCCCACTGCTGGTGGGTATGACATGGATAAAGATCCATCAAAGGAGATGGAGGAGTGAGCAGATAGAAAGAGAACCAGGATAAAGCAGGGATAGGAAACCTAACTCTGTAATAGAAATGATTGTTTTCCTTATAGCAGAGAATATCATATTCCTTTCAAGTGTGTAATCTAAGATTCTAAATGTGGATTCTAATGTGTTCCCCCAGTTTGGGGGAAACTGACTAAAAATCACTGATAAAACGAGTTTAGGTTTAAGGGTTTATTGGAAAATAGAAAGAAAAAGATTGAGAACAGAATTCTAACAGCCTGGCATTCCTATCTCTCCTCAATTTCCTGTGAAGTCCTCTGCCGCCACCACCATCAAGTCCGGAAGCGAAAAAAGGCCAGCGCTCTCTGCGCAGGCTCCCTTTCCTCCTTCCTGTCTCCTCCCAGACCATAGGAGGCTCCTCCAGTTGATTGGCTGGTAGACTTGATAGACAGCACCCATGAGCAAACGTCATTTCCTGACGCCAAGGAAAAGCCACAATGCCTCTGAGGCATTTTCCTCATGGTGGAGCTCTCCACAGCAAGTCTCCAGTAGGTGGCGTCATTCCAATCATTACACAAGAAAGATTTGTAAGCCTAGGTCTATGGTTCATTGGTCAATCAATCAGTCAACAAGCTGTTTACTATATGCTTGGTGCCATACTAAGCACTGGGTATACTAAGAAGGGAAAAAAATCCAGTTCTTTTCCTCAAGGAGTTCATATTCTTATGGGGAGACAAGCATGAAAATAACATGCAAAGTATGTGGAAGGAAGGAAGGTAATCTCAGAGGCAAAGGCGGGGTGGGGTAGGGTGTCCAGAAGTTCTAGGACTGGCTTCTTAGGCTTTGAGATGATCACTGAAGAAAAGCAAGGGCATTCAAGGGCACAGGTGAAGAGGGAGAACATTTTTATTCCTGGGGAATAGCCAGTGCAAGAAAGATTTGGAAGTCTCGGTCTACGGATTGGTCCATCAGTCAGCCAACTAGAATTTATTAAGCACCAATTATTATGAGCCAGCCATTGAGCTAAGTAATGGATAGGGACTGAAGATGGGGTTTTGGTATAAGGAAGACAGTGTTGCTAGATCATAGAGTTGTTGAAGGAAGAAGAGTGTAAAAAGAATGAAAAGGCCAGGCTGTGAAGAGCTTTAAATGTCAAACAGAAAACTTGATCTTGGAGGTGTTAAGGGCTAAAATTCTAGCTAGACTGTCTAAAATCTAATGAGTGGTCACCAATAAATTATAAGCTTTAGCAAGAGTTAGACTTTTAAGCATTTATTAAGGAGAATAAGAATTTGATAAAGAGAGAGAGAAAGGCCTAGATTCCTATTTATTAAAGGGAGAGCGCATTTCTAGCTCCCTTCTCCATCAGCGACCTCAGGAAAGAGAGAGAGAGACAGAGTGCCCAGTTCCCCCTTCCTCCTCCCACCAGCAAACGTCACTTCCTGATGCCAAAGAAAGCCACATGGTCCTGCCCTCAGAGGCCCTCTCCTCATGTTGGAGCTTTCCTACAGTAAGTCTCCAGCAGGTGGCGTCATTCCAATTGTTACAGAGGTAACAATGAGGCACTGGAGTTTGTTGAGCAAGGGGCTGACTTGGACAGACTGATATTTTAAGAAAATCATTTTGATAGCAGAGTACAAGTAAGCTAGACTATAGTGGGTGGAATATGAAGCAGAGCTACCAATTAAAAGATTATTGCAATAGTCCAGGTGTGAAGTGATG